>NC_133869.1:8621600-8861070 GCF_044706935.1 Curcuma longa | reverse complement strand
TCTACAAAAGGAGAACAACCCAGCAAACCGGAGAATTTTTGCAAACTCAGCACTCTCAAACACAAGAACCAAACTCCACTGCATCTGACACTCACGATGGTATGGATTCCTCTCCTAATTATACTCCTGCTTCTATAATTAATGATTCAGATTTGCCCATTGCTCATAGAAAAGGGATCCGTAGATGCACTGAACATCCAATTCAAAGATATGTTGCATATGGAAAGTTGTCTCCATCTTACAAGGCATTTGTCACAAATCTGGACAGTGTCAAAGTGCCCCTATCTATTCAGGAGGCTCTCACAAGACCAGAATGGAAGAAAGCTGTAAAAGAAGAGGTTCGGGCCTTAGAAAACAACAACACCTGGGTCTTGACAACACTACCACCTGAAAAAAATCCGGTTGGGTGTAAATGGATTTTTACTGTCAAGTACAAAGCTGATGGGAGTATAGACAGGTTCAAGGCAAGACTTGTGGCTAAGGGGTTCACTCAATTCTATGGAATTGACTATCAAGAGACCTTCGCACCAGTGGCCAAACTAAACACAGTTCGAGTGTTACTGTCCTTAGCAGTAAATCAAGATTGGTCATTATATCAACTTGATGTCAAGAACGCATTCTTGAATGGAGATCTCAAAGAGGAAGTCTACATGATCATACCTCCTGGACTAGAAAATAAGTCAAACCGAAACTTGGTGTGCAAATTAAAGAAGTCATTGTACGGCTTAAAGCAGTCTCCTCGCGCATGGTTTGAGAGATTTGCTAAGACTTTGACAGCTAATGGGTATTCACAATGTCAGGCAGATCACACATTGTTTGTTAAAGGTGGATCAGGAGGAAAAATGGCAATTCTTATAGTCTATGTGGATGATATCATCCTTACTGGAGATGATTCAGAAGAAATTCTTAGGCTGAAAAAACTGTTGGCAACTGAATTCGAAATCAAAGACCTCGGGATACTGAGATATTTTCTCGGAATGGAGGTGGCTCGATCAAAGGAGGGTATTGTTATATCACAAAGGAAGTATATACTGGACTTGTTGAATGAAACTGGTTTTCTTGGCTGCAAACCTGCTGATACACCTATGGATTCTACAAAGAAATTGAATCGAAGTGAAGAAGGCACACCAGTTGACAAGGGTAGGTATCAAAGGCTGGTTGGAAAACTCATTTACCTATCACACACTCGGCCCGACATTGCTTATTCGGTGAGTGTAGTCAGCCAACATATGAATAATCCAACTAAGGATCATTTAGATGCAGTAATTAGAATTTTGAGATACTTGAAGATGACTCCTGGTCATGGGTTACTGTTTAAAAAGAGTGAAAGTCGTGTAGTTGAGATTTACACAGATGCAAGCTGGGCAGGAGAACAGACTGATAGAAGGTCAACTACTGGTTACTGCTCCTATGTTTGGGGGAATCTTGTCACTTGGAGAAGCAAGAAACAGGCTGTGGTTTCTCGCAGCAGTGCAGAATCGGAATATCGAGCTCTTGCTCTTGGTATATGCGAAGGAATGTGGTTACAAAGATTGCTAAGGGAACTCAATATTGAAGATCAAGCCCTGGTGAAGATGTTTACTGACAGTCAGGCAGCCATCAGTATAGCTAAAAATCCAGTGCATCATGATAGGACGAAACATATTGAGATTGATCGTCATTTTATCTCTGAAAAGGTCAACACAGGAATCATTCAGCTTAGCTACATTCCTACAAGACAGCAGATTGCTGATGTCCTCACCAAGGCACTTCCAAGAGTCAGCTTCAATGATTTGAATTCCAAGCTTGGTTTGTATAACATATACAACCCAGCTTGAGGGGGAGTGTAGAAATATGAGATTTAGTTTCTATATTTAGAAAAGATTCAGATTTATTAATTACAATTAACTAATTGATTGTCTTCCTAATTTATAGGAAATTACAATCAACTAATTGATTGTCTACAATCAACTAATTGATTGTCTTCCTAATTTGTAGGAAATTACAATCAACTAATTGATTGTCTATCAAATAATTTATTGTCTTCCAAATTTGTAGATATTTGGTTTCCTAGTTTTAGTAGATGTACACTCTATATATTAGGATGTAAATTTTTCTGAAGAATAAGAAAAGTGATCATCAATTTCTTCAGTATAGCATACATATTTATTTATATTGTATAACATATTTAGATATTTAGATTGTATATATGTATATTAAATATTAAATACAAATGCAAAAATATATAAATATATAAAGTAAAGAAATGAACTTAACGACGAGATTTATTATCATTTCTTGCATGTCTCGTAAAAGACAGAGTAGGTGCAAATTCTCCCAAATTTGTGACCCACCATATGATCCATTATATAAATAGGTAAATGTTCCTTTCCATTATGAATAGTGAATGTTCCTTATTACCAATCTACCATTGAGAAATTTATTAGGGATAACTATACATCCTAGGTTACAGCAGTCAAAGTTTGGTTTACAAGGCATAGGTAATTAGAGCATTTGACCACAGGAGTTGCCAATTCCTGAGCCAAAGCTGGATAGGAAAGCAGTGATGCTTACTAATTGGCCTTCCTTAGGCAAGGAGTTGGCCATAGCATTATCAGCATCTTCCGATGGTTTTTTTTTTTTTTTTGCTATCAAGCATGGTTGCAAAAACAAAATCTGTTTACTGGTGATAGCTCTCATTCTTACAAGGTGATCAAAAATCTCTTTAGCTTTGTCAATCTAATAAAGAGATAACTACCAACAATAACTTCATATTGTCTACTAGGTGCCAATATAATGCTCGAGTTATGAACATTAGATTGATAAGCTCCTTGAAATTATACTCATTTACATTATGTGCCTTGAACTCAAACAATTGAAAACTCAGATTCTTGGAGGCACATTCAGTCCCTTGTTTTTTGATACTTATATGGGGATATTTTGTTCCTCTAACAACTCAGCTTCAACTTCTAAGAATATGTCAGAACGCTCGGCTTTTGTTGTTCAAGGTGGATGAGGTCAAGGTGGAAAATAGGGTAGCTCTAGGTGTCTTCCTGGGCATTCTGATACACAAAAAGGGTATCATTGCTACTCTCCTAATTATGTGCTTTATTTCTGCAAAGGTAATCTTTTTTTAGTCCGCGCCATTTTTCTAAACTACACCATCTTCTAAATCTATCGTGGAGGTACTTCTACATGCTGAATTCTATGCTCAATATCTCCCCTTAAAGAACTAGCATGAACACCCCAACCACCACAGTGCAAAGGTTCTACATGCTGCAAAGGTACTTCAACATGCTGAATTCTATGCCCTGTTGTGGAGGTACTTCTACATGCTGAGAATGTTAGAGCTGCTCCTCGATATTCTGCTTCTCTCTTGACATTCCACAATCCCAAATCAAGTTTCTAATTTGGAACTTCCCGTTATTATTTAGAAAAGTAACTGCAAATACACTACTCCACTTGAAAGAATGTTTAAAAGGCACTTTCTGATATAAGATGTGTTAAGCTATGAAAGATGATTAGTTGACAACTGATTATGTAAAATTAGGTGACAATACAAACTGAACCTCTATGGCTGATGCAGTTTGCAAATTTAACGTTATACAAGAACTAGGATTTTTGTAGGCCATGGACAGCCAGCAACTTTGTCTGGGAAAAGACTATCCAAAAAGTCATTGAGGATAATAAAACTATGCAGAATACACTAACATATTTTGACAATTTGTATGATGAAGGCATAAGTAATATCAAACAATCATATTAAGAGACATGAATTTATTTGGAATGAGTAAAAGAATAAGTAATTTTGATAATTTACTACGATTTAGTAGTAGACTAGTAGGAATTTATATGTTGCAACAAGTTTATTTTGGTATCCAAAATTAGAGAATTCAAACTGAACAACAATTAGGAGGAAAATCAAGAAAAAAAGCACCTTTGTTAATTGTCCTTTGCAAAATAATTCTGGCCTCTGTAGGGGAAGCATCACCAACTCCTTCAGTGTTTCTTTAACATTCTCCAATGCTCCAATGTCATCAAATGTAACTCCAATATCATTAGGCGGAATAACATCAGCAAGTAGTCTTTTCTCAAATTCATTTTCAGTAACCACATCCTGTAACAAAGCAAGTTGGTAATTAAATAACGACATTGAAGTGGGTACAATGAAAGAAATTCATAAGTATATACCAAAAGACATTGCACTAGAGAACGCAGCGGTATCATTCAGATACAAAAAAATAAACAAGGGAAATACCTTAAGTGATTTCTTTGAGCTCTTGTTATCATTTTGAAAGTTCTGCAGCATACTTAACCCATTCATAAGGCTGCCAGTCATTTGTAACAATTTAAGCAGGTTAGAGGGAGCTTTATATAGACTCCATGCTTCACTACATCACAATTCAAATGTATAATAACCTTTCACTGGAGAGAATGAGCTTTGCATCCTTTGGCAAGGCTTCAAATCTACTATTCTCGACATGATGACTAAGAGCAAAACCAACTAACTTATCCACATCTGCCCAAAAATAATTATATATTTTCTTTTAAAAGCATTGGTAACAACAGTAGTGATAATATAGATAGACCATAGAAAACAACTCACTTTCATTTGTAAGTGCCTGATCCTTTATTGACACAGTTTCAAGATCATTGCAATCTAAGCCGCACCGATTCAAGAACTGTATAAACACAAAAGATGGAAACCATAAGATGGTAGCATCTAATCCAAAATTTTTACTACTAATGTGAAGAACGAGAAGAAAATAACAAAATCACAGGCATCTATGATAATTAACCAGACCTTCTTCAAAGAAAGAGAAGGGATTGAAAGCAACCAAGGGAACATCAAGTAACAGCAATTGCATATTACATATGTTAGAATAAATTGATGGGTTGAACATAGTAGGGAGGCCTTGAACATCAGGTTTTATGTACTCTTTTTCCTCCTGCTACTTGCCTCCTTTCTCTCCCTAACAGGGTCTCCTATAGATCCCAACTCCAACATCCCTACTAGTATATCAATGTCAGCCCCAGCCATCCAACTCCAACTCTTGCTACTTCCTCCCCTCTAGTAACTTTTAGTGACACCCCACACCAACCTCTACGTGCAGTCTGCTCAGGAGAAGGCCTTGCTACATATACAGAGGTCTCACTTGACCAAGTGAAGACAAGATGCCAATGCCACCAGTTTGCTAGGGGGAAAACAACAAAACCTCACATTCCCTTCCATCAAATCCAGCACCTTCCTCTCCCCCGTCCAGAAATTGAGCGACTCTGCATGTCAATGTCTCTATACACAAACTTGAGGAGTGCTAAAACTTAGTCTTGTGTTGCTGGTTGAATCAATATGTATTACATTGGGGGTCATATATATCAAAGATATACAACAAAGAATAGATCTTCTAAAGCACATAATTTATATAATACCATGAATATCACATCATCTTTTCTTTAGAATGATATCTGGTAAGGCATGGAGTGTAAAATGATGGACCAAAGGATTTTCTGCCATGGTAATCATGAAAGTCAAAGTGCTTCCATTGTTGGCCTCTCATTAAAACACATTGAACCAACAAAACATCAAACAAGTTGGAAAATTAAAAGCTCAAATACCACTTAGATCAGATAATATGAAAAATGTCATTCATTAATTAAGTTAAAAATAAATAAAACAAGTACACAAATTAAAATTTCAATTGCTAATTAAATTTCAAAAGGATTCCTGACTGATTGAAAATGAGATGCAGAGTATGACATGTGACGATGACTAAGCAACATCAACCAAATCCACAAATGTAAACCTACCATTCAAGTTGTATGTGTTTTGCACCCAATAGGAAATTTTATTTTATTTCCATGAATATTACCATGCATATTGCCAATTGGCAATAAGCTAATTGCTAGAACGTGAAACCGACATACGAGAAATTGACGTCTTAGTGCTAAAGCTTGAACCTGAATTGCTATTAACATTTCCTGATATCAAAACTGTAGCATTTTACTTTAATACTTTCATCTGAAGTTCAAAGAGAAATGTAATCTCTTTAAGACACTTGAGACAATGAAGACTTCTGAAACAAAATACCAAACAAACTCACAAGTCATCGAACAGCCTGTTTTTAAGATGATGAAATTCTTGAAACAAAAATTAAGAAATCCAAAATATCGCAACATGGATCAACAATTTGAATTCATGCAGAAAAGATAAGACTTACAGATCGTATACTCAGCACATTAGATTTGGCTTTAAGAGTTTCAACATCACGATCCAACTGCTGTTTCCATTCTGATAATTGTGCTTCATCCTGCACGTATTTATAGTATTTAAACAAAGATACTCTTAAAAAAAAGGCCAAATACAAATATAAGTTGCCAACTCAAACCTGTGGAAGTTGAATCGTGACTTTGTTAGGGAAAAGTCTGGAGAGCTGTTTCATCGTCTTAGGAATCTCCTTGCTTCTTTCGTGCAGCCTCCCAAAGTTATCCTGGGTATTCCCGGGGGACAGATTATGGAACATAGATAATTGAGCTGTAATTTTACTTTATTTTATTTTAGTTTTTATTGGCTTTAAGGTAAATGCAAATACCTCAACAAGATAACATTAACATATATGCCCAAATGTAACTAAAAATGAAATTGTTGATCAACTATGACAAGTGAGGGTGCTACGATCAGATGTCATAATATGATGAAACACATAGGTAAACAAAAAATGGTAAAGAAATTTACAGGGTTATTAATAGAGGGGCCAGTATGAAAAATGGCTGTATTTAGAAAGAATATGTGAAAAGCCACCATACAAAGCAACATTTCTGATTAGCCCAAAGAACTTGGTGAAAAATTTGTCTATTAATCCTCCAAGAGACAAGGTGCATATATGAGGAGACTGAGTTATCCCAGAATATGGTGACATCAACTCAAATGAATTTTAATATTAAAATTTCTTAACATCGACTCGAATGAAATTTAATCTTATAATTTCCTTCTACCTAGTTTGCAGACCTCCAAATATAAGCATATGACATTTAAAATCAAGGTTTAAAATTTTGACCCGTGCCAAGGTTTCTATCATGGACCAAAACGATACAATTTCGGTATGGTATCATACCGTGTCAATATAGTTTCGGTATTTTTTAAATATAAAATATATTAACTAAAAATAAATAATTTAATTTAAATACTTAAAAATAAATAATAAAATAATAAAAATAAAATAATTTTTTAAAAAATACGAAATAATTTTATTAGGCTTTAATTAAGTCTATCTAAATTATCCCAATCATAGATATAGATAGGAGTTAATTAAAATTATTAACCTAAATTATATTAAACCTAACTTAAAAACCTTCACCTTTGCCTTCGCCCCCGCTCCGCTCCCTGTGTTGCATCGCTAGGCCAGCACGATGCGCGAACGCGCTAGCGCGATGCGTCCAAACACCTCACAAAGCTCACGTGACGCGTCCGCGTGGCCTTAGGGGGTGTCAGCTCCGAAGGCATGCCAGTGCCAATTACCTAGCGAAACAACATGTTTCACCTATATCTAGCAAAACGGCACGAGATTTTAAACCTTGATTAAAATGTCAATTGTATTATAATTTTAGCGGGAAAAAATTACAAAATGCGTCAAACTTCTTGACTATGATTATAGCTTACTAATACCAAACTTGGCATTGGTTCTTATAACATCAAATAAAGCTCCTAGTCATGGGACATTTGGACATCTGACATTGGAAGTAATTTCTCTATGTATCCATTATACCTCATTAACTAATAGTTGGAATTGGACTGATATGATTGGATCTGACAAAAGCATAAGAAAATAAGATATGGATGCTAGATTTCTCGGACTCTATCATTCCTCCCCCTCTTTGATACTGTTGATGTGCTAGTTGGTATTTTCCTCTTCCTGTCCCCACATTTTATAATGTTACACCTTCTAGAACTAGCAAACAAATCAAAGGATGAGTAAAGGAAAGGGATTCTTCCTACCTTGTCAATCTGAATGGTGCAAATCAAGGCAAACTTTTTGTCTAGGGCAACAGTAGAAAAATTATGTCAGACAGAACAACACAATGAAATTTGCACATCCTAATACAGTATCTATATCAATAAGCTACCAGAACAACTCTGCCGATTGATAATGATCGGCTTGAAACCATGGTGAAATTAGAGCACAAGCATCCAAAGTGAAAATATGGATGCTTACAGAATTAATGTATTGAAAAATAAACTAAAATCTACCATCAAGTTTGACGAATGATCTACCCAATATAAATTTAACACCAAGACCCCAAGTGACAATATGGATGAAGTTTATATGCCACTCATCACTCACAAGATGACTAGGTTTCTCATGACTTGTCATCATGGCATTTGATTGGCAAACAAGGGAAGATAGTTGGAATTGAGAGGGTAGCTTCTTGCAAGAAATGTTTCACTCATGGAAACTACCCCAAACAGCACATCATGCCACAGCTAGTTAAATGTCTGGCACGAAACCTAGCAAATTCTTAAGCACACCATGCAAATAAAGAGACAACCATTTATCATCAAAATGGATGCCAACAAATATAGGTGGCACACATAAATATTCAAGGATAAAAGAAACATATTTACAATACTTAGAGCAATTATCATAGATTTGAGATTGCTCATGCCTCTAACATTGACATGTATAAAGATGAGCTAGTTAGTGTTGGTGCAATCACACCTTTGAGATCGGGATTGATACTGGTTCCTTTGATTTTGGGGTGGATTTTGGTTTTGATGGTTTAGGCAAAGGGTTTAAGTTAGGATCATTGTAGATCTACCATGTGTGTGAAGTATAAAACTTCATGAAAACACACATGAAAATTTGGCGTGGCCAAGGTGTTGATAGCTCGATGGCTTAAAAGCTTATGGAGTTCGTAGAAGGATGGCATGAACATTTGAAAGACCATGACAAGAAGCAACAGAGCGATGATAAGCGAGTCATGGCAAGACTCCAAGGGAGTTGAGAGTGTGACACATGTACACATGGGCATGGGTAGAACTCTTAAATAGGGAAAACTCGACCTTAGAAATGTATATTGTCAATATTTCAGTCAACTGATACTATCAGTGGACTGGCTAAGGAGTCAACTAAGGGATGAATAGAGAAGTTTGTCTCTAGGGTACAGTCAACCAATCAACCATGATCAGTCCAGTAGAGTCTAGTAGACAAACATTAAAATAACAGGGAGCTGTTAGCAAGACAAGATTTGACAACACCTGTCCAACTCCAAGTCAGCAGTTGATAGTCGACTGGAGTGGCCACTAACAGAAAAGTTGATCAACAGAAAAGTTGTTTTTCAAAAGTTGAATTCAGCTAAAAGTGAAGGCTATATATATGGGCACATGGAAGCTTGGAGAAGCTACAGGTATGTCCTGAATATTTCTATACTTGTATTAAATGCTTTGCTTTCTTTGTTGCTTCCATCTTCTTGAATTTACCTCTCATCCATTGTTAGAACCATTGTAAGAGGTTTCTCTCCCTCAAGTTGAGTGCCGAGAAGATGGAAGATAGTGGTATTTGCAAAGGGTGATTCATCTGAATGATCATAGGCCATGGAGTAGGAATTGAGGATTCCAAACCATATTAAATCATTGAGTTTGAGTCTTCTTGTGCTTGTGTATTTTGTTTAATTTTTGCTGTGCTAACAAGTCTTGTAGAACCAAACTTGCGAAGAAATGAAAAAGGCTATTCATCCCTTCCCTTTAGCTAGTATCTACAGTCCCAACATTTAATTGAATTTAAACGCAGTGGAATCTAAATATAAGTAGTAGATTTTCATAGGAGAACACATGTAGAGAAGACTATTTGGAGTAAGAAGTGAATGTAGTTAGTTATGTTGAATGATAACCTATTAAATCAAGACAAGAGAGTGGAGGGTGGATCCCATTATTCCATATACTGACTAACTCGAGCACTTATCCAGCCTTATCACATATTAAAATCCATACCCTTCGCTAGGAACTTGAGTAAGAGCCATTCAGACCTCACGATAGAGCACTTTCCTCCCTATACTGAACTTAGGGAGATCCCACTGTAGCATCTCAGTACATCAAAAAAACACACTAGTGAGCGGAAGGTCTCACATCCTAATATCTAATATAAGCTATTGTGCGTTTAGATACTACACCTTAATACGAACAACAAAGAGAAAGAATAATAATAAAGATAAAGGGTATAGGTGAGATCATCACTTTGATAGCTCTTATAAAGAGAGAGATTAAGAGCTTTCGTAGATAAGACGAATAATAAAAGAAAAGGCAACTTAATGAGATTCCCATAGGAAGGTAGCAAGTGAAAAGGATAAGAAATTAAATGAGTTCTTGATAAAGGAGCTATTGGCTTATAAATCACAATGAAACTACTCCGAAGCCAGGACCAGCAGAACGGGATAAGCACTATAGCAGAACGGGACAAGCACAATAGCATAAGAGCAAGCCAGAGAAGAGAAATAGAAAGTAGAATCAGTACGCTTGCCCCTAATATAAAAGTAAATTCGAGTCTCTTCACGTCTACAATAAATTCCCATCTCAATTTACTTTTTATATTAGGCCTCTGTCGATGTCCCTCACCGGGCCCTCAGCCTGTCCTGCCGGTGGCTCACCTTCATTTCCGTCGCTATAGGCAAGGCGGTCTATTTGATTAGACCAGGAGTCCCGGATTATCCTTAGCTTGAATTGGTTATCTTGCTAATGTCCTTCCGAAAGAGCGACCTAGGGGTGAGGCTCGTGCTTGGTATCTTGATTCTTCATAGATCACTTCTTCGACTCACTTCTTCATTGGGACAGCCGCCTTCCGAGGATTCATAAGCCCTAATTAATCTCCTCGTGCTATATTAATAACCCGCCTTCCACTTAAGAGTGAATTGAATGGTGCGAGACTCAGGATGGTAATGAATATATTCCACTGAAGGAAGGAGGGTTCTTTTTCTAGGTGAGTTGCCGCTCTTTCGCGGTAGAGGATTGGACGGGCAAGCGAATTGAAGGTGCAATGCCTACCGAACCGGCTGAGACAGATCTTTTATGCATTGCCTTATCGTCTAAGAAAGTATTGGACGAGAAAGAATCTTTGTAGCATGTAGTTCTTTAGTCGTTCATGGTGAAAGTGCACTTCTTTATATAAGAAGGAGGTCCCGGGCCTATTATCTTTATATGGGACTCACACTTTCTTGTGTGACGAAAACTGTTATAAAGAACACTTTTTACAAGATCCCATACTATAATATAAGTTCAAATGAAAAGGTATCCTTATCTACATATGCTCCTCTAAAATCCAATGCACCGGCAGATTAGAGACGTCTATCTGTGCCGATGGCTTAATAGCGTTCCAGCTCATGCTTGATTGATGACCGTGGAAGGGAAGTAGCACTCTATCTTGGGAAGACATATCCGAGTAGCGCTGCCTGAACGAAGCGTGGGCGTAAAGCATGAAGTGGAGGCGCCGAATCCGGAGGGCGGACCGGTCAAAGCCAAGTCCAGACGAGCGGGCCAAGGCTGAGCTTAAGGCTAATCTCACGGGATAGACGCTCGACTTTCGAACCCACACTATGGCATCAAGGTAGGAACAAGGGTCGGGCCTCAACCGATCTACTGATAAGGTCAGGGGAAAGAGAACGGAATCAAGAGGAACTTATATTATAGTAAGGCCTGGCTAGAGTAAACGCCAAGCGCTGGCCACGTCGCGACAAAATAAGAATAAGTGCGTCTCGTCCCTAACAACACTCTCTCTCTCTCTCTCTCCCTAAATTACGGCGAGAATTTATTATAGTATGGCAAATTAAGGTATTACGTAAATGGTGTACCTGATATGTACGTTCTCTTCCCTTAGCGGATGCCCTATCCATCGATCCCACCTCGCACCATATCTTTCTTTATCCCTTGATCGCATCAACAACTATCTCACCCTTCTAATATATGAATGATGGAGTATGCTCTGGTAAGATGGGCCGAGTTCTACTACGGGGCTATGTGTAGAGGGGAGAGTGAATAGTCACTTTCAATAACTAATCTTATTTTATCTGTAACGCTTGAGCGCGTCGTATCCTCGCACCTTTCTTTCTTTCACGCTTTTGCGCCTTCTCATAGTTTCTCACTCGTGCCTTTCCTTCCTCGCACTGATGGAACATAAAGAATCTAATATCAGTCTCCTTCCTCAACTTACATGTTTAGGGCCGGTCAAAGATAGAATCTCGGTTTCTGTTCTCGCATTCACTTGTACAACAGTGCTTTCACCCTCTATCATTTCTAGTTGGATGTGTAAAGCATATAGTTTCTGCAAGTTGAGTGTTAATACCTTTCGAGCTTTGAATAATGGATCTGATTAAATTCCATTCTTCCTCCCTTCCTAAGAGCGCTTGTGCCCCGTCTCATATTTTATCACACTAATTCGTGCCAAACAAAAGACTCTCTCTTACCTTCGGGAGGGCTAAAAGCACTTTCACTCCATCATCCTCGCACCTTGCCCTTCCCCTCTTGTTGATGGATGTGTATAGCCTATAGCAGAAAGTGTGATTTGCTAATTACTATATTTTGGGGCCCCTCCCTTGAGTTCTAATACCATTCGATCATTAATTCCAGTTGATCGAGACCTCCCTTCTTTGCTTCGCAGTGGAATAAATAAATAGATTTCAAAGACTGAATAAACTAGATATTGAACCCGTATACAAAAGAGTTCAAGGGATCGACAAAATAAGTATTTAAATACTCAAAGTGCAAGTTCCGGTAAAAAAATCTTTAAATTCTTTAGGCATAGTTAATTTTTCCCCTCCTTCATCTATCCACAAAGATAGGAAAAAAAACTCTTAAACTCTTTAAGAATAGCTAATTTTTTCCCCTCATTCATCCATCCATAAGGGTAGAAAAAAATCTTCATAGTTAATTTTTTCCCCTCTTTCATTCGTTCACAAGGTAAAGAAAAAGAAAAACCCCTTTTAAAGGATGGTTAAATCATTTTATATATAAATATGATTTAATTTTAAACTAATCAAAATAAATTCAAATTAAATATAGTTTAAACCTATTTGTTCTTGTTATGTACTTAGTGATTTCAATTAATCCTAAATTATCTTTTAACCAACAAGCATCAAACATTTCATGAGGTAATATTAAAACTTAAATTTAACATCTCAGAAATAACTCAATAGTAAGCATCTATAAAAATCAAGTATTAATAAAAATATTTTATAATTAATATATTTATATTTTTAAAAGTATCAAAATCGTGTTGGCACGACACTATACAGTACCTAAATCATATTGTTCCTGTTGTAAACTAAAACTTCGACATAGCTTGAAATTGTAAACTTTGATATATAACATGGATGGCAAATTAGGCTGATCCCAACACAGATAAGCATCGATGTTGGCCGATCCAATTCCAAGAAATTTCTCAAACACATGCTAAGAATCTCTAAAATATTGAATATGATGAAGTGAAATTTGATGAGAATTAGGTGTAAATAGGTAAGAAATCATTTGAAAATAAGAAGAAATCAGCCAAATTGAGAAGTCGCAAGATTAGCCAATCTTTCTGCAACCTTTCCTTCAAGGTGAATTTTCAATTTTGAGAATTTTAAGTTAAGAACAATGGAAAATAGAAACAAGTAATGAATTTCAATTTTGAGAATCAAGGAATTTAAATTTTTAAAATATAAAAAGGGCAGCACGATGCACGGAGCTCCCTCCAATGTGGGTCCCGGAGAAAGATCGAACCACATTAGGTCTATTGTACAGCCTTACCCTACATTGCAAGAGGATGTTTCTGCAACTTGAACCTATGACCACCAAGCCACATGGTAACAACTTTAAATTTCTAACGTATAATTTTAAATAATAAAATAGTGTTCAATATATTTATGGCATTCTTTGATTAATGTCTTGTAAGCTTCCAAATTTATGCTAAATAAAAAAGATCGCAACTGAGTCAAAATGCAAGATACAATTTCAAGTTTATTACAAACTTCTTGCAAGTATGAGATGTCATTTGGGTTAGTATATAAAGCTCAACTCAACTTCTTGCCATTAAAATGATATGGCCTTGATAAATTTACAAGTTTACATGTTAGTTAATGGTGTTCTAACCGATTGATTCTAGATTGTTCTCTAGATTTTCGAGAAGGAAACAAGAGACTATGAGAATTGAAGTTACAAATTCAGTATTGCTTATCATACTTTAGATGGCAACAGGCACCATACACATGAAGAGTGTGTATCATGTAATGAAGATAAATGGTATGGAGATCTTTCTCTTGATCCACTAAGACAGACCATTATGAAGATTTATATGGGAGCAAATGCAAAACACTCATGTTGGTGCAAGGTTAGTGATTAAAAAAATGTTTTAACCAATGTACAAAAAAGATAGAGATGACAAAGGTTAAAAGGACGGGAAAAGTCACAAAAAGAGTTATGCTGACAATAAAAAGATATGGGATTTCAAGTAGAGGCTTTGCAATTGCACTGTTTATAGAATCATTATGTGTTGGCATATTACTTTCCTGTTGCAATGATGGTCTCAATATTGTATTATGTCAACATTGGGTACACATCAATGCCCCAACTCCTTTTTCCCCTTCTACTTGTATTTACTTCTAAAGCTAAACTAGCAATTATTCAACTAAAGCATAATTTCATGTGGGGGTGTCAATTTAAATAACAAATCATATTTTATAGTCAATTTAATTTATTAATAGTAATATCTTTATTTAGTATAAATTTATAAATTATTTAGTATAGTAATATAAAAGTTAATAAAATTTGTAAGTAATAACTAATATAAAATATTAATTGATATTAAATTAGTTTAAATAAAATTAAGTTATAACTTAATAACCAATTCAATCGATGGGTCTAAATTAAAAAAAAACTAATACAATTTATCAATATTAATTAATAACTTATAGATAGCATGTATTTTATTGTTTAATTAGTATAACCTAATAATATGTTTAATTAATGTGTGTTTGATTAATTTGTTTAATTTAACAAAAAATTATATATCCTAACATATAACCCATCCTAACAAAAACATCTGTTTAATTAACAACCCACCCCACAATGTCATCCCTAGATGCAAGGCATCTAAGAATAAGCCTTTGCAGTAGAAAAAAAATTGGAAACATTCATTGAATTTTTAATCCAATGCTTCTCATTTTCTACCACCTCTTCCAAAGTCAAAGCCTCCTACTCCATCCCTTGCTCACGCACCCCCTTTCCTTTTAGAGTCAAAGTTTCCCCTATTCCACAATCAAATCTTCCTCCATTCCTGTTCTAAAGTTGAAGCCCTCTTCTAGATCAACACTAAATGAGACAAGATTGATACCACCATGGCCAATCAATGTTATCCAATGATTCAATCATGGTTTGAAATCTCTTACTGTGCTTGGCAGCACAATTGAAAGATATCTTTTTGAAAAAATTTCAAACCTTGAAACTACTTGGCAAAAAGAATGTTTCTTGTGTCATTGTGTCAATCATGTTAATGAATATCGTGTCATGCAAATACTCAACGCCTCTTACCATGCTACTACACAAATCAAGATAAATTAAGATAAATTTGTTTCGCAATTTATATCCATATAAGATCATATCAAAATTGTATCATTTTAGATGGACCACAAAACATATAGTAATCTTATTTTCTTCTTCATCTTCTACCTCTAATTCACCACCAACACCATAGAACATCTGCATGATATCAAAACACTAAAACTTTGACACGGCTCAAGATTTCAACATTAGATCCAATATCTTCATGCCAATGCAATGTTGATTTTAGTCACCTAGAAAAATGATATGCACAAGACTCCAAACAATGCTCTTCTTTAAATTGGAAGCAAGGAGAATTGTGTAATTGATTTAATCTCTAGCTCATGCCATGTGGCATGTGTCATCCAACATCATCAGGGAGGAAAAACATATCAAGAAATAGTGTATACTAAGGTACAACAAGAAAAGTAGAAAAGAATATGATTAACCTTTTGGTATCATGGTAAGTTACCTTGTGTTGAATATAGGATCATAAGGAATCATACAAGTAGCACCTTTATGTAGCCATAGAAACCAAGAAGAGTAGAGTGGATGAAGGATTAGAGATGCCAAAGGAAAGCACCAAACTTTTGCCATTGATCCCATGGAATTCGATGGATATTGTGCTATTTGCATTTTGGTTTTTTGATTATTTTTTGAAGGGTATACTTCATTTGATTACACTCATGTTACCCAACTAATACAAGGATAAGCATTGTTAAAGTTGATTAAACAATTAATTGCAATCATCACATGCCTAAGTAACTTTTGGTAGACAACTTGAGCAATTAAAATTTAAGCCTCGGGCAACTGATCTTTATTATAAAAACATAAGAATAATATCTTTCAGGCTCTGCAAATATGGATTATTTTACGTGGATAATAATGATTTTATTCTTATAGCACTCAGCCATAACATTTCTTTCTAATTTCCTAAAAATAAATCCATTTTCTACTAGCTTTGCTTAAGCTAAATTTGACAATTTGTCTTCCAAGGAAATAATATATTTCATTTGCTTCATTTTGTATCATGAAATGTCTTTGCAATCTTAACAATGGAAAACATATGGTTTTACCAGCATATGAGTGTTGGCAGCAACAGGAACCTAAGTACTAAATAGAGCAAAGTGCTACACTAAGAAAATAAAAATAATTGGTGTTGCCTTTGCTTATTGGTATATCAATGGACAAATGATGTCTCTTTGTTTGACTCACAAGGAAAACAAGCCTTTCACGCAAGGCAAGACTGAATCCATTGCATCTAAGTTTGGTACATTCTGAGTTTGCACTTTCACACTGATGAATATTATCATCATCATCAAATTCTGCTAATACAAATTACTGCAGCTGATTTCATTGATCTTTTATCTGCCAAATGTACTCTATGCAAGCCAATATCCCTTTAGCTAAATTGTTTAAATTCACACTTATTATGTTAAAAGAGAATTTTCTCTGCACCTCACACCTATAACTCCAATTGATTCAACTTGGCTGGATATAATAAATTTCTCATCGTTGAACATATTCATACATCTTATGCTATTTACTTTTATTTTATAATCTATTGAAATTATACCTAATTATTCCATTGTGTTACTTCTTAATTGTTGAAATTTAGATCCATTCAATATGATAGGTTTCTTATGCTTTCCTTTTTGCCTAAGGGGCACACAATAATTACATAAAGACTCCAAAACTTTTTTCCATTCCAACTACTGCCATCCATCTAAGTCTCTTGTTGAATAATAAAATCCAAGAAATTTTAAACTCTTAGATAAAATTTCATATCCATCATTTTAACTATTTTCCCACTTCGTTCTTAATTATTAAAACTTCATTTTATTATTTAATTTCTGCACTACTTAACTTAGAAATCCTTAGTTTCTAAAGTTTCTCACACAATTCATACTTGAGTTATTTGTTTTCACTGTCACTGACTAGCACTATATCCTTTAGAGAGACCATACAACATGAAATCCTATCGCGAATATATCTTTTGGATGAGAAACATCTTTCTCATTTTAGTGTCAGTTTTGACCATCAAGAAAAAATTGTTAAACCAATATTATGGATTGAATGTAATCAAAAGCAGGTAATACCCATGAAGTGTTACAATTTTTTGCCCAATTTTCATGATTACCCACTCTATGACAGGTTAGTATAACGTTGGATATCCTATACATGTATCATTTAGGAACAGGAAGCAAATATCAAACTCAAATATAACCAACAGAGATACAAATTTAGTTTTTATGAAACTGATAAAGACAGTAACGCAGCAATACTACCTGAGAGTGCTGTGAAATAAGCTTTGCCCATGCAGCCTTCTGTTGTGCTTTTTCTGCTCGTTTCATCGAGTTTTCAACAGAGCTGAGACCATGGTTCCTGCTTTCTGCCTTGGTTGCTCGTTCTTTAATATGAGACAAGACAAGGGGAACAGAAAAAAGGTAAAGGTCTAAAGAACAAGATTCGAGAAACCGAAACAAGAGTCACCCACGCAAAGCAATCAAGCTCAAGATCGTACGTCCTGCCAGCATCTGGACTGCGTGGCCAGGGGCAACCCCTGGCTTCGCGGCCTCTGTCGGGGGGTCCTTACCAGGCTGATCGGTGTTCAACTGCTGGTCGTCAGCCGCTGCTGCCGCTTCTTTGTGGGACTCCTCCCGCTGCCCCTTGGGCGAGACCCCTGCCTCCTCCTGAAGGCCGAAGGCGGATCCCCCGCCGGAAATCGCGTCAGGTGATAAATCGCCACAAGAAGCCGAGATCGACAATTTTAGAGGGGCGAGGGAGAAATCGCACCTTGGGCCGTTTCGAAGACGGGGGAGTCGAGGGGGACGGTCCGGAAGGGGGCCGTTTCGTGGACGCCGAGCTCCGCCTCGTCTCCACCATGGCTTCACCGCTTCCTCCTTGATCTCTTCGCCCTCCTCTTCGAGGCTCCTCTCCCGCGAGGGATCAGGTCGAAGCGCAGCGCGATCGAACGCAGAGACGGGAGAAGGATTGGGGTTCGTGCTGAAGGAGGAAAGGAAGGCGACCCTGGAAGCGATGCGTATTTGTAATTATTTTCCAGTAAAAAAATGGAAAAAACACATACGCAGATGAATTTTAGGGTTTCACTTGTTCCCATTCCAAATCTGGAAAGTTACTTTACAACATTGCCTTATTAAATATTGGAAATTTCAAGGTCTTTATCGATTTGAAGCCACAATTTTTAAAAATATTTTTAAAAATAAAAAAAAAATAAAGCGGTGCCAGTGCCTTTGACCACGGTAGATATTAAGCTATAAGGAATTCGAATTATAAAAATTAAAAAATAATAAAATTTGATTTAATTTGTTAACTTTTATAATTTCCAAATTTTAGATTTAAGTTTTCTTACTTTAAGATAATTATTGAAATTAATAGCCGCAATGTCATTATTAGTGCATAAGATAGATCAATCTATTAGGCATGTGAGTTACACACATGCAATTTTATTCCATAAAATGGAAAAAAACAAGAAATGTGAAATAAAATTAATTTTCTCTTGCTTTTAATAAGGGCTTTCTATTTAATTAGATTTTATTATTTTACTCATATCCAATATTTAAATTACATTGGGAATTGTTGTAATGTAATTAGATATTATTTTCTTTAAGGATTAATAGAAGAACTTAATAATAATATGAGACAGATTCTAAAATATCAATTAACTCTTAGACAATATTGTTATCAGAGATAAAAAATAATTTGCTGAATTAAAATTATAAATTCAACTTTAACTTATTTGTTAAATTGCTGAGCTAAGAACCTAAGTTGTCAGCCTTGAAAGTTAGGATGAGTTGTTAGGTTATCCATGTATGAGTGGAGGCTTCTCTTATCACAGTCAAGTTTTCCCGAGTACCATGAAGTCTGCTACTCCGTTATTTTCCGAGTCTAAGTGAGAAGCTGAGTGCGAGTATTCTCAAGAACATATGCAACCTTGGTCAAACTTTGATCAAATAGTTATAAATTTTAGTTCAACATGATCAAGAGGTCGAATAAGGATACGTGGTTTTGAGCAAGATTGTGGCTCTATATTATGTAAGGGAAACTTTACTATTCATTGCAAAAGATATCTGTTCATTCATTGTTGAATGAATTATGGCGACCTACTACTAAGCAAGATTGAGACCTTTAAAGTATTTAAAAAACACTAAAAATGTGTTTGGAAAAATCAACTAAGCAACATCATCTATGGTGACCTATTATTTGAGAAATATTTCTTGGGAAAGAGCAACATTCATTAATCGATTATATCTCATTTACCTCAATTTAAATTTATCACAATAATTATAGAGGGAAATTGTCCTCTCAACGAACCACAAGCCCTAGTGAGATAAAGATGAAACTCTTTATGAGTCATAAAAGGTTATGAATATTCCTATGGAGCTAATAAATGTGGAGGTGAAGTAATAAATATGAGGGTATTTAATTAAGATACAAATATCTAATTTGGGGCAAAAAATGATTGCATAAAATGTATAAATATGTGCCAATATATATGATACATTGTGGTATCCAAGAAGTTACCAGAAAGATATTAGTGTGAAATAATAAGTCTTGAAATATTTGTCAAAAACATAACACCATTAAACTAGTAGATTCCTGATATTGAGATTTTCATGGAATATAAAGATCTGTGCAGATTTACTAGTAAAAAAAATCCCACTGAAAGATCAAATATATTGCATGTAGGGGAATAAGTCTAAAATCCAACATTTAAATCGCGCAACAATAACCAAACCATGCTAATCGAAGATCACAAGATCATGCTTCAAAAAGAGTAACTAAGCTATAAGATATGAAACATATAAAAGTCTAAAAGTAATTACTCCAACTCATTATTCGAGACGAAAAAGGTGCAACTTGCAAAATAGATAAAGGATGAGCAAAAACTCTTAATGTATCATATATTATACTATAGAGAATATAATGGAGTAGTGCAGGATACTCTTAATAAAAGATCATTTATATGAGTGTGAAGAGAGAGTTGCACTAAAAAAATATAAACACTTATGAATTTTCAAGTGCTGCATGTTGCCAAAACAAACATGACAACGAACTGGTAGAAACTTAGAACTATTGTTTGAGTATGATTGTCTTGATCTATACTAACGATTGAACAATTCAAGATATAATTTATTAGGCAGTCAAGTAAATTTGATTATATTCTACTATGAAAAGTTCAAAGTCATAATTTACCCCTCCTAATATGAAAATCTCCCACTAAACCTCTTGTTTGAGATTGAAATTTATCCATAATTTCTATTTATGTGAGGGAGTGTTGAAATGTTAATTTGCTTAACTAATAAATAAAATAGGGGCATGGATAATTATTTCATGAATAGACTATCTTAAATTAATTTTTTGAACAAATGAGAAATTAATACCCAAGATTATTTGAATAATGAATAGTTAGTTTAATGCATATGAGTTGAGTTCATGAATGCAAATACTCTGTTTGAATGAGGTGAGAGAATGTTCATTAACGGAAGAGAAATGGAGGAAAAGGAAGAAATGGAACAGAAAGTAAATTATTTACGTACATTCCCTTATTTGGAATGGATGAAAAGTTCATTAACGTAACATATGTTACTTTGTTTGGAGGAAAAGAAGTAGGATAAAAGTTAAATATATAAAGTTATAAAAATACATTTATTTAAAAAAAAAAGACAACACATGTAAAGGACGGATGAAAAATTATAAAATTCTATCAGTATAAATCTTAAAATAGACAATACATGCTCTTTGGATAAGTCTCTGTCTTTGAAGGAGGAAGAGGAGAAGGAAAAAATTAGGATTATCTGTCTCTATTCTCTTGAATATTATAATCAAAAAGATACACAACAAAGGCTAACGTTGATGTCATGAAGTACGAGCAATTAGACATTGGATGATGACAACGAGTGTTATATGAAATGCGATGACACAAAGACAAGATAACTAAACAGATAAATTAATTTAAAAATTATAAAAATAAAATTATAATAAAATATTTTTAAAATTTTCTCATCCTTTGTTACACTCTAAATAAAAAAAGGTAAGAAATTATAAGGATTTATTAACATGCTATCCCTTTCCCCTGCCTTACTCACTCGGTCATTCCATCCAATGGGTCAAAAATCTCTTTGTTTCCTCCCAAACTTAGCGTTAGACTCATCCCTGGGTTCTGTCCGGCGGTCTCGATCCCCCGCCATCGGCGCTGTTATGGACGCAGAGGCGGCCGCCGCCGCGCCGCCTGAACAGCCAGTCGTAGAGAGCATCGTGGTGGTGCACAACGTGGCGAAGCGCCACAACGTCGGGACGATGGCCCGCAGCGCCACCGCCTTCGGCGTCTCGGAGATCGTCCTCGTTGGCCGCCGCGACTACAATGCCTTCGGGAGCCACGGCTCCACCTCGCACCTCCGCTTCCGTCACTTCCACTCGCTCTCTCATGCTCGCCTATACCTCAAGGCACTTACTTTTTTTTTCCCCTATGAAATCTAGGGCTTTCGATTCCCGTCGATCGAATTCCCCTTACCTACTTTTTACTCTGTTTTCAGGAAGAGAGGAAGTGCGACATATGCGGGGTGGAGATCACCGATGGGGCGTTCGCCATCACCCAACACCCTTTCAGGAAGAGTACAGCTTTTCTCCTCGGTAATGAGGTCTGCTCCGTGTTTCCCAGAACTAAACACCTTTTTTTTTTTGCCATTAATAACGTAGTTTTATTGAGATTTTCCCCTGGTTTGGCCAGGGCACCGGACTCTCCGCCAAAGAATGTGAGATTTGTGACTTCTTTGTTTACATTCCTCAATACGGATGTGGAACTGCATCGCTCAATGTCACCGTTGCAGCTTCCATTGTACTGCACCACTTTGCAGGTATTTTGATTTTACTGCATCTGTTCACAAACAGATTTTGGGCTAAACTCATTGCTTCTCGTTTATGCATGGTATTTTGAAACAGCCTAAACTCGTTTCTCATAAAGTCAATCCATTTTCTTCTTCGTTGTTATTCTCATTTCACGACAACTTGTAGCATGAAGCGGCCATTGAATTTTATTTGTGTTCTGGAGAAATGGTCTCATTGCTTATTTACGTGTCTATGTTTTTTTTTTTCCGAACACTTCACAAAATGTGAAAAGGTAATATAATCTACTCGCTTTGCTCTACTCTACAAGCTAGGTAAGTAGTTTTGTGTTTTCAGAGGCTTAATAACATTATATTTCTAAGATTGCTGGTTTGTTTTTTCTGTTGCTAAATCACATTATGTTTCTAGGATTGGTTGTGGATGCACATGTCTGTGCACATGAGTTAGACAAAATATAGATGTGAGAGTGATTTCAGGGTATGCTGATAACTGTGATGCATAGCTTTGCCCATAGGATTTGGTCATACAATGCCTAACCAAGCTTGGCCAACCTATGTATAACTGTAATGCGTACATGTCAAATATTTATGAAATTAGGATTGGTTTCCACTTAATTGCTTGCCAAAGAAAATGGCATTGAACACGACAATATAAAGTAACACTTGAACATTCCCCTACTACATCAATATACATTCTGATTATTGTCTCGATGGATTGGCAATCAAAGTCAAAGCACTTTACAACTGATGCTAGTCCAAATATTTTTCAGTATTTAAAATTATAGTGCATGAAGCTTCCGCTAATGCGGTGTTCGAGAAAGAATCTATTGTACGCAGTCTTATCCTGTTTTGAAAGAGGTTGTTTCCGAGATTCGAACTCGTGACCTTCAGGTCACTTGACAATTTTACTGTTGTGTCAATGCTCCTCTTCCTTTTAGTATCTAAAATTATTTCAATGACTAATTGTTATTACATTGAAATGATTATAGCAACAAAAAGGAAGAATATAAATATAGTTAATCTGAAAATGATGTATAAAATAATTTATTGAAAACAGTAATATTTATATCACTTTTTGATAATAGTATCAAATTAATAAAAGCTACCTATTAATTATCCTGACTTTGTAGTGGGTGCTTATATCTAATAACTGGTGTGAGGACTCTAGCTGTTAGATATTGAAGTAGTGTATGTAGGACTTTGTAGTACACAGAACAACCGATATAGATGGCATACAGATAATTTAAGGATGGCAATGATTTTATCAAACACCAGAAGTTCCTTTCCTGAAGGTTCAAAGAACATTGGATTTCTCTTTGCACTGGTTGATGATATCAGATTTGTTGATAAAACAAAGTCTGTGGGGTATTCTGTTTGGCAGAACAAAGGGCAATTAATAATAAGAGTGATCAGTAAACAATGCAGGAAAAAGTCTATAATCAAATTATGTCCTGCAAATATTGCTAGTTATATGGTGACTAATGAAATTAAACCCAGAGCATTAGGCAGGGATTGGATATGTGATATAAAGAGACTAGTGCCATTAACTATTGACCATATTCATTGTCGGAGGTTTACCATATTCATCATAGAAGGCGGGTTTGCAAGTTACATATAACAAATGGGTGAGACTTGATTGAGCATTTGAACTCATTTGAGAACCTTGGATGAGTTGGTCATGGATGGGGAGAAGATCTTAGATGATTTGACATAGACATCCTTTACTATGATCTTTTTGTGGATACTTAGTTGGATACTTTCTTAGGTGGCAAGAAGTGACTTCAGATTTTGAGTATGTTCATTGGTACATGTGACATATGAGCACATCAAGACAAACTGTCCAAAGAAGAATACAGAGACTCATGAGAATGTGTAGACAATTGCAGATGAGTAAGTTGTGTTTGTTGTTGTCTCAACAAAAAGAATGCCCTTTCTATGGTTCAATATTTAGATTCAACTTATCGGATGCATGCTTGCACTAGGAGGAAAGTATTTCAGACTTTTCTTGCAAGTGAAACAAGACCATGAGTTTTCAAAATGACTCCCAGGGGGGTATCTGGAGTGTTGGCACAGGCAAACTCAACTTATTTGAACATGCATGATACATTTTGGGGCAGGTTTTTTTTTCCAAAGATGAGAGAAATCTCACTTCACTTGGCCAATTAGAATTAGAGGGGTACCACTGCAATGGAAACAATTGAATTTGAGGGTGACTTAGTAGGCTGCTATATATAACAGGAAGATTGTAGGAAAACCTATGTTCATTTAGAGACATCTTTATGACAAATGAAATAGCACATGTAGAACTCTCAAGTGACAGTGTATCTCATAATATAAGACAAGCAAAAGAGCACATCTGCAGGTCATATAGGGGTGAAGTGTCCAAGGGATCTCCCTCCATGGCTGAGAAGCATCATCAGTCTGATTAGCTATATGAGATCAACCAAGGTTGAACTAGAGAAGTGGATGATTTTAGTGTGTGAAGTGGTGGAGCAGATTTAAAGGAGCAGGACCACTCTAGAGTATCACTATCAAGGTGGAGATCGCTAGGATTTGGGTTGCTGAGATGGGCATGGTCTACTACAACATATTTGAATTAAGGGTTTTCAGCATGGTGGAGCTTGCTAGGATTTGGGTTACTGAGCTGGGCATGGTTTATTACAACATATTTGAATTAAGGGTTTTCAGCATGGTGGTGGAGCTTGCTAGGATTTGGGTTATGAGATTTTGGTTGGAAACTTATTGGCTGTTGGAGTGTTTTGGATGCTTTATTACTGATTTTGGTTGGAAACTTGGTGGCTGTTGGAGTTTTCATACTAGGTGGAGTGTTTTGGAGGTTAAGAGATGCCTTGGGAGTGTACTTGGAGGATGTTGGTAATGTTTGCACTTTTTGTCTGTCAGTGTTTTGCTAGAAGTGTTTGGTAGGTTAAAAGGGATGTAGTGCCAGGGGTGGACATTTGGTTTTTATTGCACATTTATTTCATTTTATATAGGTACAAATGTTGAAGGGGAGCCTTGATGCAACAGTAAAATTATCACCGTATGTTTGTAGTTTAAATCGCGGAAACAACCTCTGCAATGCAGGATAAAATTTACAATAGATTTTTCTTCAGGATTCCGCAGGAAGTTTGTGCACCTGACTGCAAACTTCGTTTTTCACCTGGAACTCAGATGCTTCTCTTGTTTTAAGCATCTTTTCTGTGTGTTTTTTTTGTTTCAGTCTGGGCCGGATTTTGCGAAAGGAATCGAGAGGGCAACAAATTCAGTGTCGCAGACAAACCTCTGAAGCAGATGAGGAGGAACTATTGTGCTGAATCAGTCGAAGCTATCGTCGAGGAGAGGAAGAACAGAAAGCAATCAGCTGGCTTCGACATATTCGAAGACAATGGGACAAGCGATTCGAAGGTGGGAAATGTTTTGGAATCACTATTTCACAGGTAAGTTCACAGATACCCTGTGTTTTTTTTGTCAAGGATTCGTTAGCAAGTCTGTATAATATTTAAAAATTTGCATAACTTTGGTTTTGTTAATTCCATTCACTTTGAACTCAATAATTGAAACCCTTTTGAATTCCATGAAAATATCATTTTTTTGAAAAAAAAAACATATATTGTAGATATATTGATGAAAAATAATTGGAAAATTTTTTCCTAACATAATGTATTAGAATATAATTTGTTATCTTTTAGACATATTTGAGTTGGTTACGATGGACTAGAATTATCAAAGAGAACAAGGATTCAAATGTCAGATAAGTTGAAACAATATTTTTCTTCGCTGTGATCCAACCTTTTATTAGGGTCGTCTCAAGGTTTCATGAGGCCCTAGGCTAAATTTTTTTTTGACCTTTAATATAATTTTTTAAATATAATTTTTTTCACTCTTTTCATCGTTTTATATATAATATATTTTTATATAAAATTTAGTTTGGGACTATTAATTTAAAAATAAATTTTGATATAAAATTTAATTTTTTTAGTTTTTTGAAATGTAAAATTATTAATTAAATTTTCATATTTAAATTTTATTAATAAATTTTTTTCAATTGATAAAATTATTAAATTATAATTTGTTTGAGACATGATTGAACATAAATAAGACTTTATTAATTGAATTTTAAAAAACTTATGAAACTACATTAACAATTAACAGGTATAGTTAACAATAAAAGTTATATATGATTAACAAAAGAATTTAATTTTTTTAATAAGAATCAATAATTTTTTTTTTATAAGTCAAAATAATATTAAAATTTCTTCGCCGTGATCCCACCTTTTACATAATAGGATATAATTGTATTTTAATGTATAGTAATGTATACATTAATTATGACTGTGACTTATTTATTTTTAATAATAATATCCCATGTAATTAAGTTTAGAAGAAATTATAATAACTAATTTTATAATAGTCTAAAACTATTTCAAAGATATAGACTGTTAGCTAGTGAATATGTAACAGCATGCGCCCCTTGTACGTTAATTACTCTCCTTTTTATATAATTATTTAGTTTCTTTTATCTCCTTAATTCTTGTCTATTAATTATAACACCAAGCCTAATTGATCATTATTAAATTGGTATCATTGCACTCTAATGATCCACTAAGCTTAATTTATTATTAAATTGGTATCATTGCATTCCTAATTGATTCGTTAAAATTTCAAATTAACAACATAACACTCTTGAAAAGTCCTAATTGCAGAATATCCAATAACATGATTAATTTATATCTCTGATATAATTATATTTTCCTTTCAAATTGTGACAACCAGACTCATGAAAAAATTGAAATTATCATCTCTCTTTTGAGTTTTGAAGAAGAACAATCAAAGACTACCGATAAAAAAGATGATTAATTGATGACCTTCTGACATGATTAAATTACAACACTATTGATTTACTTGAATTAAATCATCAAATTCTTAATTTAATCTTTTAACTTTTTTAATAATTATTTAAAATTTTTAAGATTAATTTTTTTTTAAAAAAATTAATTTAGATTTTATCTTTTATTATTATTATTATTTTAAATGTAAATTTTAATTTTTATCTTTTTAATTATTTCATTAATTTTATTTCTTAAACTATTAAAATAGAATTAAATTTTTTTAAAAAATTAATTTAATAATATTTTTAACAATATCATTTATTTTTTTATTTTTAAATATTTTTAATTATAAAAAATTATTTTTAATATTCATAATCATTAACAAAATCAATATTATCTAAAAAATAATCACTATCCCACTTTATTTATGTTTACACTTCTATGTTCCCCTGACCTTATTTATGTCTTTGGTCAAGATTCTTGGTTACTTTCGGCTAAAATTACTTGATGCCGTTAAAAAAATTCAGATTTATTTTAAATTTGATATTTTTGCACTTTTACTAGCCCAGAGAGACCATCTATTTTTATTCTTTTGTCAAATGTGGCCTAAAAAGCTCCAAATCTTTTTCTGTCATGAGCCCACCATGATTGTAGCAATTCATTCCCTTTTGTTACCAAACACTTTTGTCAACAAGTAGACAATTTTAACTTATTCACATAATTATCCAATTGATTTTTACACTCAGAATTTAAATCAGTATTTAATATATTTATTTTTAATCAATCATATTTTAGAAAAACAAAATGCTGATTGAATATTAATTGAAAGTTTAAACAAGAAATTGATATTCATTCTAGCCTCAATTATAATTCACTCTTATATCGCGCCAAATATATTAAAATCGATCACAATTTCAAAATCAGCTATTTAATTTACAAAAATTAACAAATATATTTTATTAAGCATTTATCCAATACATTATTTCATTCCTTTTTTGTATTTATACAAAAGCTATCTTGAAGGAGATTCAGACAAGGATATTATTTCCTTTTTAATTGTCAAATAAAAATTTTTACATCTAAAACAAGAAAAATAAACTTTATTTTTTTATATAAAATTATGCATAATTCTATGGAAATAAATGTGCTTTTTTCCATTATTACTTGGAAGGAAGATTTCGAGGGAAAAACAAATAATATGCATGGCGTTTCCAGGATTAATCCCCTGGACACGCAATTAAGCCATCAATCAGGATAACCACACAAACTCAATCTGGCGCCAAGGGTTAGCCATTATACCAGAGAAGAACTGATAATCCCCTGGAATTGGTAATGGGCGCAGATAAAACTGATCAAACACAAAATCGAGACAATACTTATAATTATGATCGATCTGGAAAAAGAGCAGAGAACGAATATGAAATCAAGAGCTAATCCCTAATGAGTTTAATTTTGCAGGATTGAGATCAGACAGCCAAGGGTTAGTCTTCAAACACTGACACATGAATTGCCAGAGATCAGAAACTCTAGTCCATATAAATGCATCATCATTACTCAACGAAATCTCCTGCTAAATCTCAAAAACTAAAAATTCGAGCAGAAAATTGACAGATAAAACTGATCAAACACAAAATAGATGAGCAATAATTATATTTATGGATCGATGGATCTGATTACAGCGAGATCTGGCTAGGTTGAACTCAGACAGCCAAGGGATAGTCGTCAACCTCTAGGACATAATAATGGCCAGAGATCAGAGACTCTAGTCCACATAAAGAGGCATCATCATTGTCGAAACAAACTAATATTAATGTTTTTAGGAAATGAAACAAAAACTATTAAAATTGAAACCAACTCCGATAGATCGTAAAAGAACAACGCTCTTCGCTCAAATCGAACCATTGAACACAGAGGCCATGATTTTTTTGAACGCCAAACAGTAATTTCAGCGATCAAAGGACCTAACCACGCGCAAGATCGATGTAGGAGACAACCGGAAACGCAAAAAGATGGCAAGAGCTAGGGTTTTTTTACCTCTGCCCTTTCCTACGACTCGACTCCATGTTTCGCAGCGCCCCCTACCTTTGTTCTCCCTTGGGGCGGGCGGCTTCGTTCCTGTCACAAGAGAAAGGGTTCGTCCTTATTTATAGACGCTGGAGGCAAACCCTAACGTGTTCCTTGACTGGAATGAACGGACGAGATGTGACCTTGATTAAAAGCACCGAGTCTGTAACTCGGCGCAATTGGACCGGTTCGCCACCACTTCCCCTGTTCAGCTCTCTTATTCGCTATCGCATTTGGTGTATTGTGTTTGCGCGAGAAAGCAAATCAAACGTTTAACTTCTCAGTATTCAATATCATTGTTTTTACGTTTTGATTGCTTTATTTTTCTAAAAATGTTTTGATTAAATAACTTTTTTTGTAAAAATAGTTTAAAATATTTAAAAAATTAATAAATATATATTTTGCTTTGTAACGGTAGTAAAAGATGAAATCCACCATTCCAACGGTCTTATACAATCGATTCCATGATTATCTGTAAGGAGGTAAATCGGGAAGATATAATTGGTCACTATGAGAGAGAGCATTGACTTGACTTCATCGAGATTTGACCATTGCCTACTATAGCAAATCTATTCCATAATAACCAATTCAATCATATCCCAGAGATATCTTTTGCTCCATAACACACCCTCGATGTGTGACCTTCTTTAGCATGTGGCTCATGCAGAATGGAATTGAACTTCATGATCTCCAACTTGCTCAAGTTGATGGTGAACTTTATGATCTCCAACCTCAAGTTTCTCCTCTCTATTTTTTATAAGGGCACAAACAAATTTATTTGTTTTTTAATTTCATACATTTGATCAGTATTTTAAATTTTCATATATTTTGTGAGTTATTATACATAAATAAACCTTTATTTTTATATTTGTAATATTGGAATTAACTTTATAGTATTCAAACTTCATTAGCAAGAGGAAGAATTCTGATGACAGAGAGAGGGACAATAATAAGCAAGAGGAGGAATTCTGATGGCAGTGTAAGATTCAGATAGGCAGATATGAGCATCTGAATAACTTGTTTGATACTGATAACAATCAAGTCGAACAAATATTCCATGAAATGATCAACATATAACTATAATTTGTATGTGAACTGTGATAGCAACGCATTCAGTTTAAGAAAATAACCATTGAAAAGCACTTCCTCCCCACTTGAGGATCTTCTTGTCCATGTTTCCAAGTTTACAGCTTAACAAACACCTTTTTACTAATGCTGCAAGAACAGAAGGGAGACATGCCTTGTAGGCTGTTGTAGAATGCTGCAAGAAACATCTCCAAGATTAGCAAACTAAGTGGAACACATCAAATACAAATAACCAAGAAAAGTAATCGCAAAGGGTCACTGTGCAAGGCTAGTTTCCACCCCAAGTTGTTCTCGCGTTAATAGTAACCAGCTCCTTCACTAGACAGCGGAGCCAACTCATTAATCGCAAACCTTTCCTCATCATAAAATGAAGCATGAACAACTCTTCCGCCGAAGAAACGCCCGCCAAGATCGATTAATGCCTTTGTGGCTTCCTCTGGTCTCTCAAATTGTACAAAGATCCTGACTGCTTCTTCTGCAGGGAAGTTTTCTTCTGTTATCTCAAATATCAACACACGTGTAACAGTACCATACTTTGTGCACTCTGATGTGATCTCATCTTCAAGCTCAGCATCTACCTCTCCTGGTCCAACCTGGGGAAGGAAAATCATTAGCATTTGCACATTAACAAAAGCACAGTGTGATGGGAAAATTGTCATTTGAAACATTTCCACTTTTTTTACTATATATCTTAAAAGAGAGTGCCAAATAGCATTACATAAGGCCTAATGTTCAATAACCAGATGTCATGAGTCATCATCTGGGAACCAACATTTGAAGCAGCAGAAGCAATGAAACTTCTAAAATCTTATTAATCTTTCACAATTGTATCATACCTTTCCATCTCTCTCACTCAGATTTAGCTTCAAATATTTACCTAAAGTAATGTAATTGATTCTATAAAATGTTTGGAAGGTCAATCTATAGGGTAGGGCCTAGATGACAGAAACTGAATTCCAATCAATATAAAAGATTTTTCATGAACACCAACTGCTCTTTCAATTCTTGGGTTCAATGGGAGCCTATTAGTAGATTTCTGATTTTTTCTAGTGTGTTGCTAATTTGACAGGATAGGATTCAGTACTGAGAATGTCCAAAAATGTCAGGGGAAAAAACATGAATCCACAACTGCATACATGTAGTGTGCTTTGCTGTTTTTCACTTAAACACACAGAAAAAACAAAAACTCAGAACATTTTGGAAAATGCAAAAGGAAATAGAGAAGTGCAGCCATTTGCATAAGCAGTAATCCTTTCCTCCTCTAGCTATTTCTATATGTGATAATGAAACATGACCAACAATTGATCCTTCCTAGCAATCAGCCTTTTCCCAAACAACTGAGTTCTTTTAGGAGGTTCAACAAGATAAAAACTAAAAATAATTCTAGATCAGTCACTTCCTGAAATCGAACCACGAACATATTTGAAACTAAGGGTACGTTTGTTTCATGAAAAATAACATACATGTCTAAAACAAATTTCTGACAAAAACTTCTACAGGGAAAATCAAATATTGTTCCTCCTTTGGCTGGCCAAAATAAAATATATTCCTTTCCTTCCCTTTCCCAATTGATCTAGAGGTCGAATTGAATTCCACATCGGTCCGCACCTATTTTGCTTGACCAAGCCCTGGCTAATACATGCTTGCTTTGCTGACTCAATTCTTGCTTAACCCCACTGGGGGGTTGGAGGTGAATGTTTACAAAGGGGGAAGAGATAGGGGTGTTAGTGGGGATAAAGGAGGTGGTGCCAATGACTCACCTGGGAAAATGACTTCCACTTGGAATATTTCCTGATGCATATTTACAAGAAACTGAAAAATATTTTCAAGAAAATGTTTTCCGGAAAACAAATGCACCCAATATGTCAACACAAACAAGGAATTTTAAGGTGTAAATAGATTAATTCAAGGAGGAAGCAAGATAAAAGATATTGAAAATAGTTCTTTTCAAGATATCAAAAAACAATAGCAACAACCAAACTTTATCCCAATAGGTAGGGTCCGTTATACTTCCATTCTCAAGGTCAATTGACTTTATTAATGTTTACAGTTTATAGAGAAACACAATGAAGTTGCATTGATTAAATATGCCACCATTACTATCTCAGAAAAAAAAAGATTAAAAGATTCAGAACTGTAAAATTGATGTGATGCTAGGTTGTGACAACCTAAGGAAAGAATGATACAAGAATACCACAAAATATAAACATAAGATTGTATCAGATAATTGCATTATACAAGATGAGCTTGTAATTTGAATCAAGAACATTCAGAAGCATATTACCATGTTTCGAAGAAGTACAACACGAGTGGGTGGGCCATTGAGATTAGCACTTTTCACCTTCTTCTCAGATTTAGGCTCACTGGCATTAACAATCACCCCAGCTCGCCTGTCAGTCTTTTTAGCTATCAAAGGAGTAGTAATACCCTGTTCCTGCTTGCCAAGTCCTTGGCCTTCTTTCCAGCCCATCTTTGCCATCATCCTCTGTGCAGCAGTCATGTGACCACCAGCACCAATTCCCAATCCAGCAGTCGTTGATTTTCCAATGCTAAATCCATCTACACTTGAAGGTGGAGAAGGTGACCTAGGAGTAACTCCTTCGCTCATGGCAGCACGCCTTTTCCAAGCTTCTTCACCAGATATCCTCAATGCTGAGGACCTTGATTGGTAACCATTCTCTTTGCTCTCCGCAGCTGCCTGCTCCTTTTGTTTCCGCTCTCTTTCCCTTTCCTCCTCTTCCTGGTGCAGCCTCTCTAGCTCTCGTTTCATTTCCTCCTCTGCATTTTTTCTCTTCTTCTCTCTCCTATACTCTTCATAATCAGTTGGCCTAGCAGGATCATACTCCTCCAAGACCATTGATGTCACCCCAACAAGATGTCTTTACCCCAATTTCCGACAAACTTAAGAGGGTGGAAGCACCCAATTCCTTCACTTGAGGAGTGAGTGAACTTTTAGCTTTAATATGCGACCGTTGGATCTTCAAAACAGATTGAGGTTGGAGAATGGTTGACTGCTTTCGCAATGTGGGTGGTGCCATCTTTGCACTGCTTGACCAAACAGATGAACTGCTGCTTCCCTCCTCATCGGCTGTTGAAGGAGGGGGGAGGTCTCCATATAGTCCACCCAACATTTCTTTTCAACTCACTGAAATGGCACTGAGTTTAAGTTGTTCAAGTTGAAACCTGAAAAGCACGCCAACTAGCAAAATCATACACTAATTGCCACAAAACTAACAACAAATTGTGAAATTTAATGATAATGCCAATCGCATTCATCCCATCACCACTCGGTTACAGTTAAAGCAATATTTGGCATCCATTGGTCAGAGTAGATCAAATGAACAATCGCGATGCAAGAGTACTTGAATTCTTAAAAGAAACAGAAGCGCAACGAAGTGATTTACCCCTAAAATTACAAGAAAGATGTACTTTTAACGAGGTAAAATAAAGGAAACCTACTAAAGCACGGAATGCATAACAGATGAGTTGGATAGTATCGAAAGAAAAATCTTTGCCACACTTCCCAGGATTCAAAGGAAGGTTCACCAAGGAAGATGGAAAAGAATGGAGAAACCGATTTAGGGTTTAATGGAAAATCAGATGTATGAATTAGACAAAGAACATAGCGTGGGAAATTTGTTACATAAAAACAAAACACCTGCTAGGGTTCGTTCGTCGGCAGGATGCTATTCGACCGTCGCCGGCGACGTCAAATCACCGGCGACGTCAAATCAAGCGAGATCGAGACCGGACAAGGGACGGCAAGGGAGAAGCGGGAGCAGGAGACGACGAGGGGTTCTGCCACCGAAGTGGCATTTATAGGATTTTGAAAAATTCTAAAATACGTAAATGAATAAATTTAAATAAATACGATAATTTTCTTTAAAAAGTTTTTTTTTGCGCGAAATCTTCCTCCGTAAAATAAATTTAAAAAATGGTAGACAAATAAATTTTTTTAATTAATAAAATTACTAAATTATTTAATCTTTAGATATTATTAAAAAATATTAATTTTAATTAAAAAAATCAGTTAAAAATATACTTAATAGATATTGCCAATAGTATTTTATAAGTTATTTCTGTATTGAAAAAAAATTATTTTTTATAAGATGTAATATCTTTTTAATTTTGAATTGTGTAAGAGGAGCCATCAAGGCACTTGATCCTATTCCTATAGGAAAAAAATTCAATTATTTTTACACAAAATCATAAAAATTGATATTTTATGCAAATTTCTTGGGAAATAGTTTTAAAATACAGAATAAAAAAGTTAACAACTTCCACCCAAGTATAAGCTTTTCTCAGCAGAATACACGGTAGAATACATACAGGAGCATTGGGGGTATTATACGCTAAAACAAACTCTGTTTACCTTGCAACCTCAAACTAATTAAGATCACTATAGCAAACCTGCTCGATAAAAATCAACCACAGCAAAACCACTTGCGCTGCACCGAATTAATTAGAGAGATTAGTGAAGTGATGCTGCGAAACATGCACTCAATTCGAACCTAAACGATTTTGAATGAATGGATAAATTTTTCAGTTGATTGTTAAAAGCAAAGTTGGCCAAAGAGAACACAAGCAGAAGAGAAATAAGATGAGAAGCATACGCTTTTCGGTTGATACTGATAGGCATCATCGTGTTGCAAGTCAGCTCCATCGTTTCTTGTTGGTGTTGCGCCGGAGTTACTACCTGTTTTCTTTTCATCTCGGGCTTTGTTGAATATGACAGTGAAGCCTTCTGCTGAGGCAGGATTGTTCACATCCCACTCTCCGAACTTGGGTAGTGGTTGGCCCTTATCCTGATTGTGATAAAGGAAATTGTTAATGGCTCGTGGATTGATATAAAACTATCAAAGACATGAAAAAGAAAAACTATGAAGAAGGTGTTGGGATCAATTGAAACTACATGAAAAAAATCTTTTAGAATTATAAGATAAAAGATATCTCATTAGCACGAAGCTTTTTGGGTAAAGCCCAAAAACAAAACCATAAGGGTGTGGGCCTAAAGTAGACAATATCATACCGGGTCTATGTGATGCCATGTGTGAACCCTCACAAAAGAAATGATTGGGGGCTCTTAGTAAGGAGGCAGGTCCGTTAGGACTCGGACCAGTAAGGGGTCTGTTGGAACCGTTAAGGGGGCAGATCCATTAGGACTTGGACTAGTAAGGGGTTAAGGAGGGTAGACTGTTGGTACAATCCTTTATTTGAGGGGTAAATTGTTGGGATACAATCAAAGTCTCACATTGAAAATACATGGAAAAGATCCTGGGATTATAAGATGGAAGATATCTTGTTGGCATGAGGCCTTTTGGATTAAAGTCCAAAAACAAAACAAGTAATATATGGATATGATTAGAATAACCTACACTTAATCATATGCATGGATATCAATAAGTTGCAATTACATAAAGTTCCATTGCTTGAATATTATTGATGCAGTTTGAAAATTAGGGATCGGTTTAAAAAGTTCTATTAAAATTTTAGAAATTTAAGATTCTATAAATTCTTTCGTTTTAAAGAGTTCTCAAAAGTTTACTATAATTTTTAGAGAAAATTAGGGTTTTAAAGTTTGTTATAATTTTTAAGGATAAGTTAGACATTTTAGACTTATTCTTATTTCTAGTCTATAAAAGAGGTTAAGATCTCATGTATTAAATCACTTTTTAGTTTTATAGTATCTTTCTCTTTGGTGAGTTTGAGAGTTGGAATTTTGTGGTGTAATTTTTTGTGCTACATTAATTGGTACTAGAGTTGAATTTCTAATTTGGTTTTATTTTCATCTACAATTCCTATTTCATCTTTTTAGTGATTCCGCAGCATTCACACCCTCAATCAGATTCCTTCTATGTGAGGTTAATCTCCTCTCATACTAGTTCAAATTACTCGATTACCGATTCATATTCCTTTCACAGAATCAATCTAACCTAGCTCATTGCTCCAGCACTAGGTTGTTGCCTGTGAGTCCCTTATTCACCAACATCCACATCAGAATGCATCCAAGCTCACTCCTACATGGCCAATGGGGCATCTAAGTTCAATAGGGATCTCAGTTCTCAGTGCATCGCCCTACTCCTACACATAAAAGAGACTCACACCAAGTTGGTCACCTTTGTGACATCCAAAGCTAGGAGTTACCAACAATCTCGCCTTACCCTTATCATCTCCTCACTGCATTGACCAGACCACACCTAGCCCCACCTATTCCGATTGTCGGTGGGACAAAAAGGATCCCCACCATAATTGCTTTGCCTTGAGTATGTATTATAGGCAATGCCAACCTTGAGCTAAACTAACAATACCAGTACTCAACCACCCACAATTGATATCGCAACCACCTTCATGAGTCATGCCTCCTAGATCCCTCTCCTACAAATCTCTCTAAGTCATAGGCCACGATGCTACTCAAGGCTCGACTGATACAACATCCTTCCACAATGTTGGGTCGACATGAAACAGAAGGGAGATTTATTAATCGTTCTAGCATCCTTTCATATAAAAAACATCTTTAGCAGTGCCCACCTTAGGAGAAAAATTAGTAGGATACTATATGTTGTCCAAGACATTGCAAAGGACTTAAAATATACACAAGAGTCACAAGACTATTGGATTCAAAATACAAGGCTGAATGGATCCAACAGGAATTAGAATTGTAAAATTGCAATGAGGAGACATCAAGTGCAAGGCTCAAACAACTTCATTATAAGACAAGGTTGACATCATCTCCATAATTGTCTTTTCTTTCTATTTAGAAATTTACTTAGTTGGTAATTTAAAATGTTTGCATATAATTAGTTTCTCCCAAAATTTTTTACATATCATTGTATATCCTTCAAAATTTTAAAAGTATCATCATGCATTATCATTTTTCCCTAATTTAACCATCATATATCATTTTAGAAAAGGCAAAAAATACCATCACATAAGAGGGAACACTACTACCACCAACACACGAGAGAGAGTGAAGCTTTTAAAAATTACACTTATATGGAGGATGAGCCTAAATTTATGAGAACTAAGATGGATCACCCAAAATATTTATATGAACTCATAGCTTCATGGATAAAAGGAACACCCATCAACAATCAAATTACCCTATTTTTAGATAAACATTGTCATTTTCTTAAAAATGATAATCTAATATAAGCCTAGACAAGACTATTTTTGACGAAAGAATGGTTCCTAATATATTTCTTGATTAGTTAATTTAAATGATCTACATAGAAATCTACCTATAATTTTTTTTTTTTGACAAAGTATTCATTACCCTAAAATGAAAAGTAAACTTAATTTGGATAATCATCTTGTCTATATCTGGGCCACAATCTCCTAACAAATGAAAACAAGAATCAATTAACATAATTTTTGTTCACATATTATAAAAGTTAAAATCTGTATGATAGTGTCGATGTAACATAAGAAAATTATCTCTGATGATAGATAGACATTACACACTAACAATGCATGCAGTTATTCAAAAAACAATAACAAAAATGTGGTACAGAACTAGCAGCTTTTTACTTAGGGGGTTTATACTATCCAACATGTAAGTAGATTCAAAAAAGGAAAGACAGTCCAAGTTGCGTGCATACTGTAGTAGCTCATCAATTTGATTAACCCACATTTGTGGTCTAAGTTTCAGTATACAAGCAACAGTCCAGTCATTGAATGTACCTTGTATGTAATAAAGCCAGGTCATCTAGAAAATGGTATCAAAGCAACAACCAAACATTGATGTAATTGTTTGGGAGATCTGTTATTCTGGTGTATTGTCTATTGGAGTTCTCAAGATCTCTAGAAATTAAAGTGAGTTAACTAATTAGAGTAAGGTCACTCACATTTTGAATTGCTCCAGCACAAGATATATTTTTAAAGTAGCAAAATATGATCGGTTAGGAATTGAATTTAAGATAGAAGAAAATGACCTAATTCAAGGTGGCAATTATCATGCTCAGAGAAATTCAAGTATAAAACTTGAAAACCTTTCTTTAATGTTTCCTCTATGCTAGTTTAAAAACCCAGGTGAGTTAATATTTTCATCGTTCACTCCAATCGAAGTTTTGAGGTCTTGCCAGAAAAAAAAAGTTACTTCTCAAACTAAAATCAGGATTCACCACGGTAAGCAATTAGCAAATTCAAATTCAATTTTAAAGTGAGCAATCACTATAGAATGATAATTACTACCTACTGAAAGGAAAAAAAAAAACAACTTCCCTAATCTATCACAGGGAAACACATCTCCATTCTCCAGAAACAGCTTCTAGATCCCTAATTATCTTCTCATCTCGATCAACTCAAAATAATTGTGTTCAAGAGTAGCAGAGCGAAAGGCAAAGGAGATTGCTTACCGAAGCCATGATCGGGAAGCAGGCGAGCAGTGAAACCGGGAAGACCACGAGCGATTCCTTCACGCTTCTCTCTCTCTCTGCTACGCTCGCAGACATCGCCAGGTATTATGGGCCTAGGTTTGAAGTGGGGCCCAAGGAGTGATATCTCTTGAAACCAATCATCACGAGGGTACAAATTAGGATGATGGGAATCGGTGCGGAGATTTTGCCTCCGGCACGGCGTTACCTGCCAGCGTGGAAACGGAAAGCGGTTATGTGAACGCAGTTTGACGCAATTATTGGGACCCACCAGTTGTTCTGGTGGGTGAAGTATTGGGTAGATACCAGTTGTCGATCTTCGCATCGGCCATCATGACTCAGCATAAGGGGCCTAAATTTTATTTAATCAAACATAGTGGTCTAACATAAACTTTATAATTAAAGGAAATTTTTAATTTTGACCCCTTAATTTGCTAAGTTTTCAGAATACTATTTAAATTTTTTGAATCGTCAAAATACTCTCAGTCTATTAAATCCTTACTAGTTTTTATTTTTAATTTTCAGGATTGATATATAAATCAACTCACATCAAATAAATTTAAATTTTTTAATATTTTTAGAATTCTAAATTTATATAAGTTGCTTGAGTTAAATTTTGACCCTAAAGTGATTTATAAATTAGCTTCTACAAGCACAACACATTATGGAGTTTCAAGGCATATAGGATAATATCAAAGATAATTGTGTTAGAGAAGCGGAATATAGAAGTGAATGTGAAATATGACAAAGGTAGAGATTTGATGAGCTTGATGCATCGGAGGAACGAGGAGTATGGTTGAAGAGAACGAGGATAGAGTAAGAAGGATGACAAAGATATGGAGTTGGAGGATTCAATGCATTAAAGAGACAAGAAATTTAATGGAAGACTATTGGAGATCATCAAAAAAAAAAACAGTCAATGTGAGTTGAGGGTTAATTGAACTTGTAATTGGGCAAGAGTAAAACTCACCTTAGAGGGTTGGAGTCAAATTATCGATTTATGAGAGCATAGACTCATATTGATAGGTATAGTTTTGACACAGTTATTAATGGGCATAACTTATATCGACTGTGCCTGAGGGCACATGGGGTCAATTTCCATACTTGACAACAATAAAGCACGGAGCAAAAGTGATGATGTCATGACACCTATGTAGGCGTGCCATTTACCATAAGGTTTAGACACAACTTACATTCAAAGACTCAATAGTTCGCGAGATTTTGCAATTCACACCTAGTATGTTAAAATTCTTAGATTCCAAATCCTTATTAATACATTTGACCAAAACTCATTGATGTGCCTAAATATATTAGAATCACTCTAAACTTGACTTTCAACATTCTCCTGAGTATAAATACGTTTAAATGTCTTGATTCCAAATGCAAATCAAACCATTTTTTAGCTATTAGTGAGAGACTAAAAAAGTTTAGCTGTCAATGAATTTTGACACATAGTCATTGCTAGACTTAAACATAAACTTGCTCATAGTCACTAATAAATTTATGTAGGGAATGATTTAATTTTGAAGTGAATCTGATGCGTCTAGGTCTATCAATAACTATGTGTCAAAACTCATTTGATGAATATTTTTTTTAATCTTCATTGATAGCTAAAAAGAACATTAAGCATTTTTAGATTTAGGAGATTGCTAGGATGAGAACATTTCAGGTTTGCAATAAATTTAATGAGTTTAAGCCCATTAATAACTTTTGATAAAAATTTATTAATAATTGAAAAAGATTAGAATTTAGGAATTTTAACATGATCAAGAGAGTGCTAGGGAAAGGTGGTGCTAATTTTTAGGTGATTCTAATAATATATGCTTATCAATGACTATTTGTCAAAAGTCATTGATGGTTTGATTTTTTTTTTTTAATTTACATATCTAATTGATAGCTGAAAAGGATTTGAAATTAGATAATTTGATTGTGTTCAAACTTAGGAGAGTGCCACGAGGAGTTAGTTTAGGTTTAGAGTGAATTTAACTTTTATAGATACATCAATAATTTTTGGATTAATTTTTTTTTCAAATCTCACTGATGACTAAAACGGTATGCAATTAGAGAATTTGAGCATATTCAAATTTATAAAATGATAAGAAGGGAATGATTTAGATTTAAAGTGAATCTATTGTGCCTAGGTTCATGAACGATTTTTTTTTTGCTAAAACTTATTAAAGGCTTAAAAGTGATTGAAATGATAGAAATTGAATGTGATCATGGTCATGTTGACTTAGGATAGTATGAGGAATAAAAAAAATTAATGATATTTTATTCAAAATTTATTGATGACTTTAAAAGTTAAAAAATTTAGGGAAAAATATTGATAGATTCAAGGGGCATTTAACACAAATATAAATTTTTTAGAGGCATCAAACATTTTTAGTGTTATTAAGTCCTTTTAATTTGGTAAAAAAAAATGTAAATAGCCCTAAAAGGCCTTTAAATTTTGAAAAAAAAATTGCATGGAATTACTAAGAGTTCAACCATACAAATTTGAAATAAATTTTGATTAAAATTTATTAATGAACTTAAACAAATTATTTTTTAAATATAGATTCATTAGTTATTAGGAGTGCAACAATATTAATAAAATTCCAAGATACCATAAATTTTAAATAAAAATATTTAATAAAATAATTAAAAAATTTATTTTTATTTACCTTTGTTAAGTTTTTTGTTGTTGATGTTTTAAAAGAATGGAAATATATTTTAAAAAAATAAAGACGAGGCTTGCAGAGGAAGCCGCCCAGTCACTCCCGTCCCCTGCCTATAAATACTGCTCCAAACCCTACTCCCCCCATTCGGCAACTTTGTGGCTGGCTCATCAGGCGTCGGCTCCCGAGCGGCGGCGCGGCGACCTCGACTTCTCACCCCTCTACCTGTAAGTCTTCTCTCCTACTCATTTCCTCTTCCGGGATTCGTTTTCCTGCTCCCTTGATCTCCCCGTGTTCTGTTCTCCTTCATCGGCCTCTATTTAAGATGCTCGGAGCTGAATTAGGGTTTGGATAGTATGATTGCGGTCCGATCCTGTTGGATATCCAATTATTTCAGTTGATTCTGTGTTTTTCTTTTATGGATTTGGATCTGAGACGGACACAGAGTGAGGTTTTTCTACCTTCCCTCCCGGTGCATCAATCCTGCTAGAGTTCATTTTAAGTTGTATCGTCTTTGATTAACAATCGTTGTCTTTCTTGCAAAAGTAATGTTGCTTGCTTATATTTGTATGAACATTTCTTGATTAGCATCATTGATGAGTTTTGGCTTTTAAGTTGTGTTGAACATTGCTTCCGAATCTGGATGTACATGGTTTGCTTACGGAAACTATGACTTAAGCAATATGTGTGAATCAGGTGGTCAGGCTCAGCCAAATTAGAGTTTCTTTTTAAGTTTACACAGAAGAAATTCCATCAGCCTCATGTTTTTCAGATAAAGATGATATATTTTAGGAATTAGCTGATTCTTATATCTAGTTGGAGATTGATCACTTTGTCGTGTAGTTTTTTTTTAGCGAAATGAGATTTGAATTGCTCCTTAAAACCATTTCATTGAGGAATGAAAGGATTGGATCTCAGATTACTTGGCTTTTTGTTTCATAACGAATTTAGCTTGGCGGACTCTTACTTCTTTATATGCATGATTTATGCAACAAATTGTTGTTTTTTTTCATGATGCCTCATTTCTTCATAACCTTCTTTACATGTAATGTGTAATCATTGGTCTGTTTTTTTTATTTGTTGATTTTCCTTATGGCTAGCAAATACCTAGAATTCTGTATTGATTATGAGTTTTGCATTTGGAGCATTTCATTTGAGTTCACTTTGTCATCTGCTTCATCATCATTATCACACCATGTCTGCTCAATAATTTGTAGATATATTCTGGTTTACTGTTTAATCACACAAGAATCCATAACTAATGATGATTCTATTGTAGGCTCAGTTATTCATGGCATGCCTCTGTTATTTTATGATTCTTTTAATATAATTTTTATTTTATTATAGCTTTGTCTTGTCTTTTGTGTTGACAAATATATACACAAACTGTGCTTAAGAACTTCTCTATTGTTATCAATTGATGTAGGATTATTTCCATATGAATTTCTTGTAATCTTAAATTGTTTTTTACAGGTTTAGTTTGCATTTGAAATGTCTTTTGACATCAGAAAGGATAACCCATGGTTTCTTTGGTGTGACTTTTGGTTCATATGCGGTAGTTGGTTCTGGTGTTCCAATCGAATCTTGTTTCGGCATTGGACTTGATAAAATATTGTGGAAGGTTTTTTTGCTTGGAACTTAGTTTAAACTCCAAGTGACTGTGAAATTCCATTTAAGGGATTTTGTTCCAAGTCTTGAAGGTTACTACTGTCATATTTGATAATAATTTTGATACATGTTGTTTTACTTTATTTTTCTCTCAATATGGTCTAAAATTGATTTTGTCACTCTGTTTAGAACTGAGATCAAGAATTTTTTTAAGTTGTGATGTCTATGTCATCTCTCCCGCTCGGCTTCCGCTTTCATCCAACTGATGTTGAGCTTGTATGTTACTACCTGAAGCGGAAAATAATGGGGAAATCCTTTCTCTTTGAGGCTATTTCTGAGATTGAATTGTATAAATATGCTCCTTGGGATCTTCCAGGTACTTATTATTTTTCTCTATGGCAGTTTTCATGATGTTTATTTTTTTTAATCATTTTGTCACATTTGGATGTTGTCATTCACCCTAGCATGTCCATGTTTTCTATGATCTTTTATGATAGTTAGAAAATTCTCTATGTTCTTTTGACATCTACAAATTTGCAGTATGAATGGCATAATGCCATAAGTGCAGGAATCTTCTTCAGTTACTTTTGATGCTCAGGGTGCCCAAGGTTTAACTAAGCAATTTTATTAATTTGAATACTACAAATATTTTTTTTATAAGTTTATCATGTATGGTGTTAGGTTTCTTTTCTGTTGTATGTGCTAAAAATAGTTTAGTGTATAAAGTTCCTTCTATGCCTCTTATCTCACTGTAATTTTGCTTACAGTCATTACTTTCTTGCTGCAGCAAAGGCACAATTTCACAGCAAAGATCTTGAATGGTACTTCTTTTGCCCTCGAGCTAGGAAACATCTTAATGGATCAAGAGCAAACCGTATTACTGATATTGGGTATTGGAAAATCACTGGAAAAGATAGACCTGTTAATCACAAGTCTTGTGACATAGGCATGAAGCGGACTCTAATCTTCCATGTAGGCAAGGCGCCAAAAGGTGAAAGGACCAACTGGGTGATGTATGAATACAGGTTGCAAGACAAGAGTTTGGCTGATAGTGGATTCTCTCAGGTTAATGTTTAATTCTTGTTTTTGGAATTTTAGATGACTTGTTCACATTATCTTAGTAAAAAAATGGCCTTCTTGGTACACATTTATCCTATTGTAATTTAATTAGAAGGGGAAACTTGCGTAATGGTAAAGTTGCCGCTGTGTGACCTAGAAGTCACGGTTCGAGTTTTGGAAACAACCTTTTGCAAAGTAGGGTCAGGTTGTGTATAATAGATCCTTCTCCGGGACCCTGCGTTGGTGGAAGCTTCATGCATCAAGCTATCCTTTTTAAGTGTTTAATGTTATTTTATTGCTCAATTAGCTTTCTCTACTAATATTTTATGCTTGCATTATTTCTTAAGAACATTCCTCTTTTGTCTTATTCTTCACTCTTCGTGAAGCGTTCTGTATAGGGATTGTCATGATGTCAACAATTTTGTTCCTTTTTGAATGTTTTTTTTATTAAAGTTATTTATATAGATTTTTTTTAGCATTATTGTCATACATGTTCAAGTGCTTAATTTTTGTTGAAAAAGATGTAAGTTGATGTTGTCTTGCCTAGTATCTACTAGTAGTCACTTGTGTTCCCAACCCTTTTCCGTCAACCTTTAAATTGTGTGATTGTCTACCTGGAATTATCACAATTTGATTTTAAGATAATACTACTATTATGTAAATCCTTGTTTTTGGTTTGGGATGTCATTGCACATCTCAGTTTTTTTTTTACTTGTAAGTTTTTAGCAAAAGAATATGTCCATAAGGATTCTGAAGAAATTTCCAAAAATTATTGCAACTCTTCTCTTGAATAGGAGATATGATCTTGTTAAGTGAAGTTATTAGAGTATCAGCAGTGAGCATAGCCCACTTAAACATCTTTGTACTAGTTATGGATTGAGTTTTGGATATTTTGAAAGACCACATAAAAAAGTCACAAAAATGAGAAAATTGAAATGGATATGTGGTGACACTGTTATTAGAGATTAAGTAAGAACTAATTATCTCTAGTTAGGTGACACAGCCAACAACTATAAAATGAGAAAGGTAGATTAAGATAGTATGGCATCTCAAAATAGACCAATATGACTAAAGGTATAATTGGGGTTCAGGTGTGTGGAGGTAGAAGGAAAACAAAGAAAATTTTACAAACATGATTAAAGGAGGTCCTAATTGTTGCCTTACAAACAGCTCATTAATATCAAGAGCAAGGTTTAAAATATCGAGCCATGCCGGAGTTCGGTCTCAGACCGGAACGATACAGTTTCGGTATGGTATCGTACCGTGCCGGTATAGTTTCGGTATTTTTAAAATATAAAATATATTAATTAAAATAAAAAATTTAATCTAAATATTTAAAAATAAAAAATAAATTTTTTTTGATAATTTATAGGTTTTAATAAAGCCTATTTAAATTATCTCGAATTATAACTCTGAACTATAGCTAGAAGTTGATTATTAAACTTTAATTAAAACTTAAGTTTTAAAAATAAAAAAAATGAAAAAGTCGTGCGCCGCACGATCGGTGCACCCGCGCGGAGCATCGTCGGGCCCCCGGCGGGGCCTCCGGTGGCGTCGCCGAGGCCGCGCGACGCCTCCGGAGGCGTCGCCGAGCCCGGGCGCCCGGGCGACGCCTCCGAAGGTGTTCGTCGGCCGGAATTCGTATGCCGGCGCTGTGCCGGTGTCGCGGCGGAATGAATTTTTTCGTGCGTATCGGGCGATACGGCACGAGATTTTAATCCTTGATCAAGAGATTCATTAGCTATCATCAAAAAGCTGGAACTCATCAAAGCTTGCTGTTATTCTTTCTCCTGCTTTTGATTTGTAAATTGTTAATGGCATTCAAATGTTTCTCTATTGTTGACAAAGCTCTTGCCATTTTGAAGATTCATCCAGATGTTTGATTGCTTGGTTTTATATATGGAATTTGTCTATGACGACTGTACTTCACTATTTTAGTATGTCTTTTCTTTTAATCAGAGTGCATATGCTGATCATCTTGCCCTGATGTTGTACAACAGGATGCGTATGTACTCTGTAAAATCTTCCAAAAAAGTGGTCCAGGCCCTAAAGTTGGAGAACAGTATGGTGCACCATTTAATGAAGCGGATTGGGAAGATGACTTTGCTGTGGATTTGTCCTCTTTCCCTCGTGTATCTAGTCCGAGTCTGAAAACATTTGACAATCAAAATGCAACAATGGATTCTTTTTGCCAAGAATCTAGAGCTTATACTGTTGGCGAAGTATCTTCCAATGCCAATCATTATGAGTCTGATGGAATTTTGTTGGAGCATCTTGCAGATATCCTTGCTTCTCCATATATTCATTTAGAAAATGGTCCTTCTGAGGTATTAATTGTCTGTAACATTACTAATTTTGTCACGATTGTTTCTGAATAATTTGTCACAATAGTGGCTCTGTTGCAGGTGCCCGGTATGCTTGATTCAACCTTTCTGCCTGGTGTTGGTGAAGAAACTTCAGGCAACATTTGTCACTCTGATGCCTTCAACAATGATGAAATGTGTAATCTTTCGCTATCAGAGTTCTCTGCTGATGGTTTTCTTGAACTAAATGATCTATGCTGTCTCGGGGAGAGTTATGCCTCCAATGTTGTCAGACCAGACCATTCATCTTTCCAGGATCCAATTAATTTCTACTCTGGTTCTCAGATTACTACTGCTTCTGGAGTTGGTGATTGTCTTCGTATTGGGCGTGAGACAGCCCTAGAACAAACTGAACAAGATTTAGAGGTACAATGATTTTCGTTTATCTTGATCTTTTAAGTCATTTATTTCACTTATTAGTTGCTGTCGGTCTGAAATATGTGTCAGATTGAAGCTTTTGTAGGATCTTTTCTGAACCCAACTGCTCCTGGTTTTTGAAGCTCAAGAGCTATTATCTCCTCGAAGAATTTTCAGGGACTTGCTCTAGCGACTTAACAATCATCATCATCTACATGCTTTGGCTGCTAACTTAGCAGATGAACACAAAAGTAAGTGGAGCATAGAAAAATCTTATACACCACTGGTGGCCATCGATTGGTTGTCTGTCTTCTGGCTGTTCATTGATTGCGACCTTGGACTTGTGAAAAATAGCATAGAATGGCTTTCTACAGCTTGAAATGGTAAGCATGTGAAGTCAAAGGATGCAGACTATTACAACAATATCTGAGTTGATTTTCAAGCTCACCCTTAATTGCAATGAAAAATTTGGCAGTTGCACTGGTTTCTAAGTAGCACGAGGAGACCTAGACCCAACATGCAACATTTGTGCTTTGACATTTACAATTAAAGATCATTTATTTATTGTTCTAGATTTGTTATCTGGACATTTTGGTCTTTGTAGTAGGACTTACAATTGCATTTTGAAGAACGAAAGTTCGCATCTTGACATAAGGGGTTAAACATAACTGTCATACTTTGATATAATTGTATTGGGCCTAATTTTTAAAGTGCAAATTTGACAATATTACGTATTTATAGTTTGATATTGTTATGATATAAACTTGGCTAATTGCACCCTGTTTACCGTAGTTTGCTACGTACCATTGCCAACCACACTCGAGAAGTGCTAACTGCCATGGTGTTGAGGAATGCTAATGTACAGAAGGATCCTTTGGGATAGTGCATATAAAGTCAAGTAACTACATTGTAAGTAAGGAGTCTTAAATTTTTATGATTTCAATTTATGAAGGATAATTTTATTTATGCTGGAACCTTTAATCCTCGAGTGGTTTAGTGCGATCATAGTTTTACTTCCGCATGTTATACAAAAATCAATATTTACCTTTGAGATACAGAATAAAATAACTAATTCTTATAGAAAATAAAAATCTAAAAAAGCATGATCAATATATTAATTGTATTTTAGAGAAATTCATAAAGTTTAAGATATTTAAAAAGAAGGTTCAAATTCAAAGTTTTTTTTTTCTATACATGAATTATCTTAACTATTTTTTTAATTTCAATGATAAAAAAAAAAGTCCTGGCAATTTTTCCATGATAGTGATTTTCTTTTATTGGTCAGTTAAGTTTTAATTGGCCTATCCATTTTCATTATACACTCAGAAGTAAATGCACTTGACTGAACTTCCAATGCCCATAAAACACTCAAAAGACTTCTCACCTGCCGGTCTGCCGCCGTAGAATATTAAAAAAAAAAAAAAACAAAAAAAAAAAGAAATCCTTTTCAGAAACTATTTTACACGGCTTATATTTTTTCTCCAATATCTCTAGAAGATTTGATTATTTTATATATTATTATTATTTAATATTAGATAGAAACCGACAATATATATTTTTAATAAAATTTAAATTTTGATTTGATTCTCTTAGTTGTTGCTAAGTATTTTATCATTGAGTCATATCTATAAAAGCAAAAAAAAAAAAAAATCAAAAGAATTATTATAATTATTATTGATATATATTTTTCTGAAATTTATTTTTTAAAAAATCCTTACTAAACATTATTATAATATACTCAAAATTATAATTAATTATAGTTAAAATTATTTTAACATGTTGAAATATTTAAATATTAATTAAAATTACTATAGCTTGATTAATTATTATAATTATAACAAAAAATTTATAATGGTAGTTTTGACTAAAAGGGTAGGGAGATTATTATAATAACACTAAAATAAAAATAAAATTATGTTTTTTTTAAACTTATTAGCCTTTTTGATGTTTTTTTTTTCAAGGACACCCTCTGTTTTTGATGTAATAGAAATAAGGTCTCTTATTTTTGTCCTATATAATTTTCTCCGGGGACCGATAGTTGTCGAATTGAATCGCCATCGTTTCCACGTTTCTTCCAACGGGCGCCTACTTTTTTCCGTGTTTCATTTGTCTCGTTCGTCACTCCTCTCTCCCTCCCTCTCATGGCGATCTCTAGGGTTTGGATCTCGGCGCTCCTCCTCGCCCTCCTCGTCTTCACCCCCGCCCTAGCGCAGGAGGAGGCGGCAGGTTCTGCCCCGGAGGCGGAGGCGGAGGCCCGCACCCTCTTTCGTCCTCACTCTCGACCACTCTAACTTCTCTGAGATCGTCGCCAAGCACCCATTCATCCTCGTCGAGTTCTATGCCCCATGGTATTTCCATATCTCCCCTCTCTCGATGTTTAACTATAGATCTGCCATAGGAGGTGGTCAAGAGCTCGGTCTGAGCTTAGATTCCTTAGCGAAATGGATCTTTGATTTCTATTCTTAGATCTTGGAGCTTCTATTTTTTGTTCGAGTGCTAGTTACTGCCTCTTCAAAATTGTGGACTTGATGTCTTAGTGTGCGGCGATCTTCTGCATGAACTGATTTAGGATTTGGAGTTTGTTCTTCTATATCATGCTTGGACACTCTCGCCCGTCATCCATTTTCATCTTTTTTTTTTCTTGTTCGTTTGAATGGGTTCTAATCTGAATAAATATTACTCAGCTTGATGGTATGGATGCAACTTTTGTGACGATAGATATGCTCATGGTCGATTTAGTCTTTATCCCTACATACCTTTCTGAATTTAGAATGTGGCCAAGGGGATTTTTCTCATTGTTCATTGACTTACAAAGTCGCATGATTTCTGCATGTAAAAGAGTAAGATGGGTTGCAATAGCCATTCATTTGGTTAAGAGAATTTGTCAGCAGTTTATCAAACATCACTAATTCTAGTAGCTGCTATTTTCAATTCATGCACACCATCCAAAATGACAGATAATGCTTCTTATATAAGCTTTTTACAACTATGAAGATATTGAATAATCTTTTATATTTTCCTTGATAGGTGTGGGCACTGCAAGCGGCTTGCACCTGAGGTATTTTTTTTTCTGTAACATAAATTAAGGTTTATTTGTTGTGACTAAGTTGGTTTAATGACAATCTCCCTAATTTATTATCCCTTGTTTGTAGTATGAGAAGGCTGCATCAATCTTGAGTAACAATGATCCACCAATTGTTCTAGCTAAGGTTGATGCAAATGAAGATGTAAACAAGGAGCTTGCATCAAAATATGAAATCAAGGGCTTCCCTACACTCAAGATTTTAAGGAATGGAGGTGATGTCATAGAAGAGTACAAAGGTCCTCGTGAAGCTGATGGAATAGTTGAATACCTGAAGAAACAAGCTGGTCCTGCATCAACCGTAATTGGATCTGTGGAGGATGCTGGAAGCCTAATTGTTGATAAGAAGATCTTCATAGTAAGGAATCAATTTTCCTTGTTTGTTATCTATATGATTCTTGTGGTTCTGATGCTGGTAAATCATTGTACAGGTTGGAATATTTCAAGAATTCTCTGGGGAGAAATTTGAGAATTTTATAAAGGTCGCTGAAAAACTACGTGCAGATTATGAATTTAGACATACCTTAGAGGCAAAATTCCTTCCTCGTGGGGATCCAAATGCAAAACAACCAGTTGTTAGGCTTTTCAAGCCATTTGATGAACTTTTTGTTGATTTTGAGGTGCTTTGCTAGCACAGCTCCTGTTTCAATTTTGCAAAAGACTAAAATGTCCCTGTTATGTAAATGCCACACTGATTCAATGGCATTTTTCTTACAGGATTTTAATGTCGATGCTCTAGAGGAGTTCATTGAATCTGCAAGTATGCCTCTTGTTGCTACTTTTGACAATGATCCAAGCAATCACCCTTTCCTGATAAAGTTCTTTAACAGCCCTAATAGCAAAGTAAGGACTAAGAAGTGGATTTGCTGTACTCGTTTGCTTGATTAATTTGACTTCTTTATGCAACAGTGAAATACTACTTGCTCAACTATACCCTGACTTACGCAAACAGTTAACTTTGCTACTCTTAATAAACAATACCAACAATATCATATTTGGCCTACTTGTTCATTCTTGTTCCAGATGTTCTGGTGTTTTTCTTTTTCTGAAAAACTCAACAAGGTTAAATGAAATGTGCTGACATGCATTGGCAAAGATGTGCATTTCATCATTGTAATTGTGTTTCTTGGTTATTTAGTCTGGTAACCTGTGAATTTTTGTAGGAGCATGCTTATCTATTAATTTTGAGTGACTTTGGCATTACTATCTTTAGGTAATTATATATTTGCATTTCTGTATCTTGTCTTTAGTCTATTCTTGTGGCACTTTGTAAATACTTTTAAAACTGTTAAAAGTTCTAGACGCATTTTTCTAATTTGGAAAATAATATAGCTAAAATGACACTCATCATTGTTCTTTGGACCCATTTAATTGCATCATGGTTATTTCTACAATTTTTGATGTGATTATAATTTGATCTATTCTCTGTTATATTTTACATTTCCATCTTGTCTCTTTTATTGATACCTTTTTTTTCTGTGGTGGATCCGTCTTAACTTTGTATCTGCTATCAATAGGCTTTGCTTTTCCTCAACTTCAGCAATGAAAACTTTGATACTTTCAAGTCTAACTTGTATGAGATTGCTGAGAAATATAAAGGGAAAAACATAAATTTTTTGATCGGTGATCTTGAAGCTAGTCATGGTGCTTTCGAGGTCAGTGCTGGTGGACCCTGTCTCTCTCTCTGTTTTTTTTTTTTTGGTTGCAAGTTTATGATTCTTCATTGCACATGTAACAGTACTTTGGCCTGAAGGAAGACCAGGTTCCTCTTATCGTAATTCAAGAAAATGATGGCAAGAAGTATCTTAAACCCAATCTCAGCCCTGATCAGATTGCCAGTTGGGTGAAGGAGTACACAGTAGGTTCAAAGATAATAACTTTTCTACATATTTTATCGTCTAGATAATTGATGGTACCATACTAGAAGCCAACTTGTTTTTGTGTCATAGGGTCATTAATCAACACAATGCGAGACTTTACAGCTCTTAATTTAGATGGTTTAAGAGTAATGTTTTTGGAATTTAATTTTAACATGGCAGTTTGATCTGCCATAATGGGAACTCTCACCATCCTGACCTTGGCGGGGTGTGTCATAACGTGAATGAGGAGGGGATGATAGGTGGGATAATAAGCTACATACCCTCAAGCAGTGGAAGCATAGGTTAGCAGAGAATTTGTTTTCTGTCCCACCCCACCCTCACCACCTGGTTTTCCCCTGCTTGCTCTCTATCAAACTTGAGTTGGACAAGCACTTTTAGGGGGTTTCATCTAATGATATTATTTTTTAATATTTTAAAAATTTATTATTATTAGTTTTTAATAATCATGCCCTACCAGGTGTGGGTGGAGACTGGAGAAGGGGATTTTTAACTATAACCCACCTTAACCCTTCTCATTCTCAGGAGTGGTTAGAAAAATTATCCACTGACATGATATGTACCATTATCATCCTTAATTTAAATTGAAGAGGCATCATTATGTTCATTAAAATAATTGTCTGATAGTGCTTTAAACCCCGCCATGCTAAATCAGTGACTTCTCCGATGTTCCAGAGTTGGGAGTGCTTGTTTTGGGCTGCACAGAATGAGATTCTAATTGCTATAATGGAAGCCTGAAGCATGAAAGGAAAAGGTGTAGTGTTGTGGGCATTAACAGCCAGTGTAAAATTATGTTGAAAGATTTATGAGCATGAATCTTAATTGTTTTTATTGTCAAATTAGGTTGCCAGTCAATAATGGGGTGAATTCCTTTCATTATTCCAGCACCTTGACATTTAAAGGATGGACTAGGAGGTCTAACAGAAATGGCCCATGATATTATCCTTTGGTGTTATTGACCATATGGCTTTTGGTGTGCCTTAACATTTAAAGGATGCACCATGAGGTTGAACAGAAACAGCACATAACTCACTTGATTAATGTTACTAACAGTTCAGCTTTACATAATGCTAAATGGTAGTGTAAGATTATAAACCCTATCCCAAGTAGTTGGGAAATGCAATTTGGTGGGTTTTCAATTTCCACGAGACATTCACTGACCAAATAATTCAAATGATCACCACTCATTTTAATTGTCATTCTCTTGGTCAATAAACAATGACATCTGATTTGATGAGAAGGATTGGGGAGTTGTGTTAATTCTATTTCAGTTCCAATGAGTTTTGGTTCTCATTCTTGTCTCATTTATTTCCCATTTTGTCAAGTGAAATGAACTTCACCTGAACGTACATTTAGTCACTAGACTATTTGAATTAGTTTGATGATCCATTTGTTGATATTGATTTGTATGAATGCAGGATGGTAACTTAAAGCCTTATAGAAAATCTGAGCCGATACCAGAAGTTAACAGTGAGCCTGTTAAAATTGTCGTGGCTGATAATCTGCATGAAGTTGTTTTAAACTCTCGAAAGAATGGTTTGTTCATACTCAAATCATCTTTTTTTATTTAGCTTGTCTGACCAATCTTGTGAATTTCTCTAATCTATATTGCAAATTCATTTGTTATATAGACTACTTCAAGAACATAGAACTGTAGGTCTTGACTTGCATTTTCCTTACAAAATGCAAGTCAATTAAGGTTACAGTGAGACTTCCTTGATAATATAAGAAATTAGTGAAATTTGGCTTGGATGTATTTGTCCTTATAAAATGTGTATGCCATTATTTGTTGTCATGTTTGACTCTCTGGAATGTTTAGTTCATCTATAGGAAATTGAAAATTTGACTGATCATAAAATCCCATTACACAATAAAGCTGGCTAAAATGTGTTGTTATATAGCCCTAAAATTCTCAATCATAAGTATTTTTACCAACTTGTAAACTAGTTGTTTACTTAACAGTATTGAAATGCTATACTGAATCCTTTGTGTTTGTTGCAATTTGTCCAGTTTTGCTTGAATTTTATGCACCATGGTGTGGGCACTGCAAGAAACTAGCGCCTATTTTGGATGAAGTAGCCATCTCATTTGAAAATGATGCCGAAGTTGTCATTGCAAAGATGGTAACTTTTTCTTTTATTATGCTTTTGTGAATGCCCATAGGTGTTACAAAGATAGTTTTGATAAGCTGTTGCTTTCTTCATTGCTCTTTTTGAAGTAATACATGACAAAACTGTACACTCATTCATGATTCTCTTTCTTGTGATGATATTCTGATATGTAGTTTCATTGTATGGTTTGGCATACTCCAAGTTATGCAAAATACAGTCCTAGCTTTTATCTTAAATAAATCATGTAAGATCTTACTGTAGTAGAGAAATAAATGTGCAAAATCACTAGATATCCAAGTTTGTAAAGTTGGATGACTTACTGGGTCAAAAGATTCTTGTTATAAACTCCCGTCTAGGTTCTGAGTCCAAAATAGGCTTTTGCATTCAAGATCACTGTGAAGCAAGACCCATAAAAGATGGAGGGTCTGTTCTTTCTGTTGGAGATACATTAATGGTCAATCATTTCTAGTATGAAGAAAAATCCTTGGGTCGAATGTATAGCTACGTTAGAGACATTGTCAGTATTTACGATTTAAAATACCTCAAAGGAGTTTGCCAGGCCCTACGATCCATATTGTGTTCGATATAGTCTACCAAATGGTATCTTATTTCTGTTTAGTGTATACCATTACCATCTAAGCTCAATCTTGTGCTGATTGATTTTCTATTTTTCTCCCATAATTGATGACACTAGCCTAAATAGGTAACTTGACGAAACTTGGTTAATTTTGGCAAGTTTAGGCTATTTTTTATAATGAACATATCTTTGCATTTGCTGCCCAGAGATAGCCACCATGTTAAGCAACTTATTTATGTGAGAAACACTGTTAGTTGTAGTTGTTTTTTCCTCACATATTATATACCATGTTAAGTAACTTTTTAAACTCTTGTCTTTATGTTTCGCTCATGAAATCTAGGATGCTACCGTGAACGACGTTCCCAGCGAATTTGATGTTCAGGGTTACCCTACACTCTACTTTTCTTCAGCAAGCGGCAAGCTTTCACAGTATGAAGGGGATAGAACAGCTGAGGACATCATCAACTTTGTGAAATCAAACAAGGATACAACTAGCCGTTCTGACTCAACTGACTCTGTAAAAGTTGAAACCGAATCAACTGACTCTGTAAGAGATGAGCTGTGATCAAGGTGAGTAGGCCATTGGACCAATTTTTTTTCTCTCTCTCTAGACCTTGACTTATTGGTTCTATTTTACAGTTTGCCCCTAGAGTTTGAAAAATATCTCAGCTCAGTCTCCATAGTTTTCAGTTCTTTCACTTTCAAATCACATGTCTGATTTTGAGTTGCTTGCACCATCGTGCACTATAGATATTGCATTCCCTTTGAAATTTAAGGGAATATAGCGATGAACAAATTGCACAGGACAGATAAGTAATGTAAAATCTTCGGTGACAAACTGGAAATTTCCCTATTTTACCTTGCTCTTAGTGTTGTAAAATGGGCAAGATAACAATCCCCATCACATTTTAAACTGTAATCTCTCCTATGCATTAACCCCATCCATTGTTGATTTTTTTCCCCTTCCAGATTTGATGATTGTTTTGTTGAATAATGCCATAATGAATGCCCCCTGATCCATCTTTTCGGGCTGCAGGAATATAATGTTAGTGGCAGAGGGAGAGGATTGCAGAAATAACGTCAGTATCTGAAATCTCATAGCTAGTAGTAATAAAGGCTTATCAAAAAAGCCCCCTATTCCCCGTTTGGATTTTGTAGCTGTATCTGTGATGACATGGGCAGATTGTTCTAAGTTCTGGGACTTTTCAAATGCAAAATCATCTTTATAAAGGTGAATTCCTCTTTGCTCCTGTGGTTTCATATGTTTTTTTAAATGACAATAGGATGATAGGGTTAAAGAACTAGAGATAAAAAGTAAGGATATGAAAAATCAAGTGGCTGCAGATTTGAAAAAGTCTTTGAATAATTCACTTTTTGGTTTAAGAGTCTTTGCATGATAATAAAAAGTCAGAGGTTTAATTTTTTTTAAAATGATTTTTCTTTCTTGTTATCATTATTAGACATGGATGTTCTTGCTATTACAAATGCTTTCATACAAAATGGATCCCTAAGAGTTTAGTTTTGAATCCAGTGAGTCTTAACCTTCTTTACCATTCTAGATGAATTTAGGGCGTGTTAATTGGTTGGCATTTTTTTCTTTTCTTGTTATGATTATTATTCATAGATGTTACTTGCTATTAGAAATGCTTAAGCGACTTAAAATTTAGATGACCTCAACCAAATCCAAGTGATTTTAGGTGGTCTAAAACTTTTATTTGAAAGTTAAGAGACCTAAGGTTATTTAGATGCAGCAAAAAATATCTATTGAGATCCTAATGATCCAAAATCAAGTTTTGGTTGATCCACGACTTTTTTAGGATCTATCCATGCACCATAATATGACAATTGGAGCTTTGTTTAGAAGCTATTTTAGTGGTTCTTTTGGCATAAGAACAAGTATTTCTAATAATCCTCCATCTTTCTCAAGTATCAAGTGTTTGATTGCTCTCATTGTACTTATTTACTATTATTTTGAGATAGGAATTACTTATAGAGGGGATCCAAAAGTGTCTTCTATTATTTCTAGAAAAGTCTCTAGTGATGATAGGAGCTCACTTGGTACGTTCAAGGAAGACCAAAAGAAGTGAATAAGAGCTCACTTATAGAGTGGTTCACTTTTGCTTAACATTTTGGAGTGCACATACATCTGTTTTGCAATCCTTTTACTATAATCTTTATTCTTTACATTTATTCTTTCTTTTGTTTTTTTGGGTCTTATTTTAAGTTTCTTGATATAACACATCTCTTATTTATTTTCTTTCAAGAATTATGAATAATAATCACCAAAAAGAAGCAATTCTTTTTGAAAGGATGACTCTCCTTCTTCCCTCTCAAACTCAAAAAACAAGAAAGAAAAACAATTGGGATCCTTGTCGCAACAGATTTCCGTCATAAATTTATGACGGGAATCTGGACCGTTCGATTTTAAAATAGAAGATTAAATCCAGGTCATCGTAATTACCCATTCAATCTATGGTTTGGATTTAATCTTAACTTTAAAATTGAACGGTGTAGATTCCTTTCATAAATTTGTAACGGAAGTCTATTGTGACAAGCAACTTTTTTGAAAGAAAAACAATTGGGATCCTTCCAGCAAAATATTAGTATTATCATTAGGGTTTTATCACACGTCATTATATTACCTTGCATAACAGCCACACATTAACCCAAACATTAGAAACGCTAATGACCTTATTGATTAACATAAGCACGGATAATAGCACATACCACAAACACACAGCAACATGGTCATACGCACGCACTTCAAACAGTGAAAGCACCTTCCTTCACATCGTTCATGGCACCATTACATGCTTCAACAGCTTCGCCCACGCTGAGAAACAGCCATGACCCTGCATTCTCGTCCACCATGCCGGCCAACTTCATCTTGTTAATCACTTGCCATCCAGGATTAACCACGCCTACCTGCGTATCAAATACATTAACAGAGAAGAGGAGTTTCTTGATTGATTGTCCTGACTGATTTGAATCACCTGAACATTACTAGAAGGAAGTTTCTTGAGTATCTCTTTGATAGCTGCGAGGCCAGAGGTGTCGATGCTCATGACCTCTGCATCCAAATGGTTTTACAGTTTGATCATAACGTGATGAAGATGAAACAGTTGATCGAACTCGATGATCTACCTACTTGACATGTCGATCACCACCGCTTTGATCTCCCCTCGTTCCGTCTTCCAATTTATGATCCTAAATGCCAATGGTTAAGTTTAATATGCCATGTTGATCAGGTAGATGGATATGGGGCTTACCTTTCTCTGATCAGGTTGGCATTCATGAAGCAAAAGAATGGAGAGTCGATGCGGATGATGAGCAAGTTTGGTGTTTCAATGGCTGAAGGATACTGTCTCTTGCTGAGAAACACATCTGTGCCTTGAACTCTCCCGAGCATTTCGATGCTCGGCCGGAGTGCCCCGATGGTTATCTTGGCGAAGGAGATGATCACCTGAGACATCAATTCAAGTTTATGGAGAATTAATGGATATAGATAGCTAAAATGAGAGTAATGCTACGCTGCGCGACGAGGAATCCGCGACCCGTGCGCGACACCCGCGATCCACTGCCGCTCTCGCCGCGCTGTCCGGCCATCGTCGGCCGCTGCCTTGGGCGCGATCGATGCGCCGCTCGCCTCCGGCGTCGGATTCCGGCCGGATAGTCTGGTAGGAATTCAGCCGAAAACGGTGTGGCCACTGTGGACGGTGATTGGGCCGGATTCCGATTCGGTCGGAATTCGGCCCGATCGTTGTCTACAGTGGTCGTGCAGTGGAGGGCGGCTGTTTCCGACCAAATTCGTCGGATTCTGGCCACTATCCGGCCGAAATCCGCGCCAGCCGAAGCGCTGGCAAGTGGTGCATCGATCGTGGCCGAGGCGGTGGCCGGCGGTGGTCGGACGGCGTGGCAAGAGCGGCGGTGGATCACGGGTGTCGCTGGACGCGTCGCGGACGAGGAGTCGCGCAGCATAGCAAATCTGGCTAAAATGGAATGGATCAATTAACTCACTGCTGCCAGAAGGCCGATCTCGACGGATCCAAACAAGACGCCGAGAAAAGCACCGATGCAGGCCAGGAAATCCATCTTGTCCACTCTCCAGATGTTGCAGGCCTCCTTGACGTCGACGAGCCCGGGGAGGGCGGAGAGGATGATGGAGGCGAGCACCGCCACCGGCGTGTAGTACAGCAGCCTCGTCAGCAGCTCCAACGACACCAGCACGGCGGTCGCCATCACCACGTTGGAGACCGTCGTCTTGCATCCCGCGCTCGCGTTCACCGCCGTCCTCGAGAACGACCCTGCGATCGAAAACTAGTAAACACGCAAATTAAAGAGTCGAGGACGATGGAGAAGCAGCTCAGCTAGCCACCTGTTGCGACGTAGCACGAAGAGCAGGAGCCGGCGATGTTCATGAACCCCATCGCCACCATTTCCTTGTTGCCGTCCAGCTGGTAGCCTTTCACCGCCGCAAACGACCTCCCAACAGCGACAGCCTCCTGGAACAGTAAAGCACTCATTGACATTCATTCAAACACCTGCCGCGCGCACCTGGAAACAGACGAGGCAACTGGCGAAGGCTAGCTAACCGTGAGCGCGATGATCGCGCAGACGAGCCCGATCTTCGCCGCATCGCCTACGCGAGCCCCGCTCAGCTCGATCTGCTCGATAGAGCTCGGGTTCATCCCCTTCTTAACTCCTTGAATGATCTTGACACCGTGCCTGTCAGCTCTCGTCAAGTACACCATCACTGTCGATAGAATGACGGAGAGCAGGGGACCGATGGCAGCCAGCCAAAAGAATCTCTTCCTCTTCGCACCCTATTAACGATCGAGGATGCTTTTTGAAATCGAAGCAAGCTAAAGAAGTAAGAAGTTGGAACTGCTTACTATGAATCTGACTGTGAGGATGAATATGAGGAATGAGCTTCCGATCAGGAAGTTAGCAGGGAGCCACTGTCAGTCATGGCGATTTCTTTCAAGTTAAATGAGTAATGGAGATGGCCATCGATCGATCAGCTGGTTTTCTCACCAGTACTTACAGAGTGATGATGGAGTGCGAGCCAAAGAGTCCTGATCACGGAGACGACATCGGTGCTGTTGGTGAAGTGCTTGAGCCCCAGGAGGCCTTTCAGCTGCTGCATGCCTATAACAATGGCTGCCGCCCCCATGAACCCCACGATCGCGGCATGCGAAAGGAAGTCCACCATGAAACCTAGTCTGGAACCAAGATTCCAAGATCATCAATGGATCAGCTAGCTAGGCACGCATGCAGTACTGATCACTGACCTGAAGAATCCGAACGACGCCTGGAAGACGCCGGCGAAGAAGGTGGAGGTGAGGAGCAGCTTCCTGTAGCCAGCAGGGTCAGCTGCAGGATCCACTGCTTTCTGAGCCATGGACGAGAGCAGCAGAGAAATGACGGCGACGGGGCCGATCGCTATGTCTCTGGAAGTCCCCATCACAGCGTAGATCAAAGGTGGCACAAAGCTTGTGTCTGTCGATCGATCGATCGATTTATCGATCGTCACCATCAGTGCAACTTCATCAGCTCTCGAAAACAATCGATAACAGTTTACGAGCAAGGCGATCGATTAGGAAACTCACAAAGGCCATATTCAGGGTCGAGTTTAGCGAGATTAGCATATCCAATGCTCTGCGATGGTAGAAATTAAACCAAAGGGAATGAAGTAAAAGATGATGATCGATGTTTTCGATTAATTACTTGTGGAATTCCAAGGCTGGCGAGAGTTAGTCCGGCCATGAGGTCGCTCTTAAAGGAGCTGAGGTCGTAGCTCCTGCCCCAGTCGAGGACGGGAAAGAGGCCGTGGAGAAGGGAGAGGATCCATTTGGAGAAGGAAGGAGGCGTGCTGTTTCCCTCGGGAAGAAAGGCGCCCCTTAGCGACCCTGATAGCTCCTTCCAGACCGACGGTGGCCGCGGAGCGTTCAGCAGCAGAGCAAGTGTCGGCGCTCGGAAGCCATGGCCGGCCGCAGGAGCGACGGCAGCAGGGTCGTCGGACCTCATGAAGTGTTTGGGCGAACTCGTAAAACAGGCTTTGCTTGTTCAGGGGAGGATTGTGGCGGACAGGGAAGAAGCGTTGCAGGAATCCATGGAGGAGAAGGCGAATCGAACAATGGGGAAGAAGGAGGTGCAACTTGGTCGAGGAGGAATGCCGATCAGTTGGATGCATAAATAGGACATTCTCGCACGTCTAAAATTATGCACATTCACAGATGAATGTATTAATTACCGTTATATCATAGCCGTAGGAATAAAAGTACTTTTATGTACTTAATAATATCAGAATTGATATTCTACGCGCCACTCCTGTGTGTAATCGTGCTAACCAGATTGATCATCGTCAATCACGGGTGATCGTGCAGATCTGGCCGTCCAAATGTGGGAATGCATAGTGCTCTCTGCGCCTGACCCACCGCTGTTTCTGCCGCTACCGCCTCACCGTCCGACCACCGTCGACCGTCGGATCGGGCCCGATCGACGCGCCACTCGTCGGCACATTGGCCGGTGTCAGATTCCGGCCGGATTGTGACCGAAATCCGATATAGTTTGGCTGGAAACACGCCGACAGTGGCACGCGGCGTTCTCGACCAAATCGCGGCCGAATTCCGGTCAAATCGCGGCCGGATTTCGACCAAATATTATTTAAATTCTTTAAATATAATATATTTGATATAATATGTTTTGAGTGAAATTTTAATTTTCAAGTCCGTGTTATTTTTTACCATTGGATCATAGTGGAACTTTAAATACTATAATTTTATTTCATATAATGGATGAGCATCGTTCAACCATTAATGCACATGGCTAGGAATATTTCAAAAGGGGGGATAAAATTAATATTTTAATTGAAAAGTTTATTAATTTTTTTTAATAATACCATTGAAGTTTTATTAATGCTAAAGTGGCTGTTGTATTTCTATTTTGCTATCAAAAGAGAGATGTTCTCTCTTTCAAGACTAAAATATCAATTTTACCTTTTAAAATTATTATCCGATGTTTTATGACAATATGATTAAAATATTAGGATACATTTTGCATTGTCTTTGAGGTATAGTTGAGTTGGTTACGATGAAACAAATTTACTAAAGTGGATAAGGGTCGAATCTCGATGAAACTAAGACAATGTTTTCTTCCATCGTGATCAACTGTAGCTTCTCGATTTTTTCTTCATAGATAATCGTGGAATCGATCGTATGAGACGGTTGATGATGGATTTCATAAAGATACATTTTGCATTAATGAAAATCTTAGAATGATATTTTAAAGAAGAAAATTTTAAACTAAACGGGTAAAATTTAAAAAATTGATAAAAGATGTGATAATATAAGCAAAAGCGATTAGATTGGTGAATGTATCCATACGGTTATACTATGCGGAATAGTGGATCCACTCGAGTGAATGAATTTGGCCTGCGGGTGCGTCTACATACAACATCCATTAAAGCTCAAGGCCGCTGTATGTGGGTCCGCGAGCCATAGCTACCAATCATTTGACTTCCTTTTTGGCTATTGTTGCTTCATTAGGCTAACGACAAGTGTCAGAATTTTATGAAAAATATAAAGTAAATAAATTAAATTAAATTAAATGCACGATATTGTAAACGCGAAATGCCAACATTTGATTATAAATTAAACTCATCTCATATTAAGGTTTTAATTGACTTTAACTTGTCTTCATTTGGGTGTGATTGATCAGTCATGGGACATGGTTGAATTGTTTAGTATAGAACAAACTTACTGAAGTTGACAAAGGTCAAATCTCGTTGAAGCCGAGATAATACCCTCCCCGTAGTGGTCAACTGCAGCTTCTCAATTTACCTCCTCACATATGGTTGTGGGACTGCTAGGGTGGCAGATTTCGTCTTATGCTGAAGTTCTTTTGATAGTTTCAACTTGAGTTTATCAACCGCTATTTAAATCAATTGGATTCTACCATTAGTCAATTAAATCACTATAGCCCTTAGGTCACCCGCCATTGCATTGAAACTTAATTTGATCAGTGGCTCCTAGCAACTTTCATATCATAACATCAACCAACTAGATCTTAACATTAGTGACTCAATCCTCCAGTCGACCAGATTCAATTTTAGTTGCTTAGAACTCAATTATGATTATCCTAACGATGAATTTTTAACTAAGTTGAAGACCATCCTTAATCAAGAATACAAGTCTCTCAACTCTCACAACTCACCACCAGAGCTTATCGTCAGCAACTTAACTTGATTCACCACCATGACCATCTCTCGTTAGATTACTCATCTCTCAGATAAACCAAGACCATAGTTTGCTCCACGTGCCATTCTTCACACTTGACCTATGTAGTGCGCCTCCTTTAGCTGTCGTCAACGCCATGCCCAAATCCTCCTTATCCTATCATTCTTCAAACTCTAATGGACCTCAAGCTATCATGTTACTAACTTGGCCACACCAAGTCATGTCCCACGAGTTACTTCAACACCACTTTAGTATTTCTCGTACTGCGGTCCTTTAGTAATCTCTTGCAACTTTTTCTAATCTCTACATATCTCACCACCTTGACTATACCAAGTCATCATCACCATCACTCAACCTTGTTGAATCACGAGCTCTCCATCACAATCTATTTCATTGTTTCAAAGTGATCGATCATGCTGACTTGGTTGGTCAAGTCAAATTAATCGGCTGTCTATCTTAGGGCCGGGGGGCCGGGCCAGGTTCAACGAATGGGGACAGTCCTCCCCACTGGCAGGATTGCAGGCAGGTTCATAACGAGGCAGAGCCACCGAGTGTGCAGGGAGCATATGCACTCCTCCAGTGGGTGGCTTTGGCTTTTGGAAAAGTAGTGAAGATGAAAAGGGAGAAGAAGAGGTTGCTGGCTTAGAACCTACCTACTTTTCTTTAATTCTACATCTCACATCTAACTGCACATCAGTCACTGCAAATAGTAACCATAATAAAACTTTATTATTGGATGTTATTTTTTTTAATGCTAAATATATTTTTAAAAGGATAAAAGTTATAATTATCCGACTGTTCTCCAATATTATTTTCATTATTATCTTCCGTTTAAATTCTGAGTATATTGGTGTGTTATAGAAACTATCATCCCACCAACAACCCATGTACAATTATCCAACTACTATTCAATATTATTTTCATTATTATCTCCCGTCGTCTGAATCTTCCGCTTAACTCCTGAACTAATCGACACGTTATAATAACTAAGCTTAATGTTGTAGTAGTTATAATTTCGTAGATACTAAAATATGAACTTAGCCCTATTTATCTATCATTTACATTATAGCGGCTACAATTTTATAGCTTTTATAACCTAAATTTGATCTATTTTTATTATTATCTCCTGTCTAAATCCTAAACAGATAAGTGTGTTATAACAACTATCACCCTACCAATAACCTATGTATAATTATCCAACTACCCTTCAATATTATTTTCATTATTATCTTCCATTTAAATAATTAAATCCTGAATTGATCGACGTATTGTATACTTAATATGTTTAAAAATATCCACGTTATAGCAACTATGATTTCATAGTTACTGCAATACAGATTCAATCCTATTTATCTATCATTCACATTGTATAGCAGCTACGGTTTTGTAGCTACTATAACACAAGTTCGATTTGTTCATTTAATATTCATGTTGTAACAATTATGAAATCGTAGTTGCTACAAGATTGATTCAAAATTTAGATTGAAGATTTAGATAGAATATAATAATGATAATGATACTGGAGAACATTTTAGTAATTATATATGAGTTACTGGTAAGGTAATATACTCTTTTAATAAAAAAATTAAAATGGGACTTTTCTTCCCTTTGATGATTCAAAAAAAATGTGTATTTTAAAATATATAAAATTTAAATTAAGTATTATTTTTTTTCCAGATGCCTTTTGATGATGAGTTGTAGTCAACTCTGACAAATTTAGTTGAGCATCCATTATAGAGCATAAATGGCTTTTAATATTAATATATTCATTGTAGTGTCTATCTGAAGATGTCAACGTATGAAGAAGCCAAGTCACATCTAGTCTCCTTGTGCCACTAGAAGTGGGACGGTGGTGCCTTTTGATGCCTTGTCTGAAAACCATCTAAGCTATCTTTTTAGAAAATATCTTGTTGGTCTTTGGGACATAGTTGAGTTGATTATGACAGAACAGACTTACAAAAAAGGACAAGAATTTGAATCTCGACGAAGTCGAGCAATACCCTCCTCCATCGTGACAATTGTAGTTTCTCAATTTACCTCCTCACAAATGGTGCCGACCGTGTGGGGCCGTTAGGGTGACAGATTCCATCTTTTACAGAAGAGAAAATACCTTGTTGGTCTTAGAATTAATTGGTGCTCTAGCATGCCTACCTTTTGACATTCCAAGCTTATAAATAAATAAATTCTAAAATTATATTTAGTACAAAATAATTTATATAATATTTATAAAATTATTTTGACCCCACACGAAGACTCTTATTACTAGCTCAAGTGCACAACACTTGATTGAATTATAATAAGAATAATTATAAGATGGGAGCTCTTCTTTAGGCTTGTTTTCATTTATTGTTACTTGCTTTACTTCACATTCAATTACTCAAGAATTAAGAATGCTACCAAAATCTCCCTCTTATTTGTGTTGGGGCCGTGAGTGTGGGTAGAGGAAGGGGCAGGTGAATTGACGCTCGCTCATTATTGTTGTTGTTACTTGGATCGATGACCTCATTTCTTTACGGAACATTTACAGTTCTTGCAAAAAAAAACTTTAAAGAAATGTACCAAGATTCAATCTTGAATTAGTAGTGTGAAAAAAATTAAAAATGAACAAAAAAATTTGCTCAAATGGTGATTGCACTAATTTAAAGTGCCCTGTTCTGATATCAATTGTAAAATCGAGAGAAGAACTAGAGGGGGGGTTAATAGCGTGCGTCATTTTCCTGTTTAAAACTCATTTTTAATTTCTTTTCAAGAGTAAGCAACAGAAATGTAAACAAAAAGATAATAAGTTATTTGATTTTACTTGATTCACAGTTTCTCAGGTTGCTAGTCTAAGATCCATGATTGTTGATTGCTTTGGTTGAACAATTCAATAATAATTTCTCTCTATGAACAACTATTCGGAGAAAGAGATTCATCTCTTTACAAAAATAAGATGCGGTAACAAGCTTATCGCTCTTTAGAATTTAAAGCATGAAGAGATATAATAACTACAAAAGTGAAAAGATATCGACTAAGAGTAAAGTAAGATCAAAGTGTAATTCGTTGTCGGCGGATCGAACAACGTCGCAGTGTAAAAGCTTTTGTACGAGATGAGAGTGGAAGGCGTATGAGAACTTGATGTCGAAGCCTTTGATCGAGCCTATTTTTATAAGCTTCGATCGATCTACCGAAGACGGCTGGAATGGTTGAATATGGACTTGGATTTTGTATCTAAAGGATGATGTCATCTTTGAAAATGTAGAAAGCTCCCCGATAGATCTCTAATAATCATGCTTTGATATCACTTTGTTTGTTAGAGAAGAATATGTTTTGTATAAGAATGTAGTAGGATATTTTATCCATATTTCGAATAGCTACTAAGAATAGTCAACTTTGACTATAATTATTTTGGACGATACAAATCTTCTTGAATTGAATCACAATATCCTCCTTGATCGTTGTCAGTTACAGCTTCTCGATTTACCTCTTCCGATAGTCGTAGGGTCGACCGTGTGGGAAGCCACTTAGGTGGTAAATTCTATTCTGCAAAAGTTAGAATCCGCCACCTTACCCGCGACTCGCCACAGTCGGCCCCACGACCATTTGTGAGAAGGTAAATCGAAAAACTGCAGTTGGTCACGTTTGACAGCTCTAGTCGTGGTCAATTGCAATTTCTCGATTTACCTCCTCATATATGGCCGGCCGACCATGTGAACTTAAACCTTACCTTTTACAGAAGAAAATTGCATTTCAATTAATCTTCTTGATAATTGTTGAACTATATACTACTTATTCTTCTTTTAATTACATTACATTGGATAATACCAAAGTTCTTTACCTAAACTCTTGACTTGGGTTTGCATGTACATACAAACTTTTCAACTAATATTAGTTGAGTCAAAGATATTGTTGCTAAATTCAATGAACCAACCACCTAATCTCGGACTAAATAGGGTTTAGCTAGATATATTCCCAACAGAAGAGAACCTACTGGTTTAGATTAATTAGTCCCCTACAATGCATGGCGGCCATGAACTAAGCACCTCTATAACCACTAGCTAGTGTTCTCTTGCTTCAATTAACCTTCATAATATTGTTGTTTCTTCAGGTCATTAATGGCTGGCAGTGACATCTTGTCGGCTGCGAATGACGACAGTAGTACTGTTTTCTCCAAGAACAAGTCGGTGTCGCTCACTGGGATGGCCAAGCAGAGAGAGCTGAATGGAAGTCTGCTGAGTGAATCTGCAGAACCGAGGTCGAAGAAACGAGTGTCGGATGCAAAGTCCAGGGAACTCAGTGGGCATGACATCTTTGCCCCGCCGCCACCTCCAGAGTTTCCGCCAGTGAGATCCACTGATGCCATTCTTCTTCTTCTTCTTCTTCTTTAGTTCGACATGACAGTAGTGTTGCTGAATCTCTCTTCTTTAGAAAATTCAGGCTGAGAAAGTAGCAGAGTTCATGAGAGCTGGCAATGGCGGAGAGAGAATAGTGAGCGAGGCGAAGCTGAGAGAGATGACTGGGAATGACATTTTTGGCAAGGGGGAGGGTGCTGCTCCATCTCGAGATTATCTTGGAGGAGTCCGTAAACCCCCAGGTGGTGGGAGCAACATCACACTCGTTTGATCATACATGTTTTCAGTCTGTTATTATTATTATTGTTATTGTTATGCTGTGGCTTCCTAGCTCATTTTGGACTTTGGTGATAGGCTCAAGAGTGATGATTTCTTTGGGCAATTTAATTTAGACAATACACCATGATGATGATGATGATTATTATGATGTTAATTCTTGGCTTGAAACTTTGGGCATGATTTAATTTATGGCATATATTGTAAGTTGTGTGTTTCAAACATAAATCCGTCCGTTCATTTTAAGTTTAATTTTAAATTGCAATATCTCATCATGCCACCTAATGACTTTAGATTATTGTCCCTTTTCAGATAGTTTAGAGAGTTTTTTTTTTATATGAACATGATAGGTGTTGATGATTATATAAAATATTATCATATAATGATCAAATGATTCAAAGTTTGGATACTATTTTGCTATATCGTATGTATGTTAGACAATATTTGTCGGAGATAGAGAGGAATTTACTGAATTGAAATTATAAATATAATTTTAAACTTATCTGCAAGATGATTTGAACTAATAACCTCAAGCTGTTAGCTTGGGTTAGGCCGATTTGCTTCGTTGATAGTGTTATAGAGTGTTCGAGCTGATCTTGTAGCTGTTCGCCGAACTACTGAGCGGTATTGCCCGAGCCCGAGTGGATTGTCATTAGTTGAGCTGCCTGACTACTGAGTCGGGAAGGCGACTGCGGAGCCGAGCTGTCAAGTATCGACTTGACAGAGTTGCTGAGTATTCTTGCGTGGGTCGCCACTGCTTGAGCGCCGAGTTTAGGAAGCAATATGCCCAGTTGGGATTCCATGTGCTCGATTCTTGTCTGTTGCCTGAGTGTAAGTGCTTGAGAGGAGAAGTCGAGTACTTCTCGAGACGGTCGAGATGCCTGACAGTCCAAGTTAGAAAAAGAATCGCTTGATTGCCGAGTCCAAATGGGTTGCCCAGTTGGGGAAAAGAAATGACAAGGTCTACGTTCAGTGCAATTTTTTAAAAATAGATTTATCCCCTTTCAGCTATTTTTTATATCTATTTTGAAGTTTATTTTTTTAAATATTGATTATTTTGATGATTTCAATTATAATGTTAAAAATCAATTAAATCAATTTTTATTAAATACTAATTTTAAAATAATATTAATATTTTTTTAATTTTTAATTCAATTATTTAAGTTTTTATTAAAAAATGTTAATATATAATTTTAATTTTTTAAAAAAATTAATTAATTCGATCGAATTAATTATTATTTTTATTAGTTTAGTTTTTTAATAATAGAAATCAATCAAATCTAAAAAAAATTTAATTAGTTTGATTTTAATAAATTATTTTAGATAATAAAAACTAAAGAGCAAATCGTGATTTTAAATATGTAGAGGTCATTTCGAAAGTTCTGGGGGCTGAAACGAATTTTTTCCCGTACGATTAAGAACTCTTGGAGTCGGCCCTGGCGTGAGGGCGGAGGCGGCGGCCATGGGGAGCGGGAAGCGAAGCGATTACTTCCGAGAGGAGGAGGACGATAGGCCACCCAGCTTCGCCCAGATTCCGACCAGCTTCGGCCAGGAGCTCAGAGCCTGCCTCCGTTGCCGCCTCGTCAAGACCTACGACCAGGTATTATTTAGGGTTCCTTCTCGTGCTCAAACCCTTTATGCTTGCCTAACCAATGTTTTTATATCTTTTGGCTTCTATTGTACTGAAGTTGATTCATTCACTTTGATTCAGTTCAGGGAATCCGGCTGTGAGAATTGCCCCTTTTTGGAGATGGAGAAGGAGCATGACAACGTTGTCAACTGTACGACTCCCAACTTCACGGGGTGAGTCATATGCTTTCCTATCATTCTTGCATATTGTTTTATCCTGCAAATATTTAATCCACTAATACTATATGCATATATAATCGTCATCAGCAGATCGTGTTTTCCCTAATTATTTGGAGTCAAATATATGAAAATTTCACTCCATTATGCTTTATGCAAGAGTGTAAAAGCTTTGACCTACTACATTCTATTCAACTCTTTAAACTAAACAATTTATTGGTCATCTTTGAATGTGTTCATATCATCTCAACTAATTTTCTTGTATTTTATCATTGGAACTATACCTATTTACTCTTGACTTACATATCGATCTTAACATTTGAATGTCCTTTATCTTCATTTATTTATCTTTTTTTTTTTACATATTTCTAGAAGGCCGTACCATAATCTTATAGTAATTTTGTTTTAGTCTAAGGAGAGCATTGCAATCACTCACTTCAAAAGTCCTTTTTGTCTTAACCATCTATTATTTATCCTATTAACGATATTATGATTAGTATCTTCTTGTTTAGTAATATATCCATCAAATATGAAACCTGTATCAATAAGAACTTCACATCCAATGCATTTATATATAGTAGGCACTCTAATTAAACATAATGACATTGTTCATGAGTAAAACAAAATTGCTTATATGTCAGTATGGTCCTGGACAATGCATTTGGTATATATGGTTTATATGGATCAGTTTCAAGTCATTGATAACCTACCCTTTGAGTAATTTAATTAGAATATATGAGAATTAATGACACATTCTCACAACCTATCTGGCATCTATATTTCATGACTTGTGCTCTTCCATTCACTTATAAAATGGTAGACTGAGAGTGTGTATAGGAAATCTTTGAATTAGTCTATGCATTAAAGTTCACACGTCATCCTTCAATATCTTCATCCTCTAAAATTTTCAAATGAAATATAAAATGCTAGTTTATGCACTGAAGAATACTCGTGCTAATTCATGACTCCTACACATGTTTGTTTGAAGCTAGGTTTTTATATGCCACCATCCCTTTTTCTCATAATTATTTGTTATCATTTTTTGTTTAAAAATAATTCTTAGGGTATCAGTTTTGTTTTCTATTCTCCTTAAAAATTTTAAACTAGATACTAGTAAAAGACTCTTCTTTCTTTGATGCTGTAAACATGGTGCAGTTTTTTTTTTGTCCTGAATGAAACCGTGTTTTCACCTTCTTTATGATGTTGGCATGTTGTATTGACCTATGTTGATCTCCGCCTCTTTCTTTAGCTTTATTAAATTACTTAGCAAATCTATCATGCTCAACTGGATGACCCACCTCTGATTTTAGTTAGTACTATTTCTTAGCAGGAAGTTCAACTATAATGATGATCTAATTCTGGTTGTCAATAATGTTACTTGCTGGCCTGGGATAGTGTGGTCTTACAAATTGACATTCATAGAGATGAGTACTAGAATGGGGAAAACCAGTAGAATAAAGAAGGTAAATTAGGAAAATGGATTGAATATACTTCTAAATAAATATGGTCATTCATACTGAGTCTTTTCAAGTTTAAAATGATCCTACAATCTAGTTCTGGTCTTAGATTGTCTAAAAGTTTGATTTCTGTGAAAAATCTTGAAAGAAAGAATCATGAATTTTCTTTGCAAGCTTAAGGCACTATGTTGGCTTTGGTAATAACTTTAATGACAATTGTCAAAATGAGTTATTAAGATCTCTACATACATGGCTATTTTGCCACTTTGTATTTTTGATCTTGTATCTTGAGGTTTTCCTGTTAAAAAGTTGACTAGGATAAACCACGTTTTTTAACTACACTGATGTGTTAAATCCTTCATTTATGTATAATTGCAATGGATTTTGTTGTATTTCTTCATGGATTTCATGTAGTTCTGTTTACGTGTTTATTTGAATTGATCTTGTTGTGTAAGCTAAACTGATGTTTGATCTTGTGTTAATTTTAACTAGCAAGGGTAATAAATGGTTCATATCACTGCAGGATTATATCAATGATGGATCCAAGTAGAAGTTGGGCTGCTAGATGGTTAAGAATAGGTGAGTTTCAAGTGTCACTGTTACATTAAGGAGAACTTGTGCCCAAGTTAATTTCATAAATATGTTTATGCTTTTATAAGTAGTTTCCTGATGCAAACTTTTAATACTATATTGAACTCATTTTCAACAGTCAGGTTTCCACTCATTTATTCTTTTGTTATCATGAAATTGCAGACCTGGTATCTGTCAGGTTTGTAATTAAATTCTCTTAGCAATCATATTGCAATGCATTAAAATTATGTTGATGAGCAATCGTAACGTACTATTCAAAGGATAATTGGTGATCATAATTGGTGACGCTGATGCTCTGCTGGTTTTTTTTTCCACATTACACCCATCCTAGCATTTATTGTTTATCCAACATACTGATATGCGTCTGTAGCTTTGATCTCCAATACAAGTAAACAATTTGTAAGTTTTACACATCCATTTATTTCTAGTTTGAGCAAGCTTTGAAATTTATTAAGCTATGTTAAGTCTCTGAGGTATTATGTTAGTGCCAAAAATATTGAGGTAACCATAATCTGAAAAAAAAAAACTAAAATCATGGTACTTGAAAACTTTGGCAAACTGTTCAGGTAACTTTGGAAGGATAATAAAATTGTCTTATTCTGTCAAATGGTAAATGATCCAATAAATGAATCTACTGAAAAATCACGGTATTAGGTTTGTTCTTAGTTCTATTTGAAATTTTTCCTTAAATCCTTTATTTTCATCCTTCTGATGTCTCCTAACATTGATTATATTGAAACATCATGTTTCACCACCCGTTGTTGAATGATATGTGGTGGTGTGATACCTCTAAAGGCATTCGTCTTATGCTTAGGAAATGGCTGGATAAATATTATACACGTACAAATGGCCAAAATCTCGTGGTTCTTTTTGTTCTAGTTCTTTGTGATTTTATTTTATTTTTCTATTTGTGATTCATTAGTGACTGGCGATGATATTGTGAATCTGGGAGCTTGAAATGTGGCTATCCTTTCATCTCTCACAATAGAGCTAGTGATTATAATGCATCTATTATTTTAAAATGTTGGTGACCTTGATTGTTTCCACTGGATAAGATATTGATAGACCAAGATATGCATTGGTCACTTTGCTGGTATCATAATAATGGTAGTAAAAAGGGTGATTTTGTTCTATGTTGATGCCCACTTGTTTGTCATCCAAACTATCAATCTGACTGTGTGCTTTTTTATTTGGAGAAAAATAATTGATTCTGACTTACTCTACTAATATTTTAATCTTGATTTTTATATTCCTTCTGTCTTACTCTGTCAACATATTGATTTACATATAAATAAATAGAAAAGAAATTAGATTATAGATTCATTGTTAAGTCTCCAAATTACTTAACCTCAATAGGGATCTCAGAGCAGTTTAAAGTTACATATATGCTCCATATCAAAATTGAAAAGGAATCATATTTACTTGTTCAATGAGGACTTCATTGAAAGGAAATCCATATGTAATACAAAATTCTCACTATCATCTTCTTTTTTCGAACTTATTTCATCCCTTTCTTTCTCCAAGGGACTAATTGCTACGGTACAATTTTTAGGCTGGATGTCATCTTTTTCAACAGATTCTTATACAATTACTATGTTTTGACATGGTCAATGACTGCATAAGCTTCTGGCAAACAAAACCATGAAAGCTTTTCTCATTCATGAACCAACTTATAACCTTATAAACTTGGCAGGGAAGTTTATTCCTGGATGTTACACACTCGCCGTCTCTGAAGAACTTCCCGAAGAATACCAGGTACTCTATGTTATTTGTAAGAACCCCTACATATCTTGTTGCATGTTTGGAAATATCATTACTTTCAACTCTGGTCTGATATTTTATCATTCATGCAGGGTATTTGTTCTGATAACAATATCCCGTATGTGCCTCCGAAGCGTGCGTAAGTCCTGTCCATGTCCATGTCCATGTCCATGTCCATGTTATCAAACAGTTTTATTTTTTCATCATTTTGGTACTCGTGAATTTTTATTAACTATCAACTGTTGTTACTGCCAACTAGTTCAAGTTTTAATTCCCACCAGATTTGTTGACAGCAATAACTATCTTCTTAAATGCACAAGCGACTTAAACTGTTCATTAATACCTTTGACACATGACTTGTAAGATTTGGTGGTAGAAGTATTCTAAGAATGCCATAATCTCCAGCTCAGTGTGATCAACAGGGGATGAACTCTACAGATCCTTTTCGTGCTAATTAGTCTCTTCATGAAGCTCCAGTCTATTCCTGCATTTATATGCTACATTAATTCTCTGATACCTTATCGCGGTGCGACGGTTAAATCTTTTAATGGCATGCCTAAAGAGCACAAGAGGTAGGAGATGCATTTAACTGCAACTGGTGGCAAGATTGATGGCTCTGTAGCTGTGAGAGCAAAGAACCAGCATTGAAGACAATTGAAGAAGGGGAGTTAATGGTGGCTCGTACTTATGAACATGGCCTTCCTTCTTCAATGTCAACCTCTTTACTTGAGGATCATCAGAGTCATTGCAATGCTCCTATAATGTCATATTTATTTAGGATTAATCGACACTTCATTGCTAATAGCTTATCTTGGGATTTCACTTGTCAGACTTCAATTTCTAGGAACTCTCCTCTAGGTGCTTCACTTTCTAGACCTTCAGTTGGGACTTCACTTGTCATGAGCTCATATTCAAGACTAAACTCGTGAGACCTCAACTCGAGACTTTACTTGCCCTTGCTCTTGTGAGACCACTAGACCATGGAAGAATAACTCACTATCTAATGCTGAAGTGACCAATAGCTGTTGGAAATGCTAAACGAAATCAGATGCCACTTTCTGAAGGCTAGTGGTGTTGCCTTGCCCCTTATTTCTCAGCTCGATAATCCTACTATAGTGTGTGTTGTGTTTGTTGTTTCTTTTTACAAGATCAAGATCTTGAAAGAAGTTGGTGTTGTGATTGTTGTTCTTTAGATACTTGCATTTGTCACACTAACTAATAATAGAATAGGACCTCTGCTTCTACTAGCAGAGTAGCTTTATGAAGGGTGTTGGAATATTCAGCAGCCATGACACTTGAGGCAAGTGCCAACCTTTGCATTTCCTCCAATTTTTGTTTAGCCCTTTTTCTAAGATGGTAATGCTATTATTGGTTTAAGAGTTTCAACCTTGGTTTGAATCTACTAGATAGCTCAGGCCATATTCTGGTGTCCCCTCCCTCCACTAGAGTCATCCACAACCTTGGAAGGAGGTCCACGTATTGTAAAATTTAAATGGCTTGTTGATCCGTTGCTAATCAGTGAGGATAGAGATGATGACAAGAGTATGGTCTGAGAGACATGGGGGAAGAAGAGGGCAAGGGTCTGAGAGACATATAGGGGGAAGAATTGAATATTACAACATACCTTTTGCACAGAAGTTAGCTTCTAACAACCATCGGCTGCTACTTTAAGATACGTGATCGTGGATTGCTTACGAGTGGGCAATCAATTAAATTTCTCCTTTTGAAAATTTGTTCAAAGGCGGAGAAAGTCTCTTACAAGTGTAAAGGTAAGGTAACAATTTATCACCCTTTTTAGAAATGAAAGCACAAAAGAAATTAAAGCACAAAGGATACCAACAATGGCACATAGACGTTGCTTTTGCACAAGACTAGGGCTTGAGGGTTTAGGAATTGATGTTTTGAAGCCTCTGATGGAGCTTTCTTTTAAATAGATTTTTTGGTCAATTGATCCCTTAGTTCGGTTGCATCGATAATCGGATCTAGATTTGATCTATTGGTCGATCGAACCCTTTTACCGATCGATCGAACTTGCCATGTCAACAAACCATCCCAATTCAACAGCTGACTTTGCTCTTCCGATCGCCTGAATGGGGTTTTAGGTCGCCTGAACCTCACCTAGTTCACTTCATTGCATTATCTGATCGTCACATCAGCTGCACGAGGCCTATCTTCTGCCGCATCAACACGACGAATCCCATCTTGACCAAGCCTCTTGACTCATCGACATTTTGATCTCTATCCTCTGCCACATTATCCATTCAAGACTTATCACTTGGCATAAGACATTTCAACCAAACTGTAATGCGGCCCCACCGTCGAAACGTCTCCATATCAGAAAATCCCTTAAAAGATTTAATGGAGGCACGGTACCACTATGTTGATAAGAGCATACTGCCTCAATAGCACCTCAACCAACAAATACATATTGCTAAGATTTGAATCACACAGCACCTCAGTCAACAAATACATGTTGCTAAGAGAATTCGAACCCGAAACCTCAAGCAACACATGTCTCTATGTTTACCATTTGGGATAAGACACTTCAACTGTGAAGTCCTATTATAAATAAATCCCAATCAGTCTCATGGACTCAATTCCTGTGGGTGATTGACCCGGTCCCATAGAAGTTTCCTACCGACCACCAAGGTAAATCGAGAAGCGCATACGGCGGCCAATCCAGATGCCCAACATCCTTTGATTGCGTTCTCCATTTGAAAGAAAATTCTTACAAATACGCTGTAGTTGGGGATCGAACCACAGATCCTTAGGTCACAATCCGGATGTCCTACCGTTGCACCATTACCCCGAGGACTGTGAAGTCCTATCATAAAAAAAAATGATAAATCTCAATCAATCTCATGGACTCAATCCCAATCAGTCTCATGGACTCAACTGTGAAGTCCTATCATAGCATAGCCGGTAAGTAGTCGGCCACCTAACTTATCATCCTGCCATGCCATTATTGACAAATTGTTGCTCCCAATTGCTGCAATTTGGTTCAGTACTTGCTGCCCTCCTATACTATAGTAGAATTCAGGTTGTGTGGAAAGCTTGCTTATAGGTATCATCTTCTACAGTGTCGCCACAATTAACTTAGTTTCCAACAGCCCTACTACGATATATTCATTCCAATGCGATGTTGTACATGCACTACTCCCTCCTTTTTGTACAAGTCCACCTATAGCTGAAGAAGTTTTGGGGCTCACATGTCCCAAATTGTTGCAGCAAAAGTTAATGACCCTCGTCCCCAGGTTCCTCTAGGACTATCCCACAATCTAGAAGGGAGGGGGAGGTTTCGCCCAACACAGTGGCCTTCTGCATAGGGGTGGATTAGTGAACCAACGAGGCATTTCGCACACGCTGAGGATCAATCCCGTGACCTATTGTAACAACACCACATGTAAAAATCAACTGTATCAGTCAGCATGTAGGGGTGGATCACATGACTCTATTGTTGACTAGTGTCAAAAGTGGTCATCTAAGAACATAAAGGAATCATTTAAGATATTTAAGACTCGTTGGTAGTTCGGATGACCATTTTTTAGATCACTCAAACATATTGACAGTTGAGCTCCAATGATATTACTACAAGTAAAAAAAAAAGCTCTCCATACACTATTACAACGTAACCTACTTGGGAGAGGAGTTCTAAATTAACAGAGAGATTTAAGGTGTAGAATTTATTACGTAAAACAAATATCATCGAATATAATTAAATCAATTCAAATCGAATAGAAGCAGCATATGAAAGAAAAGATCAGCAGGGAATTTATTTGAGGTGTCACCCTAATAGTTTTAAATTAAGGTGTTAAAATGGGTGCTTTAAATTTGGTGAAGCAGACCAGAACAGGGGAGGTTGGAGTTAATGAAAGCTCTGCTGCATTTACTACTACAACTGCATGCCTTCATCTTCTTCTTAAGCATTACAACCACTCATTTATAGCCTCTACAATGCACACCAACCATTACAATGCCATTACTATTTCACTTCATTATGTTGGGGAGTTAGCTTGATTAATTAGTAGCTTAATCTGTGACAAGCAAGTAGATCATGCAAATGAAGATTAGATTGTGTGTGACATTAAGCAAACAACAAAGGAAAATAGCAATAACAACAAACAAACAAACAAACATGTATGTGTGCTTAATTAATTAGTAGCTTAATTTGTGACAAGCAATTAGATCATGCAAATGAAGATTAGATTGTGTGTGACATTAAGCAAACAACAAAGGAAAATAGCAATAACAACAAACAAACATGTATGTTAGCTTAATTAATTAGTAGCTTAATTTGTGACAAGTAGATCATGCAAATGAAGATTAGATTGTGTGTGACATTAAGCAAACAACAAAGGAAAATAGCAATAACAACAAACAAACAAACAAACAAACATGTATGTGTGCATATATAGGAGAGGTGTAAAATTTGTGGGCCATCCGATGATATTCTACTATGGTATGTTGCATTAGACTCTTGCTTACTAGAATCCAATCCTATATAAGTTAAAGCTCAAGCTCCCCGGCCACTAGCGGTAGAAGGAGAGAGTAGTGTTTGAGAGTAATTGGCTTAAGCTCCATCCGCCATGGTGTCCTTGCAAAAGAACTTCTTCTACACTAAGAAGAGGAAGATGGGGGGAGATGGTGAAGAGAGTGAAGGCTTCTTCGCCAAGGAGATGAAGGTGGAGAAAGAGGAGATCGAGCTCACTCTCGATGTTCCCTTGCCTTTGGATTGGCAACGGTGCCTCGACATAAAGGTAAACAGTTAATACATAATTCAGTTTTGGAAGAAGAAGAAGAAGAATAAACAAGGTTATAAGGATGGATTATTACGAGCAAAAGAAAATAACTTGGCAAACATTGTGACTAACTTGTAAATAATCAAACTTGGAGGCGTGATGCAAAAGCCTTAGTATGGGATAATTAAATCTTCAGTGGTCATTTTGTATATTTTCAAAATACAAATATCTATATGCGTTCCTCTTTTTTTGGTTAATTCCATATATTTAAAAAAGAGAAGCATATGTAGTATCGTGGGTGCAATTAAATTAAGATACTGTCCTTTTATGATAATTTGCGGAGGAAAATACCAGTCCGGCGAAATCCACTTCTACAACACAAGGACGCAGCGGCGGACGGCGATGGACCCCCGGCTGATCTTAGACCCGCCGGCCACCGCCCCGTTGAGCCTCGACCTCGAGCTCAACCTCTCCAGCAGCCACTCGCCGCCCAGAAGGTCCCCCCGGGCGCTGCCACTGGAGAAGCGCCCAAATTCCCACCGCGACATCAAAGGTCCCTCCTTGTTGTGGACCTCGCTAGACGCCGACGCCGGCGCTGACTCCGACACCGAGGAGATGGTGGCGGGCGTCTGCGCCCGCTGCCACATGCTGGTGATGATGAGCAAGCCGGCCTTGTCTTGCCCTAATTGCAAATTTGTGAACCCGCCAGATCACAGCTTCTCGACGTGATCATGCCCCATCGGCACAGATTTTGTGCCGAAAGGATTAATAAAGTTTGCTCAATTTGATAATGGAATTGGACTTCATGCTATTCCTCGTATTTAATCTACAAATCTGGCACTTTCAGATTGAGGACTACTTGCTAATGTAAATATTACAGGTAGAGCAACTGTTTCATAGGTTTAGCTTCCCCTCATTATATTCTGTGGATAGAGCTCTATTAAGTTTTGTGTTGTTCAAGCTTGTTAAAAAAAAAGGAGAGCCTAAAATGAACTAAGCTATATAAAAACGGTTATTCAAATTTGACTTGTTTTTTTACATGCTTGAGCTTGATTCGAGTTTAACTTGAACTTGATTCATTTAGATGTTAACGGGTTCTGAATTCGAGTTTATTTGAATAGTTAAAACTTTTACATTTTTAAGTTTGTTTATTTGATTAGTGAGGTTGATATTACAAGCTTGTTTGTTCGTTTTAAGAGGTTTTTATTTATTTGCAAGTTTGATAAGAACTTTATGGATAATGATGATTCACAAATTTTATTCTTAGATATTATTCAAGAACAGTTTAATTTTTATTCATGAATATTAATGAACTAAACACATATGTGTTTAAACTTATTCATTTAATTGACTTTGTATATATTGAACAAATATAAACAAGCTCTTGTCAAATCAAATACTAAGCTTACTCACGACTGTTTAGTTCATTTACAACCTTAACTGTAGGTGTATGGTTGAAAGCTAATGCACATATCTATCAGCCTCTAAATTTAAGCTCCCTACATAACAAAGAGTTAATTTATGAGGGCTGGAAAATTTTGACAGGTAAGGATTTCTTGATGATGAAAATATCCAAGATGAATTTGTTTTCTTTTGATAGTTTAGGGTTTAGCAGCAGCTCTAGATGCATGGTTGTAGGCTGAATCTACTTTAAGAGGGTTGATATATCACTATTAATGATTGTGAAATTCTACTTTAACAAACTATTAGTTGTGTTGAATGATGGAACCCATGGGCACTTGTTTGGCCACAGTGGTCTTCCTGACATGTATTGAGATTGAAAAAGATTAGACATGACTCAAAATAAATGTAGAAGGGAATGAGGACTTCCAACTGTTGTGTTTCTATACTATAGATGCAGTACAGTAGCCCTGTTTGAAATAATTTATTGGTTCTAGCAGGAAGCTCTATCTAAGAAGAAAATATTCTCCCATCTCTATGAGTTATCTAGTCTCTAATGGATGTTGTATAGGTCTCAAGTTCACAAATCTAGGTGAAAAAATTCATAGTTTAAGTTTGGCATCCCTTGGTGATGTCGAATCATCTCTAACATCACTTCACTTGTCATAGTATATTTATTGGTATCGACTACTAAAAAACATTGATAAATCAACCCAATATGTAGATTAACAATGGAGTGCTCTAGAAGGTAGAAATCTAGCTAGCTCATTCAAAGGCATAATAGAATCTCGGAGCATGATAGATGCAGTAACTTGAGCATCTTGTATGCAATTGAGAACAACATCCTCCGATAAAACAAGATGATCAACACAAAGGATATAATGTAGTTTGTGTTAGATGTACACCAATTCTGAGAAGCCAAGCTAGAAGAATTTGGATAAGCTGTCCTCTCAAATCTTCCTAACATTTTCTTTTCATTGCCAATGGAGTAACACAAAACTTCACCTTATCCGGTCCTTGAATTCGTATGTTAGGAAAATGTCATATTCTAGAGTATGGACCCATGCACACAAGTATTTCATCAAGATACAACATGAGGCTGGTGTTGTGTTTTGAATTTCTATATAGGGATTTTATTTGTTTTTTTTTCACCAATTTACATAAAAAGAAGGGTGATTGTTGGATATTTGTTCCTCTCTTTGTTGTTTGGTTAGCTATAGTATTTTGATGTTTTGGCAATATGATTTAAGTTATGTGTTTATATTTGAACATCTATATAAGGTGTGCAAGTTTATTCATGCAATTTGGAGATTGTGAACATCTATATGTCATATTTGTGAGCACAATATTAAGACAGAAACCTAAGATATGTCAAGATAAAATAAATTTCATCTTTCTATACCATGAACAATCGACTCAATTTTTTTATCATTCGACTGCTCATTTTGTTAGTGGACTATTCACAAAGAACACTACTAGTGTTTTTCTAAAAACTATTAGATATTCATAGAAAAACTTTAAGGAATCATAATTAAGCAATGAAATAACCATACAACAACTCTAATGTGTCAATCAACTAGGAAAAAGAATTTCAAATTTGTTGCCGCATTGTAGACTTGTTGTCATGATATCATAATTTTTGAAATGCAATATAAGTTAGGTCCAACTTGGTTGATCGACAAACGCTTAAGGACCTAAGTTTTTCTACTTTTAATATATATGACAATTCCTTTTGTTACAATCTTATCCTATGTTTGCTCTATCATAAATTGCAAGTTGGTTTCTCAATACCATATGAGATACTTGAATCCTAGCATAAACTATGAAAGAGTTTTATGTCTTTCACTTGTTCCATGGAGTGTTAGTGATCTTCTCAAATCGGGTATACATCTAGGTGATCTTGAATTCATGCAATTGATATATTAAAACCTCTCACTTGGCTATGTAAGAGCCTAACAAACCTTCATGAAGCTTAATTAGTTTGTCCCATAATTCCTTTGCGCTTGAGAAGGAATCGATCGACCTTAGTTGATGGATCACAACTCTTGCATTTGTTTGTCCTTGTTTTTTAGCTTGGTTGCTCCACAACTTGCAAGGTTGGGATTCTCAGAGTTCATTAATTGGAGGCTCAAAACTATTGTCAATGGTAATCTAGTTCTCAAACTTTTGTCATGAGAAAATATTGCACTCTAATTTTCCAATAGAAAAACTTACCCTATTAAAATAATATCAAAAGCCACTGCACATACATTTCTCCAAATTTGAAGAGTCATTTCCTAGAATAGCAGCCAAGATCATGGATGATATCAAAAGCAAATTTTCTTCTCAAAGTCAAAGATTAATTAGCTAACCATGTCAGTTGAAATAATCTCTGTTGAATCTTTCGTGACGGCCACAAACAGGAAAAATTTTGATGTATAGTGAAACTGAATGGCTTCCAAAAGGTAGAGCAAGGAATAATATCATAGAATCTCAGATATCTGCAGAATGAAAAACTCAATGTTAACCAAATGGATGCCACGAAAAAAGTTGGCCAAAGGCTAAACTCACATTTATGGGCATCTCTGCAACAATGAGGCCACTGCTTTCTTCAAGTCCTCTGAGTGTCACCACCTCGCCTCCAACAACCATGTTGATGACGATACCATCTGAACCGGCTCATATTAGATCAGTGCTATGAATTCAAAGAGTGAGTTGGTGAATGAAAAGTGGAAGAAAATGAGTACCTGCAGCCAAACAGGTTGACATTCGCCTCAAGTACACTTCCTGCAAATAATTGTATGATACAACTACAGATCAAAAATGATTCTCGGATATTGTCAGAGTTCAATGCTTAAACTGATAAAATGGGGTTGCTTCCAGCATTTACTCAAAGATACATTATACATTCTGCATTGCTATGAGTTGATACTGCCAAGAAGTTGGTTTCATGGTTAGACATGTTCAGAAAATGTTCTAGATTACTGTGAGCTGGCTAATAAGTGAATAGGATGAACGTGCTTTCTCTAGATTTATGTCTCACTTTATTCAAAACACACAATTCAGTTACACTGTCAGATGCTAAGAATCTAAGGTCCTTAATTCCTATAATTCTTTCAGAATCTAAGTCATTTTCTCATTCTAAAATGCTGAAGAGATTAGCATATAAGCATGAAAATTCACCTTCTTTGTTGGCAGCTCATAATTAATTACGACACGAGCAGAAAGAGGTGCCTCTCCCGCGCCAACTAGAGGCAGACATGCATCTGTTACAACTATCATACATGACTTTTTGGTTTCACTACTAGATTCCAGACCATCCCCTGGGAAAAGGCCACTGTTTTGATTCCATCCAGCACTGGAGTGGCGGAACTTTTCCAGTATCAATGCACGCTCATTGTCAGCCAAATCACTATACTGCAAAGGCAATATTATTTCTTACTAGTCAATTTATGGCGATAGCGAAATGAAAAGTATTACATCTAACCAAACAGTATAGTTTCAAAAAGTAACAGAATTAGCTCTTAGGACTCCATTGATACAATTAATTCCCATCAGGAGAGCAAGTAATACCATAGTGATCTTGTATATAGGGATAATTTTCTTATTTAATTAGCAATTGCTGAAGAAAACAAGAAAATTGTTCAGCAAGTGACCAACACCTAATAGTAGCAATTAGCATGTATCTGTTAACTCCCATCTCACATATAAATAAATATGCAAGAGGACTATCTTTACCCACTAGTTTATAAAGAACTGAAATGAAGAAACTTAGAGCTATAGATATAAGAAATATAAGAAAAAAATCATATTGTTATTTGTTGTCTCATCTTGCAGGGATCATAATTATGAAAACAAAATGGAATGCATCATGTTAAACTGTGAGGCATGAGTTGACAAATGGACGGTTCATCGGTATGGAGCCCAGTTGACTATAGCTTATGAATGGATCCCAATTCCTTAGCTACAACATTAACAATCGCTTTAGGTTTCTCTGATGGGCTTTCTGATGCCAGTATTTCTAACAAGAATTTGTTTCTGTAAGTATGAAAAAATTGTTCCTACTTCAATTTAAATAACCAAGAAAGTCCAAGGAAGGATAAGCCAGCCTTCTGCAAAACAAAAATCTGTCATTTAACGCCCGCCCAACTTATCTTAAGGTGAAAGATCACGTACCAATGGGGTAAGGGAGATGAAGGAGAGATTGGATACGGCAGCGCAGACTGCATCCAGCTCGTCGCGTGAACTGCAGCAGATCACGATGGGGAGGGACTGGCAGCGCCCTGCGACCCCTAGAAGATCCAACAGCGTCTCCTGCCATCCACAATTCAAGCTAGGTCCAATTGAGCCCCACTAAGAGTAACACACCTTTGACCTTTCTGAAATGCGGGGTTCCGGAAGCGTACCATCTTGAACTGAAGCCGATCGACCGCGACGTAGAAATGATGCCCAGGGCTGCAGTAGGCGATGCACGCAACAGAATCAAGATCAGTGATTTCCGAGAGGAGAATGGGAGAGTAGGGCTTCGCAAGTTCACCTGAAGTGAGAGGCGAAGGAGGAGAAGGAGGAGGAGGGAGGGGAGGCAGAGGGTAGCGCCGCCTCCGCGTGATCCATGCCCGTTCCCCTCATCTCCCTGCGTGCTTCCACAACCACGGCGATGTAACGGAGCAGCTTTTACGAGGACGGCGATTACTGGAAAAGGAAAGCAAATGGGCCGACTCTTGCTGGATGCTTGGGAATATCCAAGATTCGGCCTAGCAACATTAAATGGGCCGGCTACAGGCCCGATACGGCAAAGTTGGGCTGGGCTAGACTGGGTTGAGTTGGGTTTAGATATCTCAATTCTCAAATCTCAGCCATAAACTTACCACCACTCTTCTTCACCAGAAGATGAAATCTGTCGTCCTAACAGTCCCACGATCATCTATGAAAAGATAAATCAAAAAAATACAATTGACCACTATAGGGGAGGACATTGCCTTAACTTTGTCAAGATTCAACCCTTGTCTACTTCAACAAGTCTGTCCCGTCGTAACCAACTCAGCTATATCTCAGAAATAAAATTATCACCACCCTAATACTATAACAATTTGCATTAAGGTAAGATTTTTATTTTTTATTATTGTATTTTTTTTATTTAAGTTGCATTTGTATCATGTAAATAAATTAATGCTATTTTAATGCAGAATTTAAAATAATTTTTTATTATAAATCTTCTAATAAGACTTATCATCTTGTTATGTAAAATCATCATTCTCAATGATTGAATCAACTGACTTCAAATATTTTATGAAATCTTATCTCTAATTCCAATAAAATTTAGAGAGATACAATGTATTCAAACACAATCAATATATTTAAAGATGCATATAATTAATATTTTTTATATCTCATAGACATAAATAGCACTATTTTTTTAATGTTCGTAGTGATTGTAAAGCATTCTCCCACACTAGATAGATAGTAGTTAACAGATAAAAAACTATTTTAAATATTTTGAAAAATCTTATACTATCTAAAATAACATGAAGTATCTGGCACTTCAAACCTCCGAAGTATAGTTGAGTTAGTTACGACAGAACACATTTACTAAAGTAAATAAGGATCAAATTTCGACGAAGCCAAACAATACCCTTCCTCATCATGGTCAACTGCAGCTTCTCAATTTACCTCCTAACAAATATAATGGAGCCAACCGTGTGACACCGTTGAAGTGGTGGATTCTACCTTTTTTTACTGAAGTATCTAGCACTTGTACACTTGACACAGTTCATTAATAATCATCACATATATATTTGACAATCGTAACACAAAATTAATATATGACTCCATGAGCTTCAAATCAAATACCCTAAAAGTGAACATACCATGAGACAAGCATAAATCTTGAAACTCTTTGGAGTATCATCAAATCCTAAAACCCTAAACCATAAAATGCATTGAACTGAGTTTGCTATCAAGTCACTCATAGACTTTCTAAACTTCTGTGGAAGATTGGATTCACATCATGTGGAGGCTTTTACAGATTTCAAATACAATACCCATTACAGCATGGCATGCAACAGCAATTGATAGCTTCTAGCATATATCAAGTCGTCAATAAGAGTAGTCCAACATATTAGACACAGAGCAAGTAGGCCACCATAGGCGACAAATTTCACTATAGATAGACTTCCATGCCGATGAACTTTGAGGACTGGCATAGCGGGCAGAAGTTGAACTTGCTCTCGCACTCCTTGCACAAGCAAAGATGCCGACAAGGCAATAAAAGCATGCAAGCCTTCTTGACTCCGCAAACCTTACAAGCAGTCTCCTTCAAGTTCCTGTTTTGTTTTAACACGAGCTGCAAATTGACATCACTATTGCAGCAAGAGACTGTGTCGTCAACTTCACTGTCGCCACAACCTTCTTCGTTGTCCCTGTTCTGAGCATTAAGTTGCTCGAGATTATAGTTCAGCGAGTTGATCAAGTTCTCATTGTACTTTGCACGTTGCTGCCAGGCACCTACTTCTACTGACAATTGTTTCATCTGTTCTTCAAGATCCATGTTCTTCTTGTTCATGTTCTCCAGTTCTGAATCTTTCTCACTTATCTTTTTGCGGATCTTATCCTCAACCAATGCAAGAGCTTGTAACTGTTTCGATTGAACCTTCTCTAATATTGATTGTCTTAGACGATCAGCCTAGAAGTTTGGGAGCAACTCTTGTTAGTGCATGATACTACAAACACTCAATATGCAGCATCGTACATAAGGATATGCATAATCATTAATGTATACACTTCAACCTGACTAACAACCTACAGTGATGAACATGAGCACCTAAGCGAACAGATATCATTCGAGAAAACCAACTCCAAGAGAGAAAGAATTACTTTTATGAAGAATCACATGTAGTTTGCAACATCAACTCTCTGCTCATCAGGAGAGTGGGATGTTCGAAGTAACAACCTGTCCTACTAAGATGTTGTTGAGGCACAAGCAAATTTACCAGCAATCAGCAAGCAATGATGGTTCATTATTTCAAAAGGGAAGGGCTTTTAAAAACAAATCAATAACATGCAAGAAGAATTATACACTACGAACTTATATCTCAGGTGACAATGGTCCATTCAAAATGGCACACCATTGCCAAGATTAAAAAAAAAATCATGAATGTTCTGTTATCAGTGTATGAAACTCAAGCTCTTATCAGTTTGTAACAAATGGTCAACATGATGAGAGACTTTTTACACTTACTTATATAATTAGTGAACTAAACACATTGCTCTGTTATCATATGAGAGAACACAGATGTAGAACATCGATAATAGATGAATCCCTCACGAGAAGCAAATTTCTTTGGTGATTTTTAAATGGCAATCAGTAAGAAAAACAAACAATTGTTCAGCACACAACTGATCTAGGCAAAAACAACCAAATAATTCACAAACTCGGCGTGCTACAAAAGGCGGTCATATCATTTTTGCACTTGAGTTGAAAGAATATAATGCAAAAGATGAAGCCATATTGAATGCATCACATTAACTTCACACTCTAACTTCATAATTGGAATATAACAAAACAAAGAAATCAAGAAATGCTGTCATGGAGAAAATGGAGCAACAATAAGTATAAACTAAGAAGCAGAATTTAACCTATAGCAAACGCTACAGTAAACAGTCAATACCTCAATCTTGATAAAGCTGTCCATTTCAGCCTCCATCCCTTGCAACTCGCGATTGATGCCCTCATCGACAATCGGGAGGAGCAGCTGCGGCGACTCCCCAGACGAGACTGCCACTCTCCGGTCGTCCAGTGAGAGTCCCAGCCCTGTGGACACCGGTCCCGTCTGCAGGAAATCGATGGACGCTATCTGCGAGTTATCTAGCGAATCCTGCTCCTTAAGCCGCTTCGTCCTCGGTTCCCATCCGTCCGCCGCCACCGTAGCGCCAGGTGCAAGGCCCATAACGTTAACGACTGCGATTAATCAAAAATTAATAAGAGAAGCAATCGGGAAGGAAACCCTAAAAAGAGCGAAGGTAGCAGATTACCGGAAGGGCGAGGAGGGTCGGGGAAACTCGCAGCATTGGGCAAGGAGATCAGGGGCGATATTTGGCCATCAATCGGCACAAAGTTTCTGCTTTTGCCGGAGAAGGGGTTTGGAAATTACGGAATTTTGGGTTCGTCCACTGAAAGAGAGGAGAAAAGAAACACAAAATTGAGGAGAGGAGAAAAGTTCAAAACCTGAATGGAATGGATTGCTGCGGATTCTGCTGCTGTTGTTGCTGTTCCTGTTGCCGCCGCCGCCGGTGATGATCGAAGTTGCGCCGCTGCAGGAAGAAGGCCATTGCGAGGAGAGAGAGAGAGAGAGAGAGAGGAAAAGCGGCAAAACGAAGATATTTTGGGTAAGAAAACGACAAAGGATAATAATTTTAAATAAGATTGCTATATGTTATAATAATTTTAAATAAAAATAATATAATAATAATAAAGACAATTTGATAAGTTGGAATAATTTTAATAAGTATAAATAATTTTACTTTATATTATAAATCTACTATAACGGTGAACAAATATAGCTTTAAAAAAATGGATAAATGGTGGTTTAAATTATTTTTAAAACTGAGATATCCTTCTCACGATAACAAAAATAAAAGGCATGCTTTTACTTTTTGCCCATGTAATTTTAATTCAGCTCCCATAGTTTTAAAAATATTTTTCATTAACTTTAATTTAACAGTAATTTCTCAAACTGCGTAAGTGGTTATGTATTTTTCTCAAATCGCATAGGTGGATATTGTCTAAATCGTGTACCCTATCGTGGGTTCATTTATCATTTTACCCTTAATCCCATTGGCACGATAATGTCATGTATGTTCGAAGCAAAGATCATTCCGAACCGCATTCCAAAATATTTCTCACAGAAAACAACCTTCGTCCAAATCAAAGGTGACAATCGATGAATAGTGCAGTTTATTTTTCAATGAAGGGTGATTTTTTGCTGCATGAAAAAGTCGAATGGAGAAAAACTGACAAAGTTAGAATCGGTACCTAATATTTCCGTCAAACAGTGCAACTTCTTGTCAAAGAAAACGAGTAAGGGAGCATAGGTTAAAATCGTGGCTCCATTCAAGTTTCATATCCGCTGACCTTTTTAGGTTATTGTATGTCGAAAGGGTGATTAAAGAAAACCTAACAAATGTAGCTTTGGTCTAACTTCTTCTCCGACGAATAATATATTTTATGTCATCAACAGTCTTCAAGAGGCAGTTACTCCCAACGACACATCCCCCTCTTGAACATAAAGTTGAAACTAACAAAACCTTACTCTAAGCAATGACTTTATCAATTCTCTATTATTGGATTAGAGCAGGATAGAGGAGGTGTTGGTCGTTCGGTGTAAGCAACTGTAACGGTAGCTTGAAAAATTTCAAGTACTCATTAAATTTTATCAATCAATATTCTAGATAATCTGCAAATCGCATAAGCGATGGTGACATCTCAAATTGCTCTTATCAATATTGTAGATTGGAACATCTTAACAAGGTTATATACATGACCCTCAACTTGTTTTCAAATCCCCATTGGATTATATACATAAATACCAATCTTTGACCAATTCGAAAAATCATTTTCATTATCAAAGCTGAAACCCCAATTTAACTTTTCAGCATAGTCCTAGATGACTAAAAATCATCCCCAATCGATTGCTCACAGAGACGATCAACATTTTATGATCTTTGTCAAATTTTACTTTTTCCTAGTCAACTAGTTTCTAAAATAGTCGACTTTGATTTTTGAAATTGTCACTTAATTTCAAAACTACACTAAAATTCCCACAAACCTACAAAAATTCTCATATTTTGCAATAAGGTTTGACTAACCCAACCTACTTGAGAAAAATAGATTTTCTCTAAAAATTCTTACTAACCCTAAGTTTGACACAAATCTCAAAATGAATTAAATGGTTCAAATGACCACCCTTGACCTAAAGACCTAGCTTTGGTTCACATCCTATGTATTTGTCTAACCAAATCTGAAATGCATCCATTGCATTAGTTTATTTGACATCTCATATGATTGAATTGAATATCATGTTCATGCTTCTTGAACATTCCTCATATGTTCCTTGCATGAAACTCCCATTAATGTGTCAATTTTCAAAGGTTGAGATGCTCATCATCACACTCATTAGTATAGAAAAAAAGCAAGGATAAATCTCAACGAAGCCGAGATAATATTCTCCTTCCTCGTGATCAATTGCAGCTTCTCGACAAGGATCAAATCTCGACAAAACCAAAACAATACCCTCCCCGTCGTGACCATGACATTACAAAATCTTGTTTTCAGGAAGACCTAAGACACAAAAATGGTAACCACTGGAACAGTTTCATAGGGTGATCATAAAGACACCAAAGAAAACCTTGAAACAGCAGAGAAGAACAAAGAATATAAAAGTTGGAGCAGCAGCAACGACTGCAATCAATGTTTGTTTCTACCATCTTCGATGTGGTATAGATTAGCAGAAAGCAATACTTGACTAAAGAATTTATAATCCTGCTCAGGCATTGATAAATCAACCAATTACGAAATATCAACGGAATCTCTAAGTGTTGGGTGAATGAATTAACCTAAGTACAGTGAAGATACTCAATTTTGCCAATCTAAACAAGCTCCAGATCTTCAAGGCCACAACAATTACTGTTCCAAACAAGGCATGAACACAAACCCAGATTGAAAGAACATGGAAACGAAAAGACAAGTAAATAACGTAGAGACGGTTTGAGTAGAGATTCTCATGGCTATCAATACGTACCAAATCACTAATTTATTAATTCCCTTACTGCCTGACTTCAATTGCCATTACCAACGTCAGAAATCTTTGCTGGATCCGCATCAATCCTTTCCTGATCATGAGCCCCGAGAACCTCGTCCATTAACTCATCTTCGGCAGCTATATCCTCCACGTCCTCTTCGTCGTCGTTGCCTCCAGGGATCCTCCGTGTCTTTGGACCATGCTCCAGTTGATGCGTTTCCAGCTCCTTGTCCATTGTTTCCTGTAGATTCACCAGGCTGTCAGCTCTCCTGTTATTCCTAGCATTCTGCCACCTTTCAAGTTGCTTCTCCACGTTTGATAGAAATTGCTCCTCGATCTGCTTTTGGTAGTCTGAAAGCTCAGCCCTTCTTGCAGTCTTCCATTTAATAAAAGCCTAAAAAAAGATGCGAGAGATTTTAGCTTTTTATCGTAAGGCAATTTTTTTGTCAAAGAATGTACCAAGTTGATCTTCAAGAGCAGTTGGAACTAGGCCTGCCCTAAAAACGTGGTTATCAATCAATCTATACCAACCAACCAAATACAAGCACAATGATGGTTATTCATTAAACACCATCAAAATTTGGCTGTTGTACCAAGCAATCAAATTAACAGTAGATGCAATTCATCATGGCAGCTCATCAGGATTTTGTTAACCAAAAGTATTAATTATCACAATTTATGTTGCAGTTTCTTGAATAAACTATGCAGCAAATGTTACAAATTTAATGCAATTTCTTCTCCAAGACAAGGTTTTTGGGCCAACGGTTAAAGAAAGTATACGATATTAATCTTAATGCAGAATGCAACACATGCCAACTTAAGAGAGCCAGGGGAAGATAAGGGAAACAGTGAGAGTTGGATTAATCATGCCTGTTCTCTTTGCTGTTCAACTGCTGCAGAATCATCAACAAGAGGTTTGGCTGGCATATAGTATATAGGTGGTTCTGCCTTGGTTCTGATAGAAAAAAGGAAAATAGTTAACAAATTAAAGCAAGTTTGAGAATCTTAATAATGCATCAATAGAGAAGCTTCCTGTCGCATCAAATGCAAAAACTATGCATACAAACAGAAACTTATCTGTCTGAAATAAATTGTCTATATGGACACTTGGGCCAGAAATAAAAATAACCTACAAAAAATGAAGTATTTGATCAAAACAATAAGTTAGCGGGAAGAAAAAAGTGAATCAACTTGCTGACAAGCAAAGTTTAAATTTGTCAGAAGCAAAGCTTCCTACAGAGAAGAGGCAATAATCAAGAAATTCATGTAGAGCTGATGAAGCAAAGGGAACAGAAGGATATTTCAAAAGAAAAGTTGGTAAACATCTGAACCTTAAAAAGTTGGAAAGCTTCTTATGATGTTCAGACCAGGACAGAAACATCAACTCCCACTTCTTCTCTTGTGCCTTAGCAGCAACACGAGCTCGAAGAGTCTATCATAGCCACCAGAGGAAAAATATTAGTTACTTCCAAATGCATTCCAGGTTACACTGCATGTTAAAACATGATATACCAGATCACGTTTCCGTTTCTCAGCAATTTGCTCTCGCTCTTGTTGCCTTAATTTTTCACTTTCTTCTCGAGCCTTTTCTTCTGCCTGCTTGAGTTAGAACTATTTAAAATGCATGGAAATCACTGTATGGATAAATGAAAGTGATGCAAATTTACATGAGTACCATAAAGAAAGGATGATTGAAAAGATTCACAAGAAAAAAAAAACTTTATGCCAACACAAAAATATTTGCTACAAGGGAAAGAAACCAGGAAGGAAGTAAGGTAATGGAAAGATTTCCCTGGCTGCACTATATATTTCACGTTGAATCCCTCAAGAACTTCTATTGTTTAATATATAACAATAATTGCTCACAAACAGGTATGCAAGTAAAATTTCAGAATGGGCCAGAACTCCACCAAAATCTTACAATCTTAGATTGTAATAATATATGAATGCAATTTCTTAACTACATGAATGGAACAATCATGTCTTACATAAAGGAATTTACCATGCTTGTCAAAATGGTAAATACCAATAATAAATCAACTGACTTGGATCAATATAATTCTTCTCAAGAAATCAGAAATCATAAGAACATAGCAGATGTGAATAAATGAGCAAGAAGTTAGTTACACTACATTAGAAAATGGATCAGTTGAATTTCATAAACTAAGTTAAAATGAACAAAATCAGTTGAAAATTGATCGAGTTGGATTTGGAGTACAAACTCAATCTAGCTGATTCTCACTGATCCCAACTTGAATTCTATAGAACTCACAGGGATGACAAGAAATTTTTGTGGCTTGCTTCAGTACCACCTTGAATTTCTCAGCCTTGCAGCAGCTTGAGCCACCACAAACTTCAAAATCTACCTCATTAGACATGCTTCTCAGTCATCTCTCTCACTCATTGCCGTTTAGGTTATTGTTAATCGATAGAGAGCTTAGTAATCTCTCTCAATCCACAATGGCATAAAAATTTACTTTTATTCAAAAATCTAATTTGGATGTAATTAAGGGTCCAACTTAACCCAATAACGTGGATAATTGAATAATAATATGATTATAAACATATATTAATATTATAAAAATAAAAAAGTTATTTACTTGCATATAATGTAGTATCAATAATTTGGTTGATATTCATATTAGTCCTTGAGATATTTGAATTTCTATGTAATCCCAAAGATGTAATAGCTTCTTTTTTTCATTTTAATTTTCCTATTGGTTCCAATTTTGTTGATCCTAAAAGTACGAGTACTTTCACTTTCGTTCATTGCCTTGTTTATTTCTACAATATTAGTTTGTGCAATAGAAGACATGTAAAATCAGTAAACAAACAAAACACAATATAAGCAAACCAAGACAAAGTATTTAATATGGTTCGACAAATCACCCTTTGAAGTTTCCACTAACTTTCTCCTTCTTATCAACACTAAAGGTGCAAAAGAATAGCAATTTGATGTGAGGAAGAAGAAAGGGAATTTTAGAACACAGGAAGTGATTTAGAGAGTTTGGAATGAAAAACCTAAAAACTTTTCATCTCTTTGGTCAATCCCTAAGGTCTTGTATTTTTAGACTCTTCTATTTTCACAATTGTTCTGTTTGTTCACACACTGATCAATCGACTACCCATATCCATCAGTCAACTAGTGAACAATGTCTATTGCAAATCCAAACGTTACAACTTGATCTTATTAGATCAATGACTCCTTACAAATTCCTTGTTATAGCATCAATTGACTGATTTATGCAATTCAATCGATTGCCTTAGCTACAATTGACTAACAACTAGCACTCAAATAATACCTAAACAGAAGCATTCTATTCATTTTTGTTTGGTGACGAGTCAACTGATAAATGGTCAATGTATCAGTTGACTATTTAATTGACTAGCAACCAATAAAAACATTTTGTTTATATTTGTTCGTCCATGAGTCAACTGGGTCAACAATCGATAATTCATTTCACTGGGGCTGCAGCCACTTGTATAATTCATTTCTTTCACTCCAGCCACTTTTAAGGTTGAGTCCACTTCTAAGTCTATTCCCACTTGTCCCCATGTTGTGCACTTGACTCTCCTCACAAGAACTTACCATCGTGCCAAAAAGCCCACCATGCCTTTGTGACTTCCTTGCTTAGCCTTCATGACCTTCTAGGACTTCATGCCACAAAACAATTAGCAAAGTTACAAATAATTAGTAATAGAAATAAACATAAACACAAGAAAGGCACATCCCAATCGCTATCACTTGGGTTTACGTAGTCCGACAACCCTTAAGAATCCTACTTCACGGCCTATGATCTATCCATGGGTTACTCCCAGAAAACCACTATCCTTTCTCCTTCTTGGTCAACTACTGAAGGTGAAGAAACCTCTTACAAAACTAATTACAAGATGAAGGCTTAGGAAAGAACAAGAAACTTCTAATAACCAACTTTATTTTGTCGACCATCATGCCTCCACCTAGCTACCATCAATTGACTACCTAGACAATAGCCACATTCTCTTTGTTTACTCCATCATCTGTTCCCTGGTTCCTCGACCTATGTCCATTGCCTAGACAACTCAACCATCAATCGACTAGAACAAACCACAATGGACTACACCATAAACCTCGAACAAAAATATTACGTTTGCTCACTCCGCAACCTGAGTCTACTACCTAATCAACTTAACCATCAACTGACTGAACAAAACCACAAACCTCGAACTTGCTTTGGGGTTTTAAATTTATCAAATCAATTGAAAATTTCCATCAGTCAACTCACCACAACTAAATTCAAATTTCAATCGACTAGATTCCTAACCATGATCATCTCAATAATCGAGTCTCGCCTATATTGAGTTCTACCCTCGCCGACAAATCACTCAACTCTCACAGGTCACCATGAGGTCTTACCATCACAGCTTGACTTCACCTTAAGATGGTTTCCCGTCACGATTCTTGTCCCTTGGATGCATCCGAGTCATCAGCTCCTCCACGTGCCATCCTTCACGCTTCGGCTATGTAGTTTGCCTTCTCTAGCTATCATCCTCAATGCTCCTTGTTCCGTAGTCACTTGGTTGCCTCATACAACCATCTTCAATTTTTTCATACCTCAACCCAGTGAGTTGTCAATTTGACAATGTTAAGTCATGCTCCAGAACTGTTCCAAACTCCATGTGTGTTCCTACATCTCTACAAGGCAAGGCCTAACTTGAACCTTTGCCTAAATATCAAAATCCAAGGTTGCACTGAGCCATTTGAGGCACGATTGCACCAATATTTTTTTATGCGTTGGGAAATTTTTATTTTTTATTAAGCTATAAGGTCATATTGCATAGATGTTTTGACTAGTTTGTTATGCATATTATTCACTTAGTATAAACAAACTTCAAAACCTTAAATTATTTGTTTATGCTTGTTTATAAAACATGAGATGCATACAGTTAAGTTGCTACATCCTATAATCATAGATGGAGAGTCTTGGCGCAACAGTAAAGTTGTTATCATGTGATCTAAAGGTCACGGGTTCGAGTCACGGAAACAACCTCTTGCAAATACAAGGTAAGGTTACGTACAATAAACCATTCTCGAGACCCCGCATTGGAGGGAGCTTTGTGCACCGGACTACCCTTATGCTTGTTTATAAAACACAGTGTGTAAACACGGTAAAATTTACTTAAAAGCTCAATGTGGAGCTCAATAAAGGCTTGGCTCAAGAATATTTTAGATGATTGTGTATGTTCAAGCCTAGCTCATTCACCTATGAGAAACATGTCCTAAGCATAGGAAAGTCAAATAGGTCAAGTGAATCCAAGGTTAAACAAAATTGGAAGGATAAATACTAATTTCACAAAAAAGAAAAGGCAAACACTTGAGAAGTACTATATTAAATTTTCTTAATGATAATTAATAGTTAAAATTTTAACATAAAATGCAAAATAGCATCTAAATTAGATAAATAATCCAAACCAACAGGACGACAACCAGAGTACTTCAAATATTGACTCTCAGGAATACTTATCACTAAGATTTTAAAATGCATATGTAGACACTATGTAGTGAACTCAATGCATAGTGCATATGGGCATTAGTGAAGGCATGTGATTAGTATTAAAATATTAAAAAAGTATATTTTTAAGTATTAAAGTATTTATAACTTACAAGGCTTATCTACAAATTATAAGCTAGGAAATAGGGTGATAGTCATATGTGGTCACTAAGTGGTCCCTTTCAAGATCATCCTACACAACCTCTTATGTGGCTAAAGAGGGTGGCTTTATAAAACCATGCTCATCACATGTAGAGTAAATGCAGTAATATTTTATCAATTATATTAAAATAGAAAAATGACTATAGATTAACATTCGGTACACCTTCAATTGCTTTCATTAAGAGGCTTGGTTATAACATGTTGACATGGCAAGTAAAGCTTTCTATACTGATGATGATGAAAATTTGTTTCTAACAACAAGACCTATAGCTACCATGAATCTTCAAGGTTCTCATTAGCAATGGATATTACTTCTTTAGTAGCCAAAGTATACTGATTTTTCCATTTAAAAGATTCCTTCTATAATGTATAGAACTGTGCACACAAACCTTATCAACACAGATCACAAAAGAAAAACAGATTGAATAAGCAAAGGTTGAAGCTAAGGTTACAAACCCTTTTCAATAAGTCTGATCTACGCATATATGCTTCTGTTGATGATAATTTCTCATCCTCTTCACGAAATTTCTGCATTGAGAATATACAAAGTTTAATATATGATTTTGTGCAATTTAATGTATGAAGCAAAAAAAGCAGTGTCATCAGATTAGGAATGAACAATGATAATCAAATTTGATAGTAACAGCACTATTTATGTTGTATAGTTAATCAAGCTTATAGATATATGCATCATTTAAGTTTTTTTTTCATGCATCTTGATCAGTGAATGCATAGCTAATTTGGGTAGGGATAGATAATTACACTCCTTATGTTAGAAAAGTTGGTATGTCAGAAACCACATTCCAACTACTGACATACATGCCAACCTCTTTTTGAGAGGCATGGGGCTGCATAATCTAGCCTGATGCAATACACAAGGAAGAAGGTCTAGACAGTCATAGACTTCTGTCAATATAGCACTCGTCAAGCAAACAACCACTTAGCAGAACTGCTGGCTGCTGCTTAAAGGAATTTTGTTTCCTGAACTTTTCTGCCAGCTGCAACTTGAATGTTTTTCTCTGCTGAAAATTTTTCTCTATCCCAGGAAGAGGTCTGCATTTCTACAATCCAGTCATGAGATAATGTTTCCTCTTACTCCAAAAACTAGCAACCTACGTTCTTCAATCACAGAATTCATCACATTCAGATAACAACTGCTTCAGTGACAACCACTTATCGAACCCTCGTCGATGGTGGTGGTGGTGATCCCATCCACAGAGACCTAATCCACTTCAACGCTGAAGGTTAAGATATTCTCTTGGCAGACATTCAAACTAAAATGATGCACATGAGCTAGACTATGGTAACTTGGATTCTATGCAATGCTTCTACATTATTTTCATGTCCGGTATGCACCTACATCTCTTGTTTTGTCGGTACTGCATTGTGACCTTGAAAAACCTCCCTAAATATCACCTACTTCCAGGCTCTCTTCTGTTCATTCTTCCCACCCCTAAATCAACTAGATTTTTACTGCATTGCAAGCCTAGCATGGAACATGTTAGCTCCATCCCAAGCAATCTTCCACAGCAAACCTCCACAAAAACAGGACTACCAAAGAACTTGTTTCTCCTTGCTTTCTTACAAAACACAGCATATTGCACAAAATGTCAAGATCTTTCAACATTTTCTGCACTCCTTTAGGAGCTTTGTTGGCTTCATTAACTTGTATTCATGCTTCCTCATTTTGTTATTACCTTTTAGTGTTCCTTTGTAACAATGAAGTATTGAACTCAAGTTAAACCACTTTGTCAACTCACTAACTCCTACTTCATGCAATATACATGTGAGCTTGCACACTTCCTCACTTTGTTATAACCTTTTAGTGTTCCTATGTAACAACGAAGTATTGAACTCGAGTTCAACCACTTGGTCAACTCACTAACTGCTACTTCAAGTGATATACATGTGAGCTGGCATACATTTTTTATTTAAGAAAATTAGTTTAAAGAACATATATTATGCAGCATACAGATAAGGTGAATCATAAGGTCGCCCATCCATTTGGATACTTAATTGTAATTGAAAAAACTCATTGATAAAGGCATCATTCTCTTTTTTATAGTTTTATTTTTCATAAATAAGCACAATGTAAAGGATGAAGAAACCATAAATTAAAGTGTATCTAACTAAAAGAATTACCTCCAGCGTCCCTAATAGCTGACCCAGCATTCTTTTATTCCTCTTTATCAAGCTAGCATCCTGAATTAATTTGGGCTCTCTTGGTGTTGGCTCAGGTAGTGCCATATCAATATCCTAGCATATTTACCAAACACAATTAGAAACAGATAAGATAATGAAAGTTCAGGTTGAAAAAGCCCACCATCCTCCGCATCCTAGAACCACCATCCCTTCTAAACCCACCAACATTGCTCTGTGGATAAGACATCTTCTGATCATTCCTATCCATGTTGGCAGCAATACCACCCCTGGTAAGAGGATCTTCTGTGTTGCCACCCTCTGCTGCGCCTGCATCTTCTTTGATCTCTCCATCCTCCAACTCCATGCAAACCCAAAAAAAATTCAAGTCTTGCAAAAAAACACTGAAAATGAACAGAGCATATGTAAATTGATCAGAAAAATGATTACTTTCACGATGGCAGAAGACAGGCGTCTCTTAGGCGGTGGCTGCTCCTCCACATCAACCGCCTGAAACCAATGCAACACATATCAAAACGGAGAAGTCGACCAAAATGAAACAAGATATATGGATGTGGAATGGTTAGGTTATCATACAGGTCGAACTACACCGCGGTTGCGGGGTCCTGCTGCGCTTCCTTGAGCCAGGCCACCACGGCGGATGCCTCTTGGATCTCGGAGCCGCTCCGTGATCTGGCAGCGAAAAGGAGTTAGGGTTTAGGAGAAAAACGAAGTGACGGGTGTCGTCAAGAAGGATCGATAGGAGAGAGAGGAGAGAAGGGCTCCTACGCACCTCCCTCTGTCGTCGATGGAGTTCTTGAATCTCCTTACGGAGATCGTCCGCCGTCTTCTCGGTGGCGCTGCTAGCCATTTTGGTTCCAGCTTCGATGGTCGCGGCCCCTTTCGCAGGGCTTCGGTCATATTTATACATAGTCGCTCCTCGCTATTGCCCTACTGGCCTCAGCTTAATTAAAAATTATTATTATATTTTTTATTTTATATAATTTTTTACTCTTTCAAATAATTTTAAGGAAAAAATTCAAAGAAGCATTATATTCTCATTTTTTTTATAAAATAACAAAATATCATCTCATTCCATATTTTAATATCTAAAATATCTCTCCTTATAAAGTCTCACTGAATACTTAATTTAGTTCATTAAATCCTCCTTCAATAAAAGATAGAATCTATCATCCTAGTAATCTCATATAATCGATCACATGGTCATTTGTGAAGGAGTAAATCAAAAAATTACAATTGACAACTACGAAAAGAAGATTAATTCGACTTCGTCAAGATTTGACTCTTGTTAACTTCAACAAATTTGTCCTCTACTGTTATGGTCGTAAGGAGCAAGTCCCGAGAATCAAATCAAGTTGCAGTGTGTCGAGTAACGGTTGGACCGAGAAGAGACTTCATCGGCTTTGGGGACAATCGACTCGATGGCTAGCTTGACTCAATCCTCTAGCTGTGGCTGCAACCCTTGGGTGCCTCATAAGCAAACTCGAACCGAATCCCTTCAGACCTCGATCCCCTCGAAATTTCCATCTAATCGGGGACTGAGTCAAATCCCGTCACGATCCGAGTCCGAGTCCTCAGAGATATGGACTCCTAAGATTGAGCCGAATTTTGGCAAAGATTGGCTTCCGAGCCTGATCCGTTACCGTATCGATCTTAAGAGGTGAATAGCATAATCGTCCCTTCCAAGTATTGTAGTGAATAGCATAAAAGTTTTATTGTAGTTCTTTTTTATTCTATCAAAATTCGTTAGTAGCTTAGCAGTAAGGATGTACTGTTTTTATTTCAAATCGAAGAGACTCAAAAGAGCAGGCGGATAACACTTTAAAGTAACTGTTTTTATTTCAAATTGAAGAGACTCAACAAAAAAAAAAAATACAAGGGTAACACTTGTAGAGAAGTGGCACATGAACAATAATGCCAAGTAGTGGAATGATTGGATGGAGTCGGATCGTAAGGTGTTGAACCATTGTTGAGAAGGCCCAATGAGAATGGTAAAAAAAGACTCAACATTTGACTCCCTCGGAGTACTGATGGAGAAAAATTGAGAGAAGTGGCACATGAACAACAATGCCAAGTAGTTAAATGATTGAATGGAGTCGGATCGTAAGGTGTTAAACCATTGTTGAGACGACCCAATGAGAGTGGTAAAAAAAAATGCAACACTTGACTCCCTCGGAGTACTGATGGAGAAAAATCACATTTTTAAAATAACATAAGTGCTCTTTGAAATCGATGGTATCATTGTATTCATTGATTTAGAGTAGCCACATTCAGATCATTGTAGGATCGATCATGTAAGATTGCTAGAACGACGAATTTTACCTTTTTACTATAGTGGATTGTGATTTTATACTATTGAATTTGTTTTACGGTGTAGATTGATTGTATTGATGTTATAATAAGCTACTTAGGGTTTGCATTACATTTATTTTATTTAGATGTTTGTGAGGTAGGACTATGTGTGAGATATTTATTTATCATGGGGCCCATAAGTTGACTTATGGCTCCAATTCATCTGTACCAATCGAATAGAATGGTATTCTGGCCATGCGTTAGTAGACTAGAGCAGGGGCCCATGAGTTGAAACCTAAAAGACAATTATTTATGTTTGAATTGTGTTTGAATTGTATTTCTCTATATTTATATATTTTAAAAGTCGATTTCAAAATATTCGTCCCTATTGGAATTCAAATTCGAACATCTTATTTATTCTTCTATTTTTTTTATAATCTAGATATCAACTCTTCATCGATTAATCCTGTAGATGATCGATTCGATCCCATTAAAGTTTTTTTATTGATCATCAAAGTAAATCAGAAAGCACAAAAGACGTGTCGCTCCACAGTCAGCGTTCTAGATTATCTTTCCATTAAAAAAATTAATCTACAATACATTATAATTAAGAATCAACCCATAAATACTTGATTAACTACCAAGGGCTAATATAACCATATTTGATCATATTGGACTGGATTAAGGTCAAATTGCGGTTGGAGACTGACTGAGGAAGGACCGTCGTGCGACAGCGGCCCGTCCTCTATCGTCCGATGGCCGCGAATTGGTCGGAAACAGGATCGCGGTCGACAGTGCCCTGTTTCCGACCAAATTCGTCAGATTTCGACTACTATTTGATCGGAATCTGTCGCCGGACAGAGTGTCGACGAGCGGCGCATCGATCGAGGCCGAGTTGGCGGCCAACGGTAGTCGGATGGGGCAGTGGGGGCGGTGGCAGCGGCGATGGGTCAGGGAGTCATGCACGAGTGTGTCGCGCATGATCGCATTCTCGAGTATATATATATATATATATACAGTCCTGGCTAATGGAGCTTCACATGGATGAATCAAAGTCAGCTTCAACTTCAAGGAAACGATGATAGCAGACACCTAGTTTTGTTTCAAACAAGCCAAACAAAAGCCTTCATGAGACAGCGGTGACTCCTCTTTTCCCGAGGAGACCCACCTTTAACGTAGATTGTGAGTAGGCATAGCACATTTCTAATGGAGAATATGGCACAACGGGATCTTCCCAACGTGCTCAGCCTGATAATCGACAGCTCAAACAATGAACAAGATCATCATAAAACAAGGACTCAACTAGTTATATATATGCCTGATAGATAGATGAGAATAACAAAGATGATATACAGTTTATTGTAAACATAGATGACCCAAGAACAAGGACCTGTTCTAAATCCTTCACTTATTCAGATAGCGTAGGAACATCATCAGAACATAGAACATAGAAGTAACTAGACTATCTAAGCACAGGGGTTTACTATAACTCACCTCATAGCCAGCAAAATCTCTTCATTTTTCTTCTTCTTTTTGATCAGTTCATGATGCTCTGGTTAACTTTGGATCGGTCGGAGCCACTGAATTCACAGGTTGGCCAGGAGAAGTAACTGATGGAGTGGCCTGAGAGTAGTACATTTGAGGACGGGTATTATCAGTACCAGCAAACTGATATCCATAGTTAGCTATTGTTGCAGGGGACTGGGAAAGATGGTGCTGCTGCACCACATGATATCCCATTCCGGCTACATACGGGTGGGCTTGGTCGGCCCCGATGTGGATCAACGGCGGCGGTGGCACTGTGGCAGAAGGTGGGGGGACTGCAGTTCTATACAAAGTTGCAGGCACATCAGGCTGAACAGGCACGGCGCCCATGGAAGGTACTGAATTGGGGTTCCCTGGAGCGGGCTGCAATTCCCCTAAGTTGTATGCTGGACTTGGCCGAACGGGATAGTAATACATGGGAATGTGAGCTTGTGGTGATTGCTGGATTGTTTGGGTTGCAACAGGAAAGTAAGGAGGGGCAGGGATTACACCACCGGTGGAAGGGTCGTGGATGTAATAAGAATTTGTAGGGATATATTGTTGTTGTTGCTGCTGCTGCGGCGGCGGCGGCGGCTGCTGCTGACGAAGTAGAGAATGGAGCTGTTGCTCTTGAAATTGCAATTGGTAGCTGGTAGCATCTGTGGCAGCACCCGAGATGAGATAGCTGGGATCCGATGGGACTGGGAGTTCTCGTTTTGGATCAGAGATGGCATTTGAGTATGTCGTTCTGAGGAAAGAGAAAAGAACTTCTTTTGAACACAGCTTCACAAAATTGCATTCTAAGTTGTAATTGAGAAACAGATCAATACCTAGAGCTTAAATCGGGCATGGAAGCTTCGATCTGGGCTGGATTTGGAGGCTGCACCACCGGTTTCCGGAAGCCACCATGATCGGACTTCTCGTCTGAGGAGGAGAAAGATTTGCTAGGGTTTTCGGAGGGGGAGATGTAGATGCTGGATGATGAAGCAGAGAGGGGGATCGGCGGTGGGGCTTGGGGCTGAGTCATGCCCGATGGCTCCTTGAAATGGTCATCCATCCTTTGCCCGTCCCTGCCGGCTTTGGCGGCGGACGACAGGTTCATGTGGGCGAGGTGCTCATCGAGCCCAGCGATCCGCCGATCGGAGGGGCGGTCGTCAGGGCGGACGCGGATAGGCGGGAGGTTGGAGAGCGACGGAGCGGAGGAGGCGGATCCAAAGGAGGAAGACGTGTCGAGGATCGGTGAGTCCGGCACCGAGTGGACGTCCTGGCCTTGGCGAGCGAGCTTGCGCGATGAGTCCTCGGAACGTTCCGACTGAGGGGCGCCCACACCGGGCCCTGAGGGGGCGGTGGCAGTACCGCCGCCGCGTGAGTGAGCGGAGGAATCGTCCTCAAGCCCGAGGAGACAGTTAACGGAGGCAGAGTCGGAGGACAGGCCCCGAGGGTTCCCGTCGATTCCCATCCCGCCCATGGCGCTATTGAGCGCATCCACGAACCAAGTTTCCGACTTGGAGTCATCCAGCAACGAACCGATCGAGGAAGTCGGCGATGTATCCGGCATAGACGGAAATAAGAAGAGGCGTAGGCGGGAGGAGCGGGTAGGGCCACCGCCGGAACTGACGGATGCGGCGGAGAGAATGCGATCGTACTCCTCCTCTATCATATTCTCGAGGTCTTCGTCGGTGGCGATGGAGATGAGGGAGTCTAGGTCTTCGTTGGGTAGCTGGTACTTGAGGGTAAAGGGGCGGCCGCCAAGAAGGGTCCTGGAGAGCTTGGCGGAGAGTTCAGAGAGAGACGAGTGGCGATCTACGACGACCATGCGGGTCTCTCCGCCGAGGTAGCACAGGGATTTGTCGGTGGGGCGGGGGCAGATGCGGCCACCGTAGCTGCACATCAGCCGGAGGCGACCGGGGGCAGCCACAGCCGAGAGAAGGGGGTCGTCCCATGAGTCACCGCCGCGGGAGCGAGGTGACGAGTCGACGGAGTCTGCGTAGCCTGCTCCTCCGCCTCCAGATGTGACCGCCGGCGTTTCCATCACCGGATGGGGCAAGCAGATTGATCGAGACTGTGCCGTGAGGGATACTGCGTTTATATTATGCCAGGGGTAAATTTTCATTTTGCCCACCCATTTTCACTCTCTTACAAAGATGCCCACATTATGAAGTTTTGACTCATTATATTTTTATTTTATACTTTTCAAAATTTCAAATTATTAAGTTTGCTCACATTATCACAATGTAACACATGTAGTCGTAGTTGCTATAATATAAAATAAAAATTATTTCAACTTAATTAAAATTAATATGCATACACTATTGTTATATCAAAATAGTTACAATTATTTAAATTTGATTAAAATTATTTTAATTTAATCAAAATCATTTTAAAATTATTATACCCAATATCCATTGACTTCACAATTGACTACTCTCTCCAACAGAAATATTATATTCACTAGCTCTTTGGTCTGAGTTGATTGTCTAATTAACTCAATTATCTGTCAACTAGATTCCACATCAATCAGCTAAACTAAATCACAAGTTAGCCTAAATCACATACCTTGAATAGTGTTTAGGGTTTGCTAATAGACTGATTTACCTCATCAATTGACTCATCATTGATCTGCTAGTCGATTAAATTCACAACTATTTCTAATGATCGAGTCTACTTAAATTGAGTTCTATCCTCATCTCATGTGTATAAGTTACTCAACTCTTACAACTCACCATTAGAGTCTTACCATGTCAGTTTGACTTTTCTCTAAGGTTATCTCCTGTTAAGCTTCTTATCCCATGGATACACTCAAGCCCTTGGCTCATAATGTGCCATCCTTCATGCTTTGTTGATGTAGTTTGCCTTCTTTGCCTATTGTCCTCATCACTCCTCAATGCTCCCTATCTCGTTGTCTCTTGATAGTCGTCTCATGCAACATTCTCCGATCTCTTTGGACCATCAAGCCTCCAACTTGACCATCACTCCTCAATGCTCCCTATCTCGTTGGTGGACCGATTTGTCCCGTTCCGTCATATGATGTGTTTTAGATAGATTGATCCGCTCCTTATCCCTTTGAATATGGAAGTTTTTTTTTCTTTTCAAAAATAAAAGTGTATTATTTTACGTGTTAAAAAATATTAAATTTATTATTGTAATATTATTTTTAGAATTCTCTCTGCAAGTGTAATGCCTTCGTTTTGAAGAAAGAAATAGCAACAGTTTGGGATCTGAAAGGGTGGTTGCCATGGATCCACTCCGCTCTGCCGCTCTCCGCTCCTCCGCCCCGATCTCCCTCTCTTGCGACCTTCTTCCCCCCACTCGCCCGCTCTGGCGCAGCCGGAGGTCCCTCCCCTGTCGGCATCCAGCTCGTCGGGACCTCCTCTTCTTCTGCTGCGCCGACACCTCCACCTCCACCCGCCCTTCCCCGACCAAGCAGCAGCCGGCCGCTCCCATGTCGTTCGGCTTTGACAGCCTCAAGGAGACCCTCACTGTCAATGTCGCTAGCGCCGAGGGTCGGGCCCTTGACGTCCCCCTCGCTCGCCCCTTCACTATCGCCTCCTACCGACTCGAGCGCGTTACGAATGTTGCCGTCCGAGTGGAGCTCCGCAATGGCAGTGTCGGATGGGGAGAGATCCCCGTGCTACCCTCGGTCACATCCAAGGACCAGTCCGATGCGCTAGCAGCTGCCGCCACGACTTGCTCCGCCCTCGTTCACAGCCTGCCAATGACGCTCGGAGATGTGCTCTCCGAGGTCGGCTGCTTGCTTCCGGGTCACGACTTCGCTTCGGTGAGTGTGGAAAGTAACTTCTTTAGCTGTTTGATCGATCTGTTTCGCTGGCTGTTCTGTTCAAAGCTAATTTTTGGTCGGAATTGACGATCGAATTCTCTTTTATTCGTTGAGACATGAATATATTGTGCTTCTTAGTCAAAATCGCATTTAGGCGAGAAGTCTAAATTGGAGTTGACATCATCTGGATAGAGTATGATGCAGATCCACTTACCGTCATCTTGTTTCACCAATTATACAATCTCTGTACAAAAGCGCGTTTAGCTGTTCCCAGGATCGACACATTCCCACGAATTCGTTCTTTATTTGTTGGATCACATGTTCTAAGGAACCAGTTTTTCTCAGCGTTTCTATTCCTATTTTTTACTTGTCTAGCGCCTAATTTAAAATTGTTGGAAAATTAGTCTGATCACCGCTTCACGGTCTGAAGCATAGGAGGATGAAGCTCTCCCAAGCCGCATGGGGTCGTGCGGTAATGTAGTATGAGTTCAGCGTTGACATGATGGCTCTCTCTGTGCAGCCATATATACTTGTGGGCGATCTTCCTAGATGATACAAAACTTGTGCGTCTTTATTTGATCTTTTTCTTTGGTATTTTTCTTTGCCTTTCTGTATTCCTAGCTTCTTGGAAGGCAAGGAGAGTGTCTTACTTCAAACAATATTTCAATAATGGCATCACGAGTCATAAAAGATCAAAAGTCCTTATAGCACCTAAGAAGAGGGTAGTTCTTGTTTCTAGAATTATTTGTGACTCAAAGACAAAAATTGGCAAATGAGATAGGTTTGTTAAGATAGTAGATGGTTAGCATAACTTGGATAGTTTGTCCATATGTACAATTTGTTGGGGATCGGATGGCCGAGCTAAAGGGGATGAATAGCAATTGAACATCTTCAAGTGCGATTCTAGACTACTCTTGCTATTCCTAGCAAGGTCACAAGCAAAACATATGCAGTAAAAAACATAGCATAAACAATCACATTTACTATAATCATAAACATGTTTATTTAATGTGGTTTGACAGCCCTCAAACTCCTACTCCATGGTCTATGATCCATTAGTCGATCACTACTAGAAAGCCACTATACTTTCTCCTTCTCAATCAACTATTGGAGGTGGAGAAACCTCTTATAATGCTCAAGAAATACAAGGATTACGAAATACAAGGATTACAAAAGAGAAGAGCACAGGGATTACAAGGCTTCTAATAGGGTTTAACTAACTCTATTTCACCAACATTAAAGCCACCCCAAAGCCCTCCTTTTGTAATTTTCAAAATCCTATTGCAAGATTATATGTTCCCCAACAGTCGATTGCTCCTTCATCAATTGTCTCACGATCCGGCCTTTATTGCGCAACAATGACTCTTTTTTACTTTCAAATAAGCCATTAGTTGATTGATGCCATCAATTTTCTATTTAATCAACTCAACCACGAATAGAACCATTATGTTCGCTGGCTCCATGGACCAAGTCGATTGCCTTAGTCGATCCCCTAGTCAGTTAAATTTCGATTGACTATTAAACCCTAAACCTCAAAACTATTTGGGATATTGGGTTTTTCTCTCCAATATTAGTCAAACCCTAAACTCTCTCTTTGATATTGGGCTTTTAGTGACCAGTCGATTGGTCTCCAATAATAGTCAATTGGTAACCTTGATTATGAACATCTAAGGCAAAGTCTACTTATATTGAGTTTTACCCTCGTCCCCATGCATACAGGTCACTCAAAACTCATCTCATTAGAGTCTTATTGTTGCAGTTTGACTTCGCCACGAGGTCATCTTCCTTTAGCCCCCATGTCCTTCGGATGCATCCAAGTCCACGACTCCTTTCCATTCCATTCTTCATATCTTTGCCTTAGAAATATTCTTCTCTCAATTGTCGTCTTCACTGTCTTGGTGCTCCTCATCCTGTGTTCCCTTGGTCTGCCTTATATAACCTTCTTTGATCTCAACAGAGCTCGAGCCATTGAGCTGCCAACTTGGTTGGCCTAGTTAACACTCTAGAGCTGCTCCAACACCACTTCAGTGCTCCTCGCTATGATCCCTCAGATGTCCTGTACCATCCTTGTTTGATCTTTTTTGAACTCTAAGTCATTGAGCGTGCCAATTTGGCCACATAGAGCCAATGAACTCTCTAAGGTTCATGTATGTTTCTGGAGTTCCTACATGAAATTAATGAAATCAAAAATATTATGAAGAAATCTGTGTATCTTTCATTGAAAAATGATACAAATATATATACAACTCTGTGGTCTTTATCCTGTGTCTAACTTAGGAAAAATCCCTATAATTAAGCCAAAGAATTAGGACTAATTTACATCTTAACTAATTTGAAGGATTATGATTTTTATTCCTTAATTTCAGTGATCCTTATCATCTCTTTCCAACACTCGCCCTCAAGTTGGTGAATGAATATCAATCATTCCCAACTTGGATACATTTTCTTCTACAACGATTTAGTAAGAAGGTTAACATCTTGTAATTCTGAAGACATATTGTAAAGATGAATCTTCCCATGTTCAACCTTAGATTTTATAAAGTTTCTGTCGATACATGTTGAATAGGATTGCGAACCACTGCTATAGCTGGCTTACTGTCACTATACAACTTCATTTTGTCTTTAAATTGAACATGTAGGTCAAACAGTAGTCGTTCAATCCAAATTAATTCACACATCCCTTGTGCGATGGTTTGATATTCTACCTTTGCACTACTCCTTGAAACAATTGTTTGTTTCTTGCTCCGCCATATAACAACATTTCCCCAAACTTTAGTGCAATATCCAGTAGTAGACTTGCTATCTTCAAGTGAATCGGCCCAATCAACATCGGCAAATCCTTCAACTGTTCTATTATCATTTTTCTTGAGCAGTATACTTTTCCTTGGAGTCCCTTGCAAATTCCGAAGAATTTGGTCCACTGCAATTTGATGTCTCACAGTGGGGGCATACATAAATTGACTAACTATGCTAAAACTATAGGCAATATCAGACCTGGTAAGTGATAGATTGATTAGTTTTCCAACAAGACGTTGATACCTCTCTTTATTAGTTGGAGCATTATCTTTTGTATTTTGTTGCTTCTAATTTTTTTTTCTATTGGAGTACTTGCTAGACGACAACCAAGTTTTTTTCCTTTAGTAGATCAAGGTAACCACACACATGTGCATGGTTGGCAAGACTTTGGCTCCAGCACAAATTGGGTTGCGATGGGCATGACATGGCATAGCACAAATAGTCAAACTGAACCCTCAAGCAAACAACAAGGAATTATTTATAAAATATTTTCTAATAGAAAAGGGTTGTAACCTTTCAATGAAATGGTTATTTTTTAAATGATTCTTTTAATTGGAATGAACACTTATGGAATTAGATTGTTATAATGAACTTACTCATTTGGTATATTTTTCCTAGTTAAGTTTCACACAAAAAGGTTTAAGTTCATTGTATGATCATTTTCTATGTGAATGTTTTTTCCTCTCTCCAATGAGTTTCGTTGAACTAGTTCATTATATCATTTCAATCTTTTGTTTATATCTTTTAAAGCTTATAAAAAGGGTCCTGAATTGGTATATATGTTTTATTTATTGTTGTGGAAATGAAAAACCTCAGTTCTCCATTGTTGTTCCTATTCTTTGAGGCTCCTATGATCAAATTAAGTTTCGTCCATCCTTTCTTTTGAAGTGCACTTATGAAACTTGTGTTGGTTTTCTTATATTGGGAGAAGGTTGTTGAATTCTTTACATCTTAGAAAGATAATATTTTCTTTAAACAGATTGGATTTGCTAGCACTTCAATTAGATAACATTTTTGACATTTTGTTCTTTGATATTTCGAAGAGCTATAGTTTCTATGCATTAATTCTTTCTTAATTAGATTTTGAATACTGCAGTTTATTATATCTCTTGTTATGCCATGTTTTCTAATGGTGTGGACTACGGTACTTCACATCTTTCAGCTAATTGTTTATTTACGGAGTTCGTAAATTATCAATTCATACGGGTTGCATGATGAACTTTTGTTTACCACCTTCTGAATTTTGGTTTTCTTTCTTCATCCATATTTATTGTGCTATGTACCCTGGTAGATGTGTCTTGTGGGTTTGGCCTTTTACTTTTGAAACTTCATATCTGATTGTTTTTTTAAAACAGTAATTATTGTAATTTTCCATCTGAATTTTAGGTAAGAGCTGGAGTTGAGATGGCATTGATTGATGCTGCTGCTAACAGTATCAGAATTCCTCTTTGGAGATTGTTTGGTGGAGCATCAAATTCTATTACAACAGACATAACAGTTAAACCCTCTTGCTAATGCAAATTGTTGTCACTACACTGTCACTCTCTTTAAAATATCTAAATTTTTTTTTAATATATATTCAGATTCCAATCGTATCTCCAAGTGAAGCTGCTGAGTTGGCTGCAAAGTATTGTAGGCAAGGGTTCAGCACATTGAAACTAAAAGTAGGGAAAGATTTGAATTCGGACATTGAAGTTCTAACAGCAATAAGATCAGTTCATCCTGAATGTTCATTTATTTTGGATGCAAATGAAGGATATAAAGCTCCTCAAGCAATTGAAGTTCTAGATAAGCTTCATGGTAAGTCTCTACTGCAGAATATGGTGCATATCTATGAATTTGTTGGGTGATTTTATATATATATATAATGTCCTGTTAACTTGTCACATGGCAATCGAAAATGTCAAATTTAGAGCCTAGAAAATATGCTTTGCTCTGATCTTTATTTTTCTCTTGTGTTGATCTATCTTTATTTTCTTTCAGCTATGGGTGTCATTCCCATTCTATTTGAGCAGCCTGTTCATAGAGATGATTGGGAAGGTCTCCGTCTTGTTAGCCATGTTGCAAAGGACAAATATGGTGTATCTGTTGCTGCTGATGAAAGTTGCAGGAGTGTCAATGATGCTAATAAAATTATACAGGGAAATCTAGCACATGTAATCAATGTCAAACTTGCTAAGCTTGGTGTTATTGGTGCACTTGAGATAATCAATATTGCTAGAGAAGCAGGCATTGCTCTTATGATTGGTGGAATGGTTGAAACAAGATTGGCCATGGGTTTTGCTGGCCATCTCGCTGCTGGCCTTGGTTGCTTCAGGCATGCCTAAACTTTCATTCAACTATCCTATTTTAACTTATTAAAAAGAGCCATCATTTGGCCATCACTTCTATTATATGTTCTCAAGGTCATAATCCTACTATGTTACAGTTTCATTGATCTTGACACACCACTCCTTCTTGCTGAAGATCCAGTTATTCAAGGTTATGAAGGTACACATGCATTTAAATTTTCTTAAAGCATTTCTAGGATTTCCCTCGTTAGTGGGGCCCTTGGTTCCTCTTCTTAGTCTTTACTTTAAAGACCTTAATTTTCTTTAGTTGGATAAAGATGGATCTTCTAACAAGATTGTTTTTTTTTTTTTTTCCTTGTAGCTTCTGGTTCTGTGTACAAGTTCAACAATTCAATAGGCCAAGGTGGTTTTCTTCATTGGGACAATGTCTGATGGTGGGTTTTATTCTTATCTGACTACAAAGATAATGTGATAGTGCTTTTCAATTATTTCAGTTATTTACCATTAGTTTCTGTGAGTTTCATATTTATGAATTTGTTGACATGAACTTCTTCCTACGGACTTGACTAGATTTTTAATATGCCCAATTATAGAAATCATAGACTATTTGCTCAATTTAGTTTAGAAAACTTCTACTAATAAGAGCCTTCTCGAGTTGCTCCTTTGCTGGCATATTGCTAAGTACACAGGACTAGTAACGGGCTCATGGGTGCTTAAATGAGTGCTAAAATATAAACAAAATGACCAAATACCTTCAAACACTTGGCAGAAAGATGTCGCCATGGTTGATGTTTATTACAATACTATATCACTAACCACTGTGTTTGACAGATAGCATCCACGGAATCTGTGGGAGAAATATGTGTCTATCTTCATGTTTTCATTTGATTGATGCTAGTTCTTGGTCCTATCAGTTGCTTTTTATCTCAATTAATAAATAGCAGCCAACCTAGCCTGTGTAAGACTACTAACATTTTATTTTTCTTTTGCCCTGTTTATTTCTCTTGAACAATAAAATTGCTTTGTTTTAATGGCTTATTTACTTGTTCTACCACTGATCTGTTTATGATTGTATTGGTTTTGATCTCCATTAATGTTTTGTATCATTGATTCTTCACTTTCCCCTAACACATCAATGTTTGAAAATTTAAATTTATTAGCTGCTATGTAAATTTTGCAGAGACGAACTGTAAACCTTCTTGATTATTTATCTTCTTGTCATGGGTGCTGTATCACTGCAGGTAGCTATTTTCTAAGAATGTTATCACGCTTCCAAGAGTTTCATCTTTGAGTTGCGCATAATTATCCATGTTTGGCTTGTGAGAATTTCATGTGCGTTTAATAATCTTTCATGCTTCAGGAAATAAGGTGCCATTCCCTTTGGTTATCTGTTAATCCACATGCTAAAAAGTATGAAATGGCGATGACAGCTTTCAGTTGGAAATTTAGAGTACAATTTTCAAGTATTACTAAAAAAATTAGTCAAGATTATGCTATTGCGCCATTTTAGTTAATATTAACTGATCACAACTTATTCAAGTCTATTGGTTTAGTCTCGATTCAAATTATTGTATTTGAGACAATCAGTTATAGTTCATTTGTCTTTTGGAACATATTACAAATTGTCACTGAAACTTTAAGGTTTTGGTAACTAAATTTATCATCATCTTTTCTCAGTTTGGATTTTGTACTTAATTTTGTTAACAATCATGGTAATTTTCATCAGTAAATATACATGAATGATAATGCTTTTATTATTATGTGTGACCAAGAATATCTTAGTGACAAAGAATTATGGTTCTAATTACAGAATAGTTTCATGTTTCACTGGATATCTTTTCTTAATATCTAAGAACACTACCAAAAAAGGTGATAATAATCTCATTTTTAGGGCATATGATAGACTGGGAAGAGCTGGAGTCAGTAAAATTATAACAAAGAAAAATAAACAAAACCATGCATGGTAAAGTCAAGTTTGATGGGTTTTAAACAAGAGAAACAAGCATATTATTAGAGAGGACTTAATTGTTTTGTACACATTAGTATGTTTACCTGATGAATAATTTTTTATTAAAATCAATTTAAAATAGAAGTCTTATCTTTAATAACAATAAATTTCTCCTTGGTCCCATAAATACAATAAGCTACTGCTTCAAAATTGCACAAGCAATACAAGATAAACAATGTTAACATTGTTCTTCCTTCTCTTCTTTAATATTATGTTTTCACCCTTATCAAGACCATAAACTGCCATGCTCAACTAGATTGTAAACCTCACTGCTATTCTACATGAGTATCTCTGTCTATGCCTCTTTACAAGTGTTTTAAACTCAACTTCTAATCCAGCAGTATGTTACATAGTTATCAATTGTATGCACTATATAACACTTAACACTGTATTTTTCCTGAGAAATGATGTCAGAAATTGGTGGTCATTAACCATGGTTGTAGGGTTGATTACTGTAATTTTTGTAATTGAGTTTAGGTCGAGTAAATTCATTATGAAGTAACATTTTTTTTCCTTTTGTCCTCCATTTAGTCAATTTTTATTAAAATTATTTATTATTCAAGAGTCACAAAGTAGAGAAGTAGAATCTTACTTCTAGTGTGGTCATTATCTCTTCTCTCTAACCTCTATAATATAAAGTACTCTAGTTTAGTTCACTCAAAGCTTCTATTCTCTACCTTTTGTCCTAAAAAAAATTGATAAAGTGAAATTAGAGCCATGTGAAATAACATCTTGCAACCTTCTCTTCTTTCCTAATCTCATTAATACAAACTATGATAATTGAGGGCTATAAAAAGTCTTAGAAGCCTCATGATTGAGAGGGGAAGTGTTTCTCCATGATAGAAAATCTTAAGAGAGCCGTTCTAATGAGTCGTCAACCTTTCCGTCCTCCTTAGAGCTTGGAGATTCTTTCGAAGCACCGACAACACAACTAAGCTTTCTCTTCTCTTTTTCTCTTTGATTCGAGTTGTAGGATGTCTTCTTTTATGTCTTGCGATTGTAACTCCATCTCCATAGGGTAATATTCTAGATTTTAGGATAAGGGAGTAGCCTGATATATTGTTAGTATTCATCTTTTATACTTATTTATCTTTATTGTTATATGATGTATTTATCTATGATCTGGCTTTATTGCGTATACATGATTTTGACACTAACTTTGTATCTTCATATCTCATGGGATGTGGGGAAGGATCGAAAAGTGAGGCCAAATTTCTGACCCATAAAAATCGAGACGTGAGGAGTTGTTCACGAAAGTAATCCAAAACTTCACGAGAGCATTATCGGCTATTACAGAGCTTAATAGGTCAATCTTGATTTAACATCATGAAGTAGGGGATGACACCTATAGGACCGTGAGATATCATGACAAGAGTCTCGAGAAAGTAGTCGCTCTAGTAAAATCGTCTTGAAAGTAGGCATCATGTTTAGGTAGACATGTCGGTATAATTCCAAAAGTCTATATTAGTATCTTAGAATAGATCATCTACATGCTTATAAACATTAATGTAAGAAAGTAAGTAGTATTTAGGATTTCAATACTCATCGGGACCAAATCAAAATTCTAGAGTCACTTTTCAACATCGATTTTCTCTCTAAGACTCCTCGTATTTTTTTGATTCATTTTCTTTCTTTTTCAACTCTCATAATTTTTGATTGTTTGGATAACTTGTTTTGTCATTCTAACTAGTACTCAATTTTACAGTCCATTTGGGATCGATTTTTTGATTACTTGATTACAACACTTGAGATTTTTGTACATCAAATTTTTAATGTCGTTATCGGGATCATGTCAAGATTAATATTGGTTCAATCATAATTTGATTAAGTTGATTTCTTTCTTCTCTTACTTTTTATTCTTTTCTTAATTGTTATTTTTTTTGTTTCTCCTTTTCTCCTTTTCTGTCTTTTCTGATATTTTCTTTTTCAGGAGGATAACTTTCATTGTATGCTCATGTCAAACAAATCAGGAGAATTTTTTTCCTTTTGATTCTAAGATTGATAGGATTTTCTATAAAAGACGAGTCCTACAAAGGCAACTAGAGATGGAACAAGCACAAGCAATTTCAACCATGATCGATAATAAGCCGTTGAAGGACTACATCGCTCCGAGCGCTAGAGGATTGAGGTCGAGCATCACACGATCTACAATAGATGCCAAAGTTGAAGCTCGCATTGATACATATGGTCCAACAGAACCAATATAGATGAGCACCCTCAGAAGACTCAAACTTGCACTTAAAAATATTTTTAGAGATTTGTGCAACTCATTTTAAAACACTAAAGTTGCAATAGTTAAATGACATAGAATATACAAAAGATCTATTGACATATAGTGGAAGCTAATTAAGTAAGTCAACCATTAGCAAATTAAAAATTATTATTTTTATTTACAATATATCTAGATCTTAATAGCTAATTAATCCTTGAATGTTCCGCACGTTAAGTAAATTTAGCACCCATGCACATCAAAGCAAGTCAAATTAAAGATGGTAGTCATTCATAAAATAGTGATCAATTGATAGAGGATAAAATAATAGAACATAAAGTCAATCAAAGCATTCAATCTAGGGAAAGTAAGTAACATGAAGGATCATTTAAAAAAATTCACAAAAGCAAACATATCATTTTCTAAATTTAGAAATAAAATATATCTTTTTTATTATAATTCGGATGTTCAAAATTCACTTATTTTAATTTTTTAAATTATAATTCTCTTATTTATTTTCTTAAGTACTTTCTTACTGTCGATTTTGATATTCCGTGACTCCCTCGTGTGTGCCGTGCGCGACTCGCGATTCCCTGTTCATCACGCGATCACGAGCCAGATCTGACCGTCTAAATGTGGGAATGCACAGTGTTCTGCCTCCCCGACCCCTGCCACTTCCGGCCGCCCTCGCCTCGCCGCCCGGCCACTGTCGACCGTCGGATCGGGCCCGATCGACGCGCCACTCGTCAGTCGGCGGCAGATTTTCGATCAGATTGTGGTTGGAATCCGGTGCAATTTGACCAGAACGCGGTCGGCAATGGCACGTGCCGTTTTCAACCAAATCGCGATTGGATTCCAATCAAATCACAATCGGATTCTGGCCAAATCGTGATGGGAGATCGGCCGAGAAAGGACCACCATCGCACACCGATCCTTCCCGATCGGTCTCTGGCCTTGATTTGGCCGGAATCCGACCGTGATTTGGTCGGAAACGGTGCGTGCCACTGCCGGTCGCATTCCAACCCAATTGCGTTAAGATTCCGGCCACAATTCGATCGGAATCTGATGTCAGCCGATGCGTGCGGCAAATGGCGCATCGATCAGGTCCGATCCGATGAGCTGGCGGTGATCAAATAACACGGCGAGGACGGCTGAAAGCGACAGGAGTTGGCTGTGTTGTGCATAGGATGGCGCAGAATATCAGTTCTGTTCCGACTGTAACACATTTGATAAAAACGCTTTAACTTTTCCTATAACTGAAATTCTGCATTGATACACACTGCTGGGTGTCGCATGCGGACAAACCTCGCCCGCTTCCCAATGCATCTCTGTCTCCTTCTACCTTTTTCTTTTCAGCTTTCCCATGGCGGATGGAGACCACCGCCCACCGAACAGGAGAAGAGATGCAGAAAGCAATGCATCAAAATGGCATCCAATGTTGTCTCATTACAGATAAAATATGATCAGTCATGTCGCTTCTGCTGCTGCTTAACCCTAAACCTCCTCATCTTTACTCAACACACTGCATGCATATGCATGACGACGACGACGACAGGTAGGTACCCGAGCAATCCGACGGCTTACGATGCTATGCGGCGTCGGAACCCGAAGGCGAGTCGGAGACCGAGTCGAACGAGTCGTGTGAGGGCGAGAGGTCAGCGGCTCCGCCGCCGTTTCCGCCGCCGTTTCCGCCGCCGCTGCATATGTCCTCGATCATCTTGACCACGTTGGCAATCTTAGGCCGCTGGTCAGGTGCGATGGCCGTGCAGCTCATGGCGATCTGGAGCAACGCCACCATCTCTTCCTCGATCCCTTTGTAGCGCATCAGCTCCAGGTCGAACACCTCCGCGGTCCATTCCTCCCGCACCACCGACTGTACCCAGCGCGGCAGGTCGGCCGTCGCCGCTCCGTCCAGCACTGGCTTTCCCGTCAGCAGTTCCAGCAGAACCACCCCGAAGGCGTACACGTCCGCCCGCTGCGACGACCATGGTCGTCGCCCGTCGCACGGCGCCTCCGGGGCACGGTAGCCGCCTCCGGCGCGCCCGGAGCCTGTGCCGCCGGGGCCTAGGAGGGCTAGGCCGGAGTCGGCGAGCCGCGCGTTGCCCTCTTTATCAAGGAGTATGTTTGTGGACTTGATGTTGCCGTGCGTCTGCTTCGGCGAGCGGCTTACCTGGTGGATGAACGCTAAGCCCCGCGCCGACGCAACCGCGATGCGCATCCTTGTCGTCCAATCCAACGCCGTCCTCCCTGGGCCTCTGTTTCCTGTTGAAAAGGAATCCAAAAGATTTGTTGGTGGAAGGAAAAAAACTGGATTTTGAAGACGACGACGTGCGATTAATGGCGGACCGTGGAGGAGAAAGAAGAGGCTGCCATTGGGCATGTAGTCGTAGACGAGCAGCTTCTCGTCGCGGGCGTAGTAGTAGGCTTTGAGGGGGACGATGTTGGGGTGGCGCAGGCGACCAAGGGCCTCCATATGGCTCTCAAAATCCCGCTTTCCGCCGAGTGGGACTTCGCGGAGGCGCTTGACGGCGACGACAGTACCGTCGTCGAGCATTGCTCGGTACACTGTCCCACAGCCACCCTTCCCCAACATCTCCGCCGACGCTCGGAGGAGGTCCTCCAGCTCGAACCGCTTCGTTCCTTCGAAGAAGACCATCTTGCCCCTCTCGAATCCGCTCCCGGCGGCGCCCGCCACGGCGGCTCCTTGAACGGCGTAGGGACTGGAGGAGTAGACTATCTTTTCTCCTTCGTGTAGGCGGGACGGGTTCTTCCCGGCGAACTTGCGCCAGAAGTAGCAGAACAGCAGGCCGGAGACAAGGATGAGCACCGCAAAGTCGCCGACGACGATGGCCACCACTACCACTCTGTTCATCCCGCCGCGTTCGCCGCCTGCAGCGGCGCCGTGAGGTGATGAAACCTCGGGCTTTGCAGAAGGGGATGACGCCACGACGGCGGCCGCAGGAGGAACAGGAGGCGCGGCTCCCGCTGAGGGGCGGCTAGGGTCGCTCACCACGTCACGGCAGGTAGGAAGAGGCCCGCCGCAGAGGGCAGGGTTTCCTGTGAAAGCCGAGGAGGGGAATGCTGCAAACGACGGCGGAATGGCGCCGGAAAGCATGTTCGAGGATACGTTGAGGTCTTGGAGGCTAGGAAGCACGAGGCCGGAGATGGGACCAGAAAGCAGGTTCCCGTCGAGCCGTAGCGTGAGCAGTCGGCTAAGCCGGTTGAGCGCCGCCGGCACTGGGCCAGTGAGGTTGTTGGAGCTGAGGTCGAGACGGTAAAGTCGACCGAGCGAACCAACCGACGGCGGGATCTGGCCGGAGAGCTGGTTGTGAGAAAGGAACACAAGCTTGAGAGCCGACAGAGAGGACAGATCAGGGATGGCGCCGGCGAGGCGGTTCGACTTGAGACTGAGAACGCGGAGCTGGTCGAGCCGAGCTACCGCCGGAAGCCCGCCGTAGCAAGCGAAGCCCAGGCCCTCGAGCACAAGGCGCGTGACACGGCCACCGGCGCAGGCGACGCCCCGCCACGACGCGCAGGGCGAGGGGTCGGAGCGGTTCCAACTCCCGAGGCTTCCGGCGGCGTCGCAGGCGAGCTTGAACTCCAGCAGCGCGCTCAGGTCCCCATCCAAAGTCCCTGAATCGACGATACAGCAACAGAAACAAGAGAGGAAAAACAGAAAGAGAGCGGCGCGAGCGCGAGCTGAACGATGAGGCGATCTCTCCTCCCTCATTTCCCTGTTGTTCACAATGCTAGAGACTGCGACTAGAGGAAGAAGGTGGCTGCTTTTTGTGCTTGGGGTTTGGAGAGCAGCTGCTGCCACAGCTGGTGCTGGTATCCAGCTTTAGCTTTCCTCCTCATCTTCCTCCTGGGTTTTAATTGGAGGGAGGGAGAGGATAAAGGCAAAGGCATTGACATCGGGACGCGTGCTACGTAGTCCCAGGCCCAGACTTGAAAGCTTAAGCCGTTGCCTCGCCCCCCGTATTTAATTAAATTACTTCTACTGCCTTCTGACATTTTGAATTATTCCCAGAAGATTTATTATTATTATTATTATTAATTTTAATAAGTATTTAATTTTTTTAATCGATAAATTCCGGAGATCAGTAAAAAAAATTTTAATCGATCGAAGCATGCGGCGTGATAACTAGGTTCTTGATTGCGAGATGGGTCCCCGGGGCAATAGTGCAACGGTGGGCATCCGGATTGTAACTCCGGGACCCGCGATTTGATCCCAGCTACGGCGTATTTGTAGGAATTTTCCTCCAAATGAGGAACGCAATCAAAGGATGCTGGGCATCTGGATTGGCCGCCGTTTGCGCTTCCCGATTTACCTTGGTGGTCGGTGGAAAACTTCCGTGGGACCGGGTCGGCCACCCCAGAGATGTGGCTACTGGGATTATCATTTTTTTGATTGCGAGGTGTCGTCCGATTTACCCTGATGGTCGGTGAAAAATTTTCGTGGGACCGGACTCGGCCACCTCCAGAGATTAAGTCCATGAGATTGACTGGGATTTATCATTTTTTTTTATTGCGAGGTGTCGCGGTAGGATATTCAGGTTGTGATCCATGCATCTTTGGTTCGATTCCCAGTTACGACGTATTTACAGAAATTTTCCTCCAAATGAGGAGCTCAATCAAAGGATGTCAGGCGTCTGGGTTGACCGCTGCGTACACTTCTCGATTTACCCTAGTGGCTGGTGGGAAATTTCTGTGGAGTCATACTGATCACCCCAGAGATAGTCAATGAGATTAACTAGGATTTATCATTTTTTAATTGAAGTTTAGATGGTCATTGTTTAATTATAGAATAATATTTTAAGGGATTTTTTTTAAGATTCTTTTATTTAGCTATTCGGGCATCTGGAAGCTTTTTCATGTCCCTTCACGTTGTCCGTTGATCCACCATCGATGTTGTTGACTCAGCACTTCTGGACATCTACATCCTTTTTCGAGCGTCTGCATTCCTTTCTGAACGCCTCTATATTGACATGGAAGTTCCGAATGAACCTTGACTCCGTAATGCTTTATCCAGATCGAAGCACTTGGAACCACTTTGGATATCTGGAAGCTGAGTTGTCCTGATTACTGGGACTTTACCACCTCACTACTTCATCGGCCCTGTTTTACTGACATCCAATTATCTGAAACCAATCCAAGCACTTGAAATTTCGATCGCTTAGATCCGCAATCAACATTTTAAAATTATCTTGAAAACCCATGACTTTCTCTTCCTATACTCTCATTGAGTATAGTACCCTGTGCACTGCTTCTTATAAGATTTGTGTTCGTCTTATGAACTCTTTCTTTAGGGAAACTATAGCTGAAAGAAAAGCAACTACAACTGAAATATATATTAAACTCAAAAGTTCTTGTCCTTGGCTTGAATCTCTGCTGCTTTCCTCCACTATTGTTTTCGTCCTTCTTTTGACTTTTAACTCTTTCTGCCAACTTCTAACCTATCCTCTCCTTATTATAGGAGTGTCGAGAAAGTTCAACTACAAACATTTATAAAGTGAGCTCATGGAAAGAGTGAATAAGTCTTATTCTAGCTTAGACCTATTTTCCCCCTTATATTGGGAATAAGTGTATTTTATCTTGGATTCTATTGCCTTTAGTTTCTTTTCTCTTGGCTAAGAAAAGGAAGGAGAAAACTATTGCTTAGACCTCTTGATCCTCTTTATCCAAGGACAAAGTCTTTCTACTTATCTTTTGCTCAGACCTCTTGATCCTCTATATCCAGGGACAAAATCTTTCTACTTATCTTTTGCCAACCTTGATTTCACAAATGAGCTTACCTCTCTATCCAGGACTTTTGATCTAGAAAAAACCAAAAAGGCTTAAGATCAAGGGTTGCGGGATCACACTCTTGCTCTAACCTCTTCATATGGGGGCTGAGTTTTGATTGATATAAGAATCCCATACTTTCATTCACTTTTGGCTTCAATGCAAGATGTTGTTGAAGATTGGAACAAATGAAGAAGGAGAGGTCATAACTCTTTCTACTTCGATTTTGCCTCTTTATAGGGCGAAGCTTTCTCGATCAACAGGAATTCTAGTTCAAAGTTTACTCATGTAGAGGAAAGAAAGTAGTGAATCATAATATAACTCATTTGCTAACATCTTGAATAGTATATCTTTCATAGTTTTGAAAATGGACATTTTTAGACTTGTGCTAGGGAAAGAAAGTACTTGAAATAAAGTAGTTCATGATGATACTAGTACTTATCATTGAATTTCCTAACATATTGAACTTAAATACCATTCACGACTCTTGCTTATTCATAGCCATGATGATGTGAACCCAAGAGAGAAAAATCTCAAGAACCCACAACTAATTGAAAAAAGAAAGAAGGAGAGACTAAATCGATAAGAAGGATGAATAGAACATCGACCCGATACTTAGAAAAGCTGAACCTTAGTATAGAGGAAAAGGGAAGACACCACAACCTTGTGATGGAGGTTGATAAGTCTCTGAACGCCACAAGGGGATGCCTTGATAAGTTCTAGTTCAATAAAGAACCAACAAGTAAGCCTCACCATTCTTTAGATTGAAAATATGCCAAAAGATACATGTGTTTCTATCACCTCCTTTATTTATAGCTATAGGGTGATCAAAAAACCCTAAAAGGCCAAAAGAAAACCTATTTAGTAAAGACCTATGTAGACTAGTTAGCCATTTTAAGCTTATGACATCATTACAATCCAAATAAAGCTAGAAATTGAACCTAAATTAAGCCTACATATCCCTACCACATAAATATGAGACTTAAGTAGCTATTTAAGCCCATTCAAGGCTTGAATTAGGTTGACTAAGCCGTTTGATTTGTTTTTAGTCAAACCTTCTTCAATTGTAACTTTGACTTTCATATCTTCAATTAGCACATTAAGTGTTTCCTTCATCTTTTTAGCCTTAACTCTTGTAATTGGACTTCCATTGATGCACAATGGATCATCAACAACATCTAGAGTGGGTTGAGCATGATCCATATTAGCTTGTTGGGCAACTTGATCACTTGGTTTGACTCCATCACATGAACTCTTTCCATTCACGACCTGTTATTGAGCGACGAGCAATAGCTAAGTGGCGATGAGGTTAGATGTGAGGGATCCAACTACTGCAGATATAGTCAAAGGCATTGCACTTCGAACGGCAAGAGCAACAACTTAGGGATTGGATGTTTTTGCCTCAGCCCTCTTGTCTTCTTCTACTCTCGAGTCAGTTGCATATGTGTTTTCCCAGATGGAACCATCACTAGGAAGTCATGTTAGTGTTAGCCCTATAGCCAATCATGAGATGATTGACTAAGAAACTTTTTATATCGTATTTTATTAGTAAAGATAAAGTTTTGATTATTATATTACTTCATATTTGTGTCAAATGAATAAGTATAATAATTTCTTTGGATAATAGGTTCTAATCTATATCATATCAATTGATTGAATTGATAGTGAGATGATATAGAGAATACTACTCTTGACTCCTAGTCAAACATTAATATACAAGGACAATATTAGTGCATTGGGACTAGTGTGTAGGTCAATTGATGACTTGATCTCATAAGTCATGGATATGAGATATCATGTTGACACATGATATATATATATTGGAGAATAAATATTGAATTGATCCGCCATGAAAAAGTTTTATGGATCGTTATATGAGTGTCATAAACCTTCTCATAGTGACTATTCATATGAATAGTTCTTAAATCTAAAGTCACTAGAGTTTCCTATATTATCAAACGTCACCCGTAATATGGTGAACTATAAAGTTGATCACTGGGTATATAATGAATTATACGGAGGGATATGAGTAATGTAGATGTGATCGATCCCTCCCATATGACGGGAGTGATATCTATGGGCCCCTTGATCGAGTAAGGACTACTAGATCATATAGTCATGCTCAAATGAATTAATATGAGATATTGAAACTTATTTGCTTGAGTGAGTCAACTTGAAGATTAAAACACAAAGTTTGATAAGAGGATGGCACAGTCTATGCCTCATTGATCAATTTCAATATTGAGGATAGAAGGACAAAGTCATACATTATAATAGACAAAGAAATGTTAGATCAGATCTCGACTTTCTCGTTACTTGGGTAGTAATAATGCATTGCTAAATCTCACTCATTATTTATGTGTCTAAAGCAGTTTAGATAAATTGTCAACGTTATGAGAACCTATTGGGTCACACACATAATGGACACGATGTTTTAGAGATAAGTTGATTTTAGTTTGACTAAAATATGATCCGAAATTAGATTAATTGAGTTAAACTCAAATAAATCTAATTGGATTATGGGATTGAGTCTAATCCAAGTTAGACTCATTTAGATTAGACTCAACTACTTAATAATGGATAATGTTCATTAAAAAGTTTAATGAAACATTATTAAAGAGGAAGGCCAAGAGACATTCTATTCATTGGATGAGAATAGAAGATGAAGAGCGAAAAAAGAATACCAAGAGTTTTTGTTATTTATTGTGATTTATGGACATTAAGAGGAGGGAAAGCTCAAGGGTAAAAGACCCATTATATTTATTGGATGAATACAAAAAGGTTTCTTGCATTTTTAAAATAGATAGAGTGATCATCATTTTTCTTCTTCTTGGCTGAAACACACAAGGTGTGTTTTTGGTCCTCTTGTCTTATGAACCATTCCAAGTTGTTAGCACAATTAAGGTGGTTTATCTCTGAGATCGAGATCGTGTTCGTGTAGATACTATTACATGCTCGACCATTCTGATCGTGCAGAGATCCAACGAATCAAGGACTAGCAAGATACGTTAAGAATACGCAACAAAAGTATAACTTTTAGTTAGAACTTTGTATGAATTTTTTCCACATATCATTGGAAGGGATCATGTTTTCCGCTACATATATTGTTGTTTTTCACATAAGAGAACCCAATAAGTCATGGGGCATCCCCCTGGCAAAGCGAATAATTATCGTCCAGTTTCTTTGCTTTGTGAGTTTCATCAATTCCCATATGCTTTTAGTTGAATCTGGTGAAGGCGTATATCCATCTCTTCATTATAATACGTCGGTTGTAGCTCTAGCTCATACCGATCTAGCATTGCCTTAGTAGAGATTGGAGTAAGATTAACTTGAACCTTTTTAACCCAAAACTGCTTCGCAAATTAAAGTGCCCCCATTTTAGAGTCAATTGACTTAGACTCAAATATAGAGAGACAAAGAATATCTAGCAGAGCCTTGTACTTTTCAACATAGCTCTATTGATGATTACTATGTCATCATCGAGAAGAGTGTACTTTCCAAAAGGTGCCTTTCTCTTGGTAAACAAACCACACAGCCAACCACACCATGAAATGGTGTGAGAAACTGAAGAGTGCCCAAAAACCATAATACCCTCAGGGCACAGCAAAGCTAATGTATCTTGCTTTCTTTAATAAAGGGTGATGAGTCCAAAAGACATTCCACCACAAGGGCCCAGAAACAATGCACGACTAAATGGCTCATTCAAAGACGCATGTAAACACAGCTTTTAGGACTACCACTGCAAATCTGTATGTAGTCGAGGATAAAACACAGGAAAGTATATCGGAGGGACTCATTCAGCTAAGATGGACGATGGGACCTTTTTGATTAACAACACCATCCATAGGAATACGGGATAAGATGCACATACCCCAATCATGCACAGGGTGTAAAAGTCACTGCCACACAAAGTTATCAATGGCAAACAAACATTTCTTACCAACTCTCGTAAGGATGCACATCAAAAGACTACGACGAAGATTTAAAAGGCCTATATGTTTATAGATCCCATATAAAATAGGCTCAATTCTTTCTGAAAAGAGCATAAATATGCCAAACACACCTAGTATTATAACTATAATTTAGAGGATGCCCTCTTTGACCAGATCATACCAAGATGCCATTCAATCCGCTAGTTGACAATTAGGCAAAGATTTCTAGGTTGATTTCCAAGATAACCCTTTGTGAATAGGGATCTCAAAAATCCATGGTAGATACTTACACTAAAGGCTATTAAATTGCCCTTTAAAATGCCCATCAAAAATTTGAGCTGAGCTATATTTTGTATGGCACGCTTTCAAATGTTAGTTTGCTAATACACTTAGTGAGATGGATGATCCTACGCACACTAAACCAAAAGAGATATAACTTAACTAGTCAATCACCTCGTTTAATAATAAAAAATGATGATGCTTTGGTTGTATCACCGACAACTTGCACAACTTAAATAGAGACTCACAGTGGACTTTACCCACTATTCCTATCTAAGATCTTGATATGGTGAATCAATGGGAGATGATAGCTAAAGAGGCGGTGTTGTAGATTTTGATGGCGAATAGAGCGATTGATTGAGAATGAAGAAGAAACGAGAAAAATCTGCACCACGCAAATAGAGATTAGTGTTGAGGGAGCTCGGTAGGGCCACTCTGATGCTCAAGTTAGCACAGAGACTCAAGGAGAATGAAAGCAATGGAAAAATGTGGAAGAAGAAAAAAACGAGAGTGTTCTTGTGCATACCCTCGTTGCATGCCTTCACGTGTATATAGGAAAGCATTTAAAGGACCAAGTCTAACACTCATATGATTGCTCCTCTATTCACTAGTAGTGCCATATTCAGGAATATTCATAGTAACCATTAATGGTCTCTGTAGGGGGACGAAGATGATGGAATCAAGGAGCCTAAGTCCTCTAGAATTTGGTACACCAAGTTGATGGAGTCGAGGAGCCTAAATCCTTTAGATTGGGCAGATCGAGCTGATGAAATTGAGGAGCCTGAGTCCTTTAGAATCCGAAGAACCAAGCAGATTGAGTCAACGAGCTTGAGTCCACTAGAATAGGGGGACCGAGCTAATAAGTCAAGGAGCATAAGTCCTCTAGAATCGAGTGGCCGAGTTGAGTGAGGGATTAGGTGGACTGAGCTGATGGAGTTGAGGGGCCTAAGTCCTCTAAAATCAGGTGGCCGAGCTGATGGAATCAAGGAGTCTAAGTCCTCTAGAATTAGGTAGACCGAGCTAACAAAATCGAGGAGCCTGAGTCCTCTAGAATCAGGTGGCCGTCTTGATCTCCACCTAGGCTGGACTTTTGACCTCCACCTAAGCTTGCCTTTTACCTTGATTCTGCCATGTGTACACCCCTTTTTCCCATCATATTACCCATTATTATAGGAGATCTAGCATAGCACTGTTGCAAATTAACAACACACTCTTTCAAATATAAGTAAGTAAATAATAAGCCTGACTTACGTACAAGTTCCATTACTCTTCACATGATGACAAGAACACATCTCCTTCTAATATAAGATATCTAGTAATGGTCAAATGGATTTTGATCAAAACCCATGTAACTACCCCACATGTTCAAAAATGTGGTGCCAAAAAACTTAAGGTAGGCGCTCCAAACAATTGACAAATAAAGTCATAGTTCCTTTCAAGCAATATCTAAAGAAAGAGATTGATTATTCCCCTAATAAGACACAAACTTTACATTAAATACAAGGTAGTTATGCCCCCCTCCAACTGAGAATGAATTACTCAAAGAAGCTAATTTTCATTAGTTCGCTTCTATCAAGAGAAAATATTAGTATCTGCTATATGCTTAACAGATGCCCTCTTTATAATGCATCAAAGCAACATAGAAGCCAAGGAGCAAGTGGTGCGGAGTGGAACCTCTTTGAACCAGTTCTTTAAGGAAAAGTGCATAGCCTTATTGAATTGAACCAAACAGGAACTACATTAGGAGCATATGCCAAATTTTCCCTACTAATTGTTGCTATCCTAAGTCTGGTTCTGTACCTGATTACGCATATCCTATCTCGAAAGTTGTTCATTCCTAAGGGTGCTATCATTCGATACAATCTCCCTGATAATCGATCTTGTCATTACATTCGGCCCTATCGACTGAACTATCTGTTGATACCCTCTCTTTCATTTGGTTCACAAGCAAAAAAACATGGAATGCATGGGATGAGTCCCAGAAAGGGAAATAGAGTGATGTGAATTCGAGATCAAGAACTTAGGGGCGGCCCCCACTATTTGCGAAGCCATGGGCCTTTCTTTCCAAAGTCCCTTGGATGCTACATTTTGCAACACTAAAAGAAAAGGTGATAAATTAGGGTAGTGAGGGTGCGGAAGCTTGAAAGGGGAGAAGATAACATCAATCAAAAGCACCAAGAGAGGATTTCAAGGTGAAGCCCTCGAAAAAGATTCAATAATGCATGAAAAAGCTTCACATTTCTTATTCCCTTTAATCATAAAACAATAACAGTCCAAAAAGATTGCTTGCTTAGATTGGCTGCTTTTTTGTGCTGCTTAAGTTTCATATATTGCATCTTACTGTTACTTAGTAGTGGGTAGTTTGAGGCTATGAACATCTTTATTAAGCAGCAAAAGTGCAATTATGTGCTGATGTTGTGTGATTCCATGAGATTATGAATCAACTACTTCTGATAGATGAGTAGACTTTAGGATAAGTAGACCTTAGAAGGAAGTGATGCTAGCTACCCTTCACCTGCACCTGAGACTATGAGTAGTCCCTCTGGTGTACAAATAACCTAGAATGGCACCCTTCATGTTCTTATCTAAACCTTCCTCCCCCTTGACTTGGCTGATCCCCATCGCTACTGCTCAGCCCTTGACTTTAGTTGACTTGATTTGAGAAAAAAACTACCAATTATGTGAGGGTCGAGCTATCCTAAGTAGCATTAGTCCACTTACATTGGTCTAACATTTGGTATGTCCTGAACTTAAGCTTCAGACAAGGGATCAGGATGGAGTGCTTAAGCAACAGAGCACTATGGACTCTCATATGCTAGCTTAAACCCCTCGTTTCAGTTAGGGAACAGAACTTGGAATACTAGAAGCCTATCAAAGTTCGGTGACTAGGAGGGATAGGGATAGCAGGCAATGAGTAAGTCAAGGCCAAAGGTCTAACATAACCACGAACTTTCTTTATTGTAGTAAAGGAGTCGTTATACATAAGACTGCACCTAAGTGCAGAGAATAGAAGGAGAGCCCAACTTAGAAGCGCAATCACCTGACTTCAACACCTCGACTAGGGAAGCCCCTTGGAGAGCCTGAGCCTCCTATCCTCTAACTAAAAGTGAGTACCTCGTCTGCTAGTTAGCAAGTGTGGTAGAGAGCAGCAAGAGTCCGCGTGAACCCCTCAATGTTGTGAAGGTTCACTCTTAGTTGAAATACTAACTGCAGGCAATCCTATGCGATAAATAATAAATCGTAGTGAAAAAGGATCCCTTGAGCGATCCATGCGACAGAAAACTTATACAAGTTTAACTCTACAAAATCCTATCTAATAGGGTATACCTTTGGAGCAAGCCCTTCGGTTATCTCGCTCGTCCAAAGTTTATCGAATCTCTTGCACGTTCAAGTGTCTGTACCTCTATGCGTATCCACACGAACTCTCACTTTTGGAGAAAATTTTGATTGTGCTAGCAACCCTTTGGTGGTGTGTTTGGCCAAGAAGAGGAGGGTTAAGAAGATGAACATCCAACATGAGTTTTGGAAAGAAAAAACTCTTTTATACTCAAGCCATGAATACCAAAGGTTTTTAGGCTTTTGGTATTACATCATCAATGCATGACTAATCTTTTTTAATCATGTATGATAACGTCATCTTCTTCAATACATGATTAATCCACATTAATCATGCATGATGAATCAAACTTCATTCATCAACTTGGTTTAATTTAAGTCTAACTCAAATTCAACCAACTTGAGTCTAACTTAAGTCTTGGCCATCCAATAAGCTTAATTATTCCTTTAGTCAAACTAAAATGAACCCATCTCCAAAATAGAATGTTATTTGTGTGTGACCCAATAGGTTCTTGTAACGTTGACAATGTCTCTAAAACCCATTTTAGAAATATAAGTAATGAGGACATATAGCAATGCATCATTGCTACCTAAGTGACAAGAATGTTGAGATACGACATAAACTTCGTGACTATGATAATGTATGACCATGTCCTTCTATTCTCGATATCTAGATTGATCAATGAGGCATAAACTGTGTCATCCTCTTATCAATTTTTATGTTCCTTGATCCCCAAGTAGACTCACTCAAGCAAATGAGTTCAATATTTCATATTGACTCATTTGAACATGACCATGCATTTCGTGATCCTACTCTATCAAGAAATAGCAAGATATCACTCCTGTTATATTGGAGGGATAGAACCCATTTACATCACTCATATCCCTTGGCATAATTTGTTAGATACCCAGTAATCACCTGTATAGTCCATCTTGTTTTGGGTGACATTTGACAACTCCAAAGTACATAACTCCTTATGTAGAGAATCGTAGTTTGGCCGTTAGTTTGAGGGTGGCATGTGGTGGAGAAAAGAAGCTTTGTTCCTAGCTTGTTCTATAAGGTCCTCCAAAAATGGCTTAAGAATTTGGTGTTACGATCTGAAACAATGCTCCTAGGCATGCCATGAAGTCTTACCACCTCTTTGAAAAACAAATCTGCCGCATGAGTTGCATCATCCACTTTGTGGCAAGGTATGAAGTGTGTCATCTTAGAAAATCTATCAACTACCACAAAAATGGAGTCCTTACCTTTTTGAGTGCGTGGTAGCCCTAAAATAAAATCCATAGACAAGTCAATCCAAGGGGAATCAGGAATAGGTAAAGAAGTGTAAAGTCCATGAGGTGATACCTTAGATTTTGCTTTTCTACACACAATGCACCTTTCACAAAATTTCTGCACATCATGCTTCATGTGTGGCCAATGAAAACGTTCATGCAACATTTCTAAGGTCTTTTGGACCCCAAAGTGTCCCATTAAACCCCCCCCCCCCCTTATGTGCTTCCTTAACTAGCAATTCACGCATGGATCCTCTAGGCACACAAAGTCTATTATTCTTAAACAGGTAATTATCATGCCTAACAAACCCATTTTGTGATTTCTTTTCACACGCAGCATATAATTGGGAAAATTCATTATCATGAACATACAACTCCCTGATATGTTCAAAGCCAAGTAATTTAGTTTCAAGTGTAACAAGCAAATTATACCTTCGTGAAAATGCATCTTCTACAATAATTACCTTTCCTTGCTTATGCTTAATCACATACAGAAATTGTTCAAGAAATTCAACCCGTTTGGCATGCCTTTTGTTGAGCTTCCCCTTCCCTTTCAAATACTTCAAAGATTCATGATCACTATGAATAACAAATTCTTTAGGCAAAAGATAATGCTGCCATGTTTGCAAAGCTCTAACAAGTACATACAATTCTATATCATAAGTGGAATAGTTGAGAGTGGCGCCACCTAACTTCTCACTAAAATTTGCAATGAGATGTCCATCTTGAAGTAAAATAGTCCCAATACCCACATGAGATGCATCACATTCAATTTCAAATGATTTGGAAAAATCAGGCAAAGCAAGAATGGGTGCATGTGTGAGATTGTCCTTAAGTGCTTGAAATGCATTTTTTTGATTCTCCCCCCACTTAAAACCCATATTTTTCTTGACAATTTCATTTAGGGGTGCTACCAATGTGCTAAAATCCTTCACAAACCTCCTATAAAAAGTTGCCAACCCATGGAAGCTCCTAACCTCACTCACAGTTTTAGGGGTTGGCCAATCTCTAATGGCCTTAACCTTCTCTTCATCAACCTATACTCCTTTAGAACTTATGACAAATCCAAGAAAAACCACATGATCAGTGCAAAACTTGAAAGTGAAATTGGGCCAACATAAAGATAAAACTTGAAGGCCCAAATCTACATGATCCAAGATGCATTCAAGGGCTACAAGTGTCCAATTTTCGTTGGTATTCAAAACTAAATATGGATTGTATGAATGGTTGGTAATGCCTTTCGGGTTAACTAATGCACCAAGCACTTTTATAAGGCTTATGAACCATGTTTTACGAGAATTTCTTGGAAAATTTGTGGTAGTATACTTTGATGATATTTTGGTATATTCCAAGAGTTTGGTTGAGCATGTAGCACATCTCAAATTTGTCTTGCATGTCCTTAGAACGGAGAAACTATATGCTAACTTAGAAAAGTGTTCTTTTTGCACTGATCATGTGGTTTTTCTTGGATTTGTCATAGGTTCTAAAGGAGTGCAGGTTGATGAAGAGAAGGTTAAGGCCATTAGAGATTGGCCAACCCCTAAAACTGTGAGTGAGGTTAGGAGCTTCCATGGGTTGGCAAGTTTTTATAGGAGGTTTGTGAAGGATTTTAGCACATTGGCAGCACCCCTAAATGAAATTGTCAAGAAAATATGGGTTTTAAGTGGGGGGAGAATCAAAAAAATGCATTTCAAGCACTTAAGGACAAACTCACACATGCACCCATTCTTGCTTTGCCTGATTTTTCCAAATCATTTGAAATTGAATGTGATGCATCTCATGTGGGTATTGGGGCTGTTTTACTTCAAGATGGACATCCCATTGCATATTTTAGTGAGAAGTCAGGTGGCGCCACTCTCAACTATTCCATATGATATAGAATTGTATGCACTTGTTAGAGCTTTGCAAACATGACAACATTATCTTTTGCCTAAAGAATGTCATTCATAGTGATCATGAATGCCCTTAGAAATATGTAGCACATCTCAAATTTGTCTTGCATGCCCTTAGAAAGGAGAAACTATATGCTAACTTAGAAAAGTGTTCTTTTTGCACTGATCATGTGGTTTTTCTTGGATTTGTCATAAGTTCTAAAGGAGTGCAGGTTGATGAAGAGAAGGTTAAGGCCATTAGAGATTGGCCAACCCCTAAAACTGTGAGTGAGGTTAGGAGCTTCCATGGGTTGGCAAGTTTTTATAGAAGGTTTGTGAAGGATTTTAGCACATTGGCAGCACCCCTAAATGAAATTGTCAAGAAAAATATGGGTTTTAAGTGGGGGGAGAATCAAGAAAATGCATTTCAAGCACTTAAGGACAAACTCACACATGCACCCATTCTTGCTTTGCCTGATTTTTCCAAATCATTTGAAATTGAATGTGATGCATCTCATGTGGGTATTGGGGTTGTTTTACTTCAAGATGGACATCCCATTGCATATTTTAGTGAGAAGTTAGGTGGTGTCACTCTCAACTATTCCACTTATGATATAAAATTGTATGCACTTGTTAGAGCTTTGCAAACATGGCAACATTATCTTTTGCCTAAAGAATTTGTCATTCATAGTGATCATGAATCTTTGAAGTATTTGAAAGGGCAGAGGAAGCTCAACAAAAGGCATGCCAAATGGGTTGAATTTCTTGAACAATTTCTGTATGTGATTAAGCATAAGCAAGGAAAGGTAAATGTGGTAGCAGATGCACTTTCACGAAGGTATAATTTGCTTGTTACACTTGAAACTAAATTGCTTGGCTTTGAACATATTAAGGAGTTGTATGTGCATGATAATGAATTTTCCCAATTATATGCTGCGTGTGAAAAGATATCACAAAATGGATTTGTTAGGCATGATAATTACTTGTTTAAGAACAATAGACTTTGTGTGCCTCGAGGATCCATGCGTGAATTGCTAGTTAGGGAAGCCCATGAGGGGGGTTTAATGGGACACTTTGGGGTCCAAAAGACCTTAGAAATGTTGCATGAACATTTTCATTGGCCACACATGAAGCATGATGTGCAGAAATTTTGTGAAAGGTGCATTGTGTGTAGACAAGCAAAATCTAAGGTATCACCTCATGGACTTTACACTCCTTTGAGATTTTACACTCCTTTGCCTATTCCTGATTCCCCTTGGATTGACTTGTCTATGGATTTTGTGTTAGGTCTACCACGCACTCAAAAAGGTAAGGACTCCATTTTTGTGGTAGTTGACAGATTTTCCAAGATGGCACACTTCATACCTTGCCACAAAGTGGATGATGCAACTCATGTGGCAGATTTGTTTTTCAAAGAGGTGGTAAGACTTCATGGCATGCCTAGGAGCATTGTTTCAGATCGTGACACCAAATTCTTAAGCCATTTTTGGAGGACCTTATGGAACAAGCTAGGAACAAAGCTTCTTTTCTCCACCACATGCCACCCTCAAACTGACGGCGAAACTGAGGTGGTAAATAGGACTCTTTCTACTCTTCTTAGAGCAATTATTAAGAAGAACATTAAGTCTTGGGAAGAATGTTTACCTCATGTTGAATTTGCTTATAATAGGGTTGTCCATTCTACTACTCAATTTTCTCCTTTTGAGATTGTTTATGGGTTCAATCCGCTAACACCTCTTGATTTGCTTCCTTTACCTAACACTTCTTCTTTAGTTCACAAGGATGGCAAAGCAAAGGCAGAATATGTGAAGAAGCTTCATGAGCAAGTTAAAACTCAAATTGAGAAGAAAATGGAGCAATATGCGAATAGAGCCAATAAAGGGAGAAAAAGAGTTGTCCTTGAACCCGGTGATTGGGTGTGGGTTCATATGAGAAAGGAAAGATTTCCTGCCCAAAGGAAATCAAAGCTTCAACCAAGAGGAGATGGACCATTCCAAGTGTTGGAAAGAATTAATGACAATGCTTACAAAATCGACTTGCCCGGTAATTATGGTGTTAGTGCAACATTTAATGTGGCTGATTTGCATCCTTTTGATGTAGGTGATGAAGATCTAAATTCAAGGACGAATTCGCCTAAAGGAGGGAATGATATGGACCAAGGAGGGGATACAAGCTTACAAGACAAAGCCAAGGAGGAAGAGGCATTGAAGGAAATTGGAGGACCCATGACAAGATTCAAGACTAAGAGAATGAAGCAAGCTTTGGAAGGCTTAATAATGGAGCTCAAGGAATAAATGGTATCAAAGCTACATTAGTTGTTGCCTCCATTTGTGAATAATGCGTCAACCTCCACTAAGTCTATATATAGGAGAACTCTTGTATGGCTAAGGCATGTTGAGTTTGAATGAAATTAGAGTTTTCTCTATTGTGAGCGCTTCCTTTGGTTCTTAGGCAAAGAACTAATCTTGATCTTATCAAGGCAACTTGTGGCAATCAAAACTCCCATGACTTATCACTCACCTTCTCATCTTTCTTGAGTGTGGCGTCAATATCCTTCCCTACAACTGAATATCAAGGCGATCCGTTCCAAGATATTTATCACCTGTGGTAGTGGGAAGGCACAAATCTCCTTCTCATCAAAGTCTTCATTTCATCCCAAGTGTTGATAGGATGCTCTCCATACCTTCTTCTCTCCTTTTGCATTTGATCCCACCAAATTAAAGCATAATCAGTGAACTCAAGGGCAATCACCTTCACTTTCTTTACATCATTGTAGTTGTGGCATGAGAAGATTTGCTCTATTTTCATTTCCCACTCAAGATATGTGTTGGGGTCATTCCTCTAAGGAAGGTCTTGACTTTCACACCTCTTAGATCATCTTCATGTCGATAGTCTCTACCTCCTCTTTCATGTCTTCTTCCCCCTTCATGCCTCCTTATTTCTCTTGGAGAACCATAGAATAGGTCACTTTCTTGATGAGATTCTTCATGATTAGAATTGCCCCCATGGTTACAAACTCTTCCTCCTTCAAGTCGGTCCATCCTTTCATGTAAGCCTTCAAGTTGTCTTTGAAGCATGCTCTCAAAGTGTTGAGTAAGTGCCTCCATTTGAAGCCTATTAGAATCTTGCCTAGGGGAATTTTCCCCACTCATGCTTGCAACAAAAAAGATGATAAGGAAAATTACAAAAGAAATGTTAGAAAGACCTCACCAGTCACCTCACGTGGTTGCACTCAAATTTATCCACTCAGCTTCCTTTATACGCTCTTAAGAAAAGAACCTTATCAATGATTTTTCTCAAGACAACAAGTAGACGATCAAATGAGCAAGAAACCAACAAGAAAAATATGAGTATAACAAGAGAAATAAATGGATAGAACAAGAAATTCAGTAATGATCAAGAGCAATGAGAGGAATATTGGGCCCTTTTACTTCACAAATCCTTTTTTTGTTTTTGATTCTGCCTAGATTTTTTTTTTGAGTTTTCCTTTTTTTTCCAGCTCTTTTTTTTTTTGAGTTTAGGACCAAATAGATAAGCGATAAATAGAGATGGAGAATGAAAACACCAATGGAATACTAAGGATGAGAGATCAACAAAGATGAATAAGAACAAAAAAATGAACAAGAACAAAACACAAACCTGAAAATCAAGGAGCCAAAGCTCTGATACCAAATGATAAATACCTTGGAACGGATAGCCTTGATATTCAGATGTAGGGAAGGATATTGACGCCACACTCAAGAAAGATGAGAAGGTGAGTGATAAGTCATGAGGGTTTTGATCGCCACAAGTTGCCTTGATAAGATCAAGATTAGTTTCTTTGCCTAAGAACCAAAGGAAGCTCTCACAATAGAGAAAACTCTGATTTTATTCAAACTCAACATGCCTTAGCCATACAAGAGTTCTCTTATATATAGACTTAGTGGAGGTTGAAACATTAACCTCTACCACACTTCCCACTAAAATTTTAATATCCACTAAGACCCACTAGGTACTAATTATGCACCATTATCATGCATGCATGACATTTATTTCCCACAATTCCCTAATACTAGCTTAGGAACTCCCAAAAAGCATTAAAAACCCACCAAAAGACATCCAAAGTCACTTTAGAAAATTCCCCCAAAAATACCTACGAAATTGAACACCTGTAGCCCTTGAATGCATCTTGGATCATGTAGATTTGGGCCTTCAAGTTTTGTCTTTATGTTGGCTCAATTTCACTTTCAAGTTGAACGAATGTGATCAATTTAGTTGTTGCCTCCATTGTGCATTGATCCTCCTTTTCCTTGAGCTCCATTATTAAGCCTTCCAAAGCTGCTTCATTCTCTTAGTCTTGGATCTTGTCATGGGTCTTCCAATTCCCTTCAATGCCTCTTCCTCCTTGGCTTTATCTTGTAAGCTTGTATCCCCTCCTTGGTCCACATCAACTATGATCTAAAATCATCTCTATTGCTTTGGAAGCTTGCATCACTATAACCCTTTATAACTAGCTTCTCATCGCCTCCAAATATCAAGAAATATTCTTTTTTCCTTCGTAAGTACTTAAGAATATTCTTGCCGGTGTTCAGTACCTTTCACCTGGATCTAACTGGTATCTACTCATCATGCTCAAAGCATACAAGACATCGGGGCGAGTACAAAGCATGGCGTACATGATAGACCCTATAGCAGATGCATAAAGAATTTGATCCATGCGATCTCTTGCTTCTTTAGAAGAAGGATATTGAGTCTTCGAAAGACTTACACTATGTGACAATGGCAGGAATCCCTTTTTCGAATTCTGCATAGCAAAATAATTAAGCACTATGTCGATGTATGTACTCTGACGTAGGCCAAGTAATTTCTTAGATCTATCTCTATAGATCTTGATACCTAGAATATAGGCTTCTTCACCTAATTCTTTATTGAGAAATAATTCCCTAGCCACGTTTTCACAGACTGTAGTGAAGGGATATCATTTTCAATGAAGAGTATTGTGCTCCCATAACCCTCTTATAGACACAGGTTCTGTTAGAAATATCAAAAGATTAGGTCTTTTGTCATAAACATTTATGATTATAATGTTTTGGTCAATAGCAATAGTGCATTTTGCAATAAAGTCCTCTTAGTTCACACTGTAGATAACTTGGTGTCTGTGAGACACAGAAGACCATGATTATCAGTTCCCTGTGAATTATAAACTAAGGCTCACAACCAAGATGGCCTTGGACAACCCATTGGGAACGGTTGTAGTGTAATTCGGTTACTGTCTGTCTTGACTGTAGAATTACACTAGTGCACTTTGTGTGTATTGAGTAGGACCATTGAGGTTGTTCAATTTACTCTGACTCACAAATTGAACAAGACCTCTGTTATTATAGATTATGCACTCTTAATCCCGATGTAATAAATGGGCATCTATAGGTAGTAATTATTGCTTTGATTTACCAAAGGGTGAGATCTTTCCGTCAGATCAATTATTCCCGGTAAGTTGGGTGATGTTATTATCTATACGGTGTGCCATTAATTACAGAAGGAATCCGTGTCCCAGTAGGGCTGATGATGTCCCCTTGGAGAGCTCATAAGGATTGTCAAGTCAAATCTTGCAAGTGGACTTGGTCCGGCTGACAATAAGGTTGAGTGGTACTATTCAAGGTCCTAGATGTCGATTATTGAGTTGTCAGTGAACTCAGATAATTGACGGACATACGATATCTTAAACACGGGGAGCAATGCATAATATAATAAGAAGGAACCCAAAATGTAATTTGGGGATTAGATTGGTAGTGCAATAATGATCCTCTAGTGGAATGGATCGTTATTGATGGATGTAGGTGTGTATTCGGGGTTGAATACGGGATCCGAAACCCATCAGAAGGCCAGATCCAATACCTCCTCGAGGTCCCCGCTGTAGCCTAAAGTCATCTTCAAAAGGATGCAATCAAACGGATGAGATTAGTTCTCAGCCGTCGGATGAGATTGAATCTCGACCGTTGGATGAGATTGGTTCTCAACCGTAGGATGAGTTAATGGATGAGATCAACTTGTATCCGTGGGATTAGATCAAGTTGCATCCATTGGATCGAAATAAATAAAAAGGAATAAAAGAGAATAGATTAGAACCGTTGGATGAGATTAAGTCGTCTCCGATGGACGAGATCTATCCGGTTCGGTTTTAATTCTCTTTGGAAGGAAGAACCGGTTCACGAGGTGAACCAGAGATGGTTCATGTGAACCACACGCCCAAGACATTGATCATGGCCATTGGATTGATGTGATCAAGTTATATTAAACAAGATTATATCGTAACCGTTAGATGAGATTAAGTTGCATCCTATGGATGAGATCTCTTCGGTTCAAGTTTATTTTCTTTTTAATATAATTAATCATGGAAATAAATCAATTATGGCCGGCCATAATAAGATAATGATGGAAATAATTATTTTTGTTGTTTCCATAAAGATCTAACGGCTAGAAACCAAGCAAGTTAAATCCAAGGGCCTAGGCTTAAGATGTTTCTTTAATTTGGAAATAATTCATGGAATTAATTCAAATTAGAATAATTCTTAAGAATTGGCAAGGGGTGCTTGGTCTTGGGCGTAAGGCTATAAAAGAAGCCTTGAAGGGGGCGGCACATTAATTACAAAAACAACAGGAAGAGAGGTGGCCGATCCCCTCTCCTCTCTAACCCTAGCCGCCGCCCACTTCTTCCTCTCCTTCCTTTTCTTTTTTCTCTTCTTCCACCGCCCCTTTCCTTCTCTCTCTTGTGGTGGCCGAACCTCCCATCCAAGGTGGTGGCCGGATCCAAGCAAGGAGACAAGACAAGGCCAAGTTGTTGCGAGAAGAAGAAAGGAGATCCAAAACTTCATCGGAGGTTGCAGTTCCTTAGTTCCTGGAGGATCGTTGTCCACCCAACGTTCAGGAAGAAGACAGGAATACAGCGGAAGGCAGCGAGGTCGACAAAAGGTTCTGGTAAATTTTATTTTTTCCAAGTTTTTATTTACTAGAATTAATTTTATAAACCGTAGAAATAATTTAGGAATCGGCGATCCTGAAGGATCAATTGATTTTGTCTTCCTTATAGACTTTGTCAATTGATCCAAGGCGGGATTAAAGTTTTTTTTGTTCTGTGGGGTTCTATGCTCTTTCGGAGCGGATAGAATTGCCGGATCGCAGAACGGAGATCACATCCTCAAATAGATCGCCAACATAATCATGCAGACCTGCAATGAGGCTGGTCTACTTAAACAGTTTGTTGCTCCATATCTTCTTGTGCAATAATCTCATCATCCACAATACTTTGTGGTACCTATTCAATTTCCATCGAGACCTTAATGCTATCTGCATCTTAAACTTCTTCAAGATGGATTTTACTCTCACTAGTTCTTTTACAAATGAACTCTCTTTTTAAAAAAATATCATTTCTTACGACAAACACTTTGCCTTGTGTGGGATTGTAAAAGTAGGGATATCCTACAAAGTAGCACTTGTTTGATTTGGGACCTAGCTTGTCTGAGACTTGACGTTAAACGTAAGCCTCACAATCCCAAATCTTCATAAAAGACACTTGGAACTCTTCCTAGTCCATATCATATATGGTGTCTTTATGATGGCTTCAGACGGAACATGGTTAAGTGTGAATACAACCGTCTCTAGAGTGAATCCCCAGAAGAAAGTAAGTTGATCAGTCTGACTCATTATTGATCATACCATATTTAATAAAATATGATTTCTTCGCTCGGATACATCATTCCATTGTGGTGTTCTAGGTGGTGTGAGTTGGGATATGATCCCACACTCAACTAGATGGTCATGAAACTCTTAGCTAAGGTATTCACCACCTTGATCTTGGCTAAAATATTCACCACCTCGATTTGATCAAAGCATCTTAGTACTTTTCTCAAGTTGATTTCGTACTTCACTCTTGAATTCTTTGAACTTTTCAAAGGATTCCAACTTATGTTTCATAAGATACACATAGTCGTATCTATTGATATCATCAATAAAATGAAGTACTGATAGCTTCCTCTAGTAGTGATATTGAAAGGACCACATACATCAGTATGTATGAGTCCTAACAAGTCTGTTGCTCTTTTGTTATGCCCACTAAATGGAGTCTTGGTCATTTTACCTAAAAGATAAGATTCACATGCCTCATATGATTATAAATCAAATAAGTCTAGTAATCCATCCTTATGGAGCTGGGATATGCGACTCTCATTTATGTGACCCAGGCGATAATACTAGAGATATGTTTGGTTCAAATCATTCGATTTGAACCTTTTGGTATTTATTTTATAGATTGGACTATCTAAGTCTAAAACATATAATCCATTCATAAGTGGTACACTACAATAGAACGTATCATTTAACATTAAAGAACAACAGTTATCCTTTATGATAAACGAAAAACCTTTCTTGTCCAAAGAAGATACAGAGATTATGTTCTTTGTTAATGCAAGTACATAATATAGCACTCCTCTAGTTCTAAGACAAGCCCTATGGGAAAAGATAGGAATATTTTCCTACAATTATAGTAGCAATTCTTGCACCATTGCGTACTCATAGGTCTACTTTGCCCTTTTTCAATGTTCTAGATCTTCATAGGCCCTGCACATTGGTACAAATGTGAGATGTGCAATCGGTATCTAATACCCATGATGAAGAAATAGATAAATTGACTTCTATAACATATATATCTGAGGCAAAAGTCTCACTTTTTTTCTTCTTAACTTCCTTCAAGTTAAGCTTGCAGTTCCTCTTCCAATGTTCGGTCTCACCACAATAAAAGCAGGTTTCTTCCTTAGCTACCCTGCCTTTGGGTTTCAGTGCAGATGTGTTGGCCTTGCCCTTATATTGGGTCTTACCCTAACCTTTGGGCTTCTATTTGCCTTTGCCTTTCTATACCATCAGTACGGTACCAAACTTAGTCTTTTTGAGATTGGGTTCAGCTGTTTTCAACATGCTGAGCATCTCAGGTAGAGGCTTGTCAATTTCTTTCATAGTTCATGACAAATTGACTATACTCTTCCAACAATGATTGTAGGATAAGGTCAATGGCCAATTTTTGGTTCAGTGAAAATCTTAGTCCTTCTTGCATCTTGCATGCAAATAAGGCCTTAGACACCTTAAACAGCTCGTGCCTAGCTTGCCCTTGATATAGTTATTTCAAGTGCTCAACCATATCATGTGCATCCATGTTCTCATGTTGCTTTGAAGCTCAGAGTTTATAGTATCAAGCATTAGGCATGATACATCCAATGCATCATCTTAATGCTTCTTCTTGTAAGCATCTTTCTCTGCACGAGTGGAGGTGCTTTAGGAAGATGTTGCTCTAAAATGTACAGTTTTCGTTCTTGCTTGAGGAAGATCCTCAAATTTTGTACCAGTCTAGAAAATTAGTTTCGTTGAGCTTAACCTTCTCAAGGACAGACCATAGACCACAGAGACAGAGTATTTGACATGTTAGTTCACATGGTGATCTACAACAATAAAATACAGAAATAAGTATCATATCTAAATCATTTAATTATGTATTTAATTAAATAATACTCCCACTGAATCATAGAGCTTTAATAGAGGCTAGTCATAGATGTAGGCAAACGTATTTTGCCCACACTACTAGCTTCTAACCCAATAGCTAATAATTCATGTGGGATAAGATCCACATCATACCTCACCTTGAGTTGGCTTTGGCTAATCACCCAAAACTTAATATAATTAGGTAGACAATATTTTACCAATTACATCTTATGCAACTCTTAGAAATAAAAGGGTCAAGATCCACATTACACATCATCTTAAGTTAGCTTTGACTAATCACTCAAGACTTAGTATAATTGTTCTCTTACCCAACTTTCTCAACTTTTGGAATATGCCTCTAAGTTCTCCTCAATCTAATTGAGGTAATTTAGTTAAGTCTTATCCAAAATTCGATAGCGAGACACCACAATTGTCCTCTCACACTCTACCAAGATAAATTGTGTCACTATGCTTTGGCAAATCTAACAACAAATGATCAAGATAGTAGTGAGTACCAAATTTTGATAGGCATATCGAGTGGAATTAATTAAGATAAAATTATTATCTAACATGTATCACATACACAGATAGCATATATCAACATATAAGCTTAAACGTGACATGGTTATGATCCATATTCTACGATTCTCTCAAGCCAATGAAAAGATCGAATGGTCAACCTAGGGATAACATCTTCTCCAAGTGCTTCCTTTGGTCATCATGTGTCGTCGGCATCCTTCTTGCAACTTCATCCTCTAATGGACTTTCCTCTCCTCATTTTGTATATTATAAAATAGGAATACTTGAGTTACATTTAAGTATGAATCTATTTTTACAACTAGAAAAATAGAGAGAAAGACACGACATACAGGCCGTATTATGAATTACAACATGCACACACAACACAACCACAATCACATCAGGATTAAGGGGCATAACCATGCACCATGGCAACCAACACACAACAAATAGATCTAAGACATCAATATTATTATGTTTACAAAATTACTCATGAGCAAGAACGTTACAGCGGTCCCGCTAACTGATTAGCAGGTAGGGGTCAAGGGGGCAGCACCTCCGAAGTAAAATTTTATTTACAACTCTTTGAATGAGTCACTGCCCTTTATTCATCAAAATAAACCCGAGATCCTCTTGTTCTGTTGATGCATCCTTATGACAAAAATCGCACAATCTGTTCACAACAGATCGTGAAAAATTTATCACAATTCGTTCTCAACAGAATGATGCAATTTCATCAACATAACACCATAGGTTGCAAACTTTTGTCAAATGCAATCAGACTATAGCACTTGTATTAGACAAACGATTGCACATCTGTCAACATGACAATGCTATATCCTCTTAGTTTGATCAATACAAACTTTTACATACAGACAAAATACTCATACAATTACGCAACCCATAACAACATGTCCAACTCATACAAACTTTTACATACAGACAAAATACTCATACACCATCAAACTCCTGCAAAAGAGATTTAACAACACTTGCCAAAGAAGAGTTAAGATTGTTAGTTTGAAATAAGCCTCCTTGTACAAAAGTAAAATCATTGGCAGTTGAGAATAAAAAACTCTCTTAACCTCTCTTTCTTTTGCATAAAAGCTCACTTTTTTACTCTTGAAGTTTTTTTTCTTTTTCATTCTTCTTTTCACTCTTCTCATCCACACTTTTTATTTTCTCACACTCCTTTTCTTTTTCATTTTTTTCTTTTCTCACACTCTTTTTCTTCAAACTCCTATCATCTTCGGACTCACTCTCAGTTTCAATATCATCATTTTTTTTCAAAATCATAATTCTTTTGTTTGGATATTGTGATGCAATATGTCCTCTTCCCAAACACTTAAAGCATTTAATATCTCTGTTTCTTGAAGATTGGATAGATTTTTTACCTTTGGCCAATGGAGAACTATCATCTTTATTTTTCAAAAACTCGTTTTTACCCTTTGCTGCAACTTTATCATCTTTTTTATTCTAGCTAGATTTCCAAGTGGATGGATTATGACTTTGCCCATGCTTGATTGAACCCTTCCTTTTGAGCTGCCTTTCAACTTTCATGGGCATATGCACCATATCTTCAAGCTCCACATAATGTTGCAACTCGACTATATTTATAATTTCTAGATTCAAACCTTGTAAAAATTCTGCCATGGTTGCTTCTCAGTCCTCCTCCACATTGGCTCGAATCATGGCAATCTCCATCTCTTTGTGGTATTCCTCCATAGTCTTGAACCCTTGTGTTAGACTTTGTAATCTTTGGTACAAATCTTGATAGTAATGTGAGGGAATGAACCTTTTTCTCATTATACATTTCATCTCCTCCCATGTATCAATAGATCTCTCTTTTTTTCTTCTCCTGCTTAGAATAATTTGATCCCACCAAATAATAGCATAATCAATAAACTCAACAGCAGCAAGTTTTACCTTCTTTTCTTCAGAGTAGTTGTGACAATCAAATACTAATTCCACTTTCTTTTCCCATTCTAAATATACATCTGGATCACTTTTGCCTTGAAATGAGGGAATCTTTATCTTGATATTGCCAAGTTTCTATCAACATATTCATTTGCCCTTCCTTTTCTTCCACCAATTCTAATAGGACCAGATCTGCCACTAGAAGCTCTATCAACAAAGTCCTCAGAAATGTCATCATCATCATTGTCATCACAGTTATGCTGCCTTGCACTTCGCTTAGGAACTCTACTAATTTGAGTATTTTGTAGTCCAGTAATTAGAGCATCTTGCCTCTCTAGTCTGCCAAGGATTTGACTGAATCTGATTTCCATACATTCCAAACGTTGTCTCAAAGTACGTTGTTCAAGGGTTTCTCTAGGTCTTGCTGTAAGGAAATCGGGCCGCAAAAACCGCTTTTTGCGTTGCGGAAAACCCCGTTTCTCTTGCCACCGGATCCGTACGAAGCCCTTCGCGTATCCCGCTCGCTCCTTTGGTTCGCCGGATCTCAAAGGAGTCAAGTGTACTCCTCTCTAACGGTATCCACTCGGACAATATGGGTGGAAAAATCAAAACTCAAGGTGTGCTAGCACCCAAGAGAGTTTTGGCTAGCAAGAGGAGAGGGAGAGGGAGAAGGAAAAACAAGAAGAAGGAGAGGGAGAAGCACCTTAACGTGAAGTGCACCAATGAAATAAAAAAAACTCTATTTCATTCTCCTTTTTGCATGTCACATCAATGGCCAATTAATCCCCATTAAAGGCCTTAAACCATCCATGAGTTACAAAGAAGATTTGTAACCTCCCATGAGGTGGCAACCAAGGTGATGTGGCACCATTCTATTGGCCATCACTTATGCCACCTCAACATAAAGTCAAGTGGTCAAGTCAAGACTTGACCATGAGGTGGCATGAGTCAAGTCAACATCTATGATGACATGGCATAAAGTCAAGTCAACATGGATGATGACATGGCACAAAGTCAAGTCAAACTTGACTCCCAAAATTTCTCCTTCTCAAGTCAAGTCAAACTTGACTTCTAATCTCCCAAAGTTGATCAAATCAACTCCACTAATCTAGTTTGGATTACACCTAACCCAACTTGATTCATCACATGAATCTCATCCTCTTGGTTCATCATATGAACCTAATTCCACCTAATTGCCCTTTGAGTGTGACCCTTTAGGTTCTTGTAACGTTGGCAATGCCCTAAACTCATTTAGGTGCATAAGTAGTGAAAGGTATCTAGCAACACATCACTACTACCAAAGTTACAAGAATGTTGAGATCCAACATCACCTTGTGACTACTAATTGTGACTCTCACAATATGTGACCATGTCCTTCTATCCTTGATATCAAGATTGATTAAACCGAGGCATAGACCGTGCCATCCTCTAATCAATCTATGTCTTGAATTCCAAGTAGACTCACTCCAATCAAACAAGCTCAACATCTCATGTTGACTCATTTGGGCATGGTCATGCACTCTAGTGGTCTAACTCTATCAAGAACTCCCAAAATCGCGCGGCCGAATAATCCGAGCTTCCCTCGCTGTCGTCTGCTCCACGCCGATTCGAGATCCCCAAATCACCGTCATCCACCCCACGCCACCGGCAATCGTCGCGACGCGGAGCAAAAGAAAATCCGACCCCTGTTCGCGACGCGCCCTAAATCCTCTCTACGTTGCGTTCGGCTCGGACCCCTATTAGCCCATCGCTCCTCACCCTCGCGGCCCCCGTCGCTGCGTCTGGTCCACTCCGCCCCTGCTCGCCCGTCCCTCTACGAGCAGCCGGCTCGCCCGTCGCTCCTCCCCGTCCTGAGCCAAGGACAACAGTCGCGCAGCAGTCGCTTGTAGATGTATATTTCACTTCCGTCTTCTTGCCTGAAGGTCATAGGTGACAACATAAAGAAGGAGCTTTGTCAAATCCAATCGGAACTGAGCACGAAGAATCAAACCCTCGATTTATCGTAAAAGCTCTATCTTTTTTATCACTACTTTCACTTCAGTTCATAATTACCGATTGGCAATTCTCCTTGCGACAGGGAAGAACAAATTGAAGCAATCTCAACCAAGCTTCCAGTTGACAAGGCTGATTTGAACAAATTCTTTCCAAGGTGAGATTTGAAGAACTTGAAGCCTTTAGTTTAGATTGTTGGCAGCTTATATGAATATGAAATGGGGCATTGTAGGTCATGGTGCGACAAATATGGAGACATTGTGCTCGATGTCGTGAGGAAGGAGTTCAAGGATCATGTCGGCGAGATGGAGGCCATCAGAAGTGGTGCTAGAGACCAACATGATGATGGCGGATGTGGAGAGAAATGGGTAGCATTTGGAGACAGTGATTAGGGGTTTCTTCCCAATCTCTTCTCTCTGAAGCAAAACTCATTGAACCCGTTTGTTGATGACAACCGGAGGAAGTTGCTCCTTCTCTCGAAGGGAGTAATTCAATGACATGGTTGTGTTTTCTGCATGAACGAGAGATGCTGGATTGGATTCATTCAATCTCCACTGTTTCTAGATTATTGATTAGTGTGTTTCTGACTCTGACTGAGTTGATACTATGGCTTAAGTTTAGTTTACACTATTGCTTAGTGTAAAAGGGGAGCGATCAAAGGGGTTCATCTAAACATGTTTATCGTATTTAGCGTGTTTCATTCATCAAACTTGTTCAGATTGATGGTGGATTCATTTCATCATATGATAATAAACTTTGTCCAGTGGATCACTGAAATTAAATCTACTTGTGGATCTCTGTAATCTTTACTCTCATAAGCAATGTAATACACTTTGAAAAGTTGTAATCCTGCTCCAAGTCGCCGGTGCAACTTGTTTATCGAAGCAGATATTATATTTTACTTCCAAGAGACCATAAAATAAAATTCTAAATGATACATCACTAGGAGATGTTGGACAATGAAAGTTTTCAAAGAAAATTGACAGACTCGTCACCAATCATAGTCACCTCAACTGCAATTTACAACTAGGAAATGAAGTAGTACACAATGAACCAAGTCACCTTATTACAAACTGCCACTTAATAAATGGCACAAGCTCTGTGATGCTATCACACACAATGAATCATAGATGAAAATTTTACTACACTGAATTTGTGCTTCTGTCCTAATTTACACCAGCTAATGAAGGAGAAGTGACAAATCAGATTAGCATCTCCATTTATACATCAATAATTGTTACAGAAAGCACTCCTCTTACTATCACCTCCTTTTTCTTTGGATTAGCTGTGTGCTCTATGCTTTCAGCATCAGCTCCATTTGTGCTACTCTTGAGAACCTTCTCCAAAGAAGTCATAGAGTATTTTTGATTGGCAAAAGGATTAGAAAATTGACTCTCTGTGCCGAAAGGACAATATAGAAGCTCTAGGTGAACCTAATGCAACAAAGCAAACAAAACATGTGAGTATAAGAAAGCACACAATCAGCCAACATGTTAACTTCGGTAAAAGAAATACATACACACACATACACATGCACATGCACCCAGATTTTAAGATCACTATGAACAAATATAACATGTACATGCATATACATACAAAGACTTCAAGAACATTTATACCCTTCCAGCTCAAAAAGGCACAATTCAGTGCATTCCATGACATCACAAAACCAATATACAAGGAAAGCATGTGAAACTAAAGCAATGTAGTTGTCCATTTAATTATATCTGGTTACTTGAACCATATATCAGCACATATTAAAGCTTTGGAATAAGTAACAAAAAGCTGTTATTTCTTTTCGGCATTCTAGGAAGGGATCTAATAATTATGTAGACTACAATTTGATAATCAAAATTTCCTTTATCATGCTTTATTTCCTTCGACTGATTGCATAATGCCAAAATGGTTAATAAAAGAATTAGCAAGAAAGAGTCAGGAAAAGATAGTAGTTTATCGCAAATTATAAACTAACCTTGCCATGGCACATCTTTGTTTTTTCCTATGACTTCCACATATACTAGACTAGCATACTAGACCAATACGCTAGGAAAGGAAAAGAGTAAGAAAACATGACTTATTTCCTCTACATATGGTACTTATCCATATAATTACTCTTGTTCAAATTGGAGCATTAATCTGCTAATATCACACTTGTTAAGGCTCAATAATATTTGCTACTCTTTTCAGACATTCTGTGTAGGGGAATTAACAAATATGTAGACAGTTTGTTGATATCGTCAAAATTTTCTTGATCATGCTTTATTTCCTGTCACTGATTGCATAATGGCAAAAAGGTTGTGGATGCTAATATTGCTAAGGACTAGTAAATAAATTGCACACTAACCTGACCAAGCAATATGTTTCAAACAGAAAAGAAAAGAAACGCTTTTGGATCAAATTAACGAAGCAAGTGTTGGATCCATAGTAACGAGACAAACAAAAGAACCAGAATAATCAAACATTGATTCTGAAGAAATATTAGAACATCATCGATTCTAATAAACTACTTCAAAAATCAACGTTTTTGAATTCAAATAAGTGAGAACCGGTCTGATTAATTACCTAACCAGAACCAACGATGATGTTGTTGATCGGAATAAAAATTAGCTTGACGAAGAACCCAACGAACCCCATCACTGTTTCAACTTGGAAACCATATGCTCAGACTTCTGTTACAATGAAAGAGACAAACATCAGCTAGAATAAATAGATGAATAGCAAACATTGAAAAAAAGTTATTCTCCACGAATTAAATTTTTTCCAGTGAGCTTGTGATGAATGCATCTATATAAACTACGACTAGATTTAAGGACATTAACTTTGAAATTTGTGTGGTTCTTAGAAGTTAGATAACCAGTTAGAGACGATAGCACTCCTGGTATATTAGAACACAGAAAAAAGATGTAACCAACTATGCTTCCTCAAAACGAGAGGATTATATTCGTCTGCACTTCACAAGCACAGTAGCATAAAAAAATGCAAATGCAAGCTTTGAAAACAAAGTAAGCAACTAACCTGCTCAGAATAAGGCAGATACTTGCCATCAAAAGTAACAACCACTCGATCTTTTCCGTCAACGCCCTTTACTTTGTTAACCAAACAGTAGAAATCTATAGCCGACATACTGAAATGTAAAACCAGCCATTAAAATATCAGTTCCCTAGGAGAGAGGAAGAAAGAGGAGAAAATAGCTTGAAGGAAAAGAATCAAAAGAGAGGTGAATCAGAACCATCATGAAGCCAATGCAAGAAGTCATATGTAATTTTATATTATAGTAAGATTTCACAAGTCTCAGTAGGTGTGAAGAGGCAATAACTTGCATCAAAGCTAGCATGCAATAGGCAAATTAGTGTACACAAATCTGCTAGAATCCTAGGATTGACTGTGAATCTTCCTCAGCATTTGCAGTTGATAATTATTTCTATAACAGATATGGTAGGTCATTTGTGTTGGTTTTATAAGCATAGACTTCCAGGATAAGTTTGCTTAAGCATTTCAGGCTTTCAGCAATATGGCTACTTGTAGCCAGCTGGTTTTACTTTTTTGTTGAGTAATGAGATACATCCAACGATAGAAAATGATAATACCAGTTATTTAATGGCTCAAGACCTCAGTAGTACACAATTATTGATCCTCTCACCAAGCCTGATAACAAGTTTTCTTTACAACCAGTTTTTTGAATTCAAACCAATTACTTGACAGACAATGCAAACCACATAGTTAACCTTGGGCCTGATTTAATATTAGGAGATTTATTCAAGGTCAGTAGTCCCTCAAGTAGGAATGCGTTAATTGTACACAATCTACATAAGGCCATTCAAGGTCATTCAAGTCACAAAGGAAACAGTATCAACAATATAACACAAGATAGGCTTCAGATTCACTTACATGCCATCACCAAGTTCTTCATTAATGATCTCTTTGATGCTTTCTCCAAAATGCATAATTGCTTCATTTAATCTAATAAATTAAAAAATAATGGGTAGTGTCAATAGACAATTCTAAAATGGCATAAACTAATATTGGTAAATGAAATGGGAATGAATAATGATAAAGAAAACAAAGATTCCATACAATTAGCATACCTAGAGATTATACTTCCCTATTCAAAAGCCGTTCAGTTTCCAATTTTATACCACAAACAACCAGTTATATCCTTCAAAAATAAATGAAAAAATAACACTGAGATTGACTAATCAAATCCAAAGACATTCCTTCAAAAATTAAGAGAAATCAAAAGCTAAGACACGATTGTCCTGGTTGCAAGTGATATGGAACCAAGTGCAGGGATTCACAAGCGTCGGATCCCAACTCTGAAGCACATTGTCAGGATCCGAAAGACTCTCCCGCAGCGCGTACAGAGCATCCCCTCGGAGTTGGACAAGACCGACGACTGCGAGAGCAAAGCCGCAGAGAAGCGACGGCGGAGGCGGAAAGCCTAACCTTGGCGACGGCGACACGGCAGAGAGGCGAGCATGGGGTTTTAGGGTTAGCCAGCGGCGACGGACAACGGGCGACGAGCAGAGAGGCGAGCGTGGGGCAACGAGCAGAGAGGCCAGTGTAGGGCGACGGGCAGAGAGGCGAGCGTGGGATCGGGACAGGGACAGGGACGGGCAAAGAGGCGATGGTGGAGGCGGAAAACCTAACCTCGGCGAGTTTTTTGACAGTGTGATTCGCTTGCCACGCGACGGTGAGAAAATCCCAACCACGTCGCGCACGAGTCGTCGGACGCGTCTGGCGGGCAGAGCGAGCAGAGCGACGAGAGCAGTGAGGGATGCGGCGAGAGGAGCGACGGGCGAGAGAGGGACGGGACGAGAGCAGCGACACAAAGGCCAGAATAGAATTCGAGTCAATTTTAGGGTTTTCCGCCACGCTCCCAACCACGTCGGCAAGCTCCGCGCGATGCCAGCTCAGAGTCGCGGATATGTCGCGCAGAGGAGTCGCGCGGTATATCAATTCCGTATATTAGAGATAACAATTTAAACATATGAACAGGGTATGATTCTAAATCAGCCTAAACAAGCCTAAGAATTAGCTCCCCTAAGTTGGAGGTTTAACACGTTATAATTTAGAGCTCGAGTTAGTGTAGCAAGTATTAGCATGAGTTAAGTTAATATAATAAATATGTTATTTTGGCACCCAAAAATATTTATTGCCTACTTAGTTAACTAGATAGGACTTCGGAACCCAAGCCATCTTATGTCTAGGATTTCTATTTACTAATGACAAGTAAGAAATATGATTTTGATTTGAACTACATCCAAGTCCACTCCTATTGTATGCAACTCATCTTGACCTTGAGCATCATATTTAGATACTTAGACTTAGATGTGAACCTGCCCAACATTGATTTCAACTCATCAACTTTGTTTTTCAACTTAAAATTCTCTTCCTCAAGCTTTGACACTTGAGTTGAGATTCCAACTTGACTAATATGTGCCAATAAGTCAAAATTAGTCTTTTCCTTGAGATCTTTGACCTCCTAAGTAGAGACTTGACTTGTGACTTGTACAGCTAGAGTCATAGTTTGGTAAAATAGTAGCGTGTAATTTTTCAATGATAGGATTTGTTACTTCATCAACTTGTATAAGTCGTTGATTTGACTCAAATCTAAGGTTGAGTCATACTCTGACTCGGACTCGACATTGGATGCATCCTCGGTTGCCACCAAAGCATTGACTTGATCTGAGTCTGAATCAGATTCTGAAGATGACTCATCCCATATTTCTTTTAAGGCTTTCTTCTTCTTCTTTTATTCTTGTCAAGATCCTTTTCTTTTAGAAGTGGGTAGCCAACTTTAAAGTATCCCTTCTTGTTGCATTTGAAGCACCAGACATTTATAAGATCCTTTTTCAAAATCTTCTTCTTTACGAATCTCTGAGAGATCTTCTTCCATAGGATCATCTGTTTGACCATATGAGCAACTTCTGAAGATAAATCATCTTTATCAATTGATGGTCTGGACTTGGATTCCAACTCGCCTTCCTCCTTTGGTTTGGATCTTGATTTGGTTTTCTTACAATCAAGACTACACCCTTCTCTTTTTGATCATGATTAGCTTGTTTATGAAGTTCAAAATTGCAAAAGAATTCATCTAACTTAATAATTAAAAAATCCTTCTAGTGGGTGTCTATGCGTGTTAAAATTTTTATTTCAATAAACAATCAATGGAAGTATAATAATCTAAATTATTACAATGTGCATCATACACATACAAGGATACACACATGTGTAGACATAATCATAGAATTAAGTAGCATAATGAAATTATACCTATTGGATAACATGAAGCCTAAATGACATTAACTAGCAACCTTTTGAAAGATTATCTCTACTCGTATCCACGAGATGACTTCACTAAGCTACATGTCATGTCTCCATTTTGATACTTGTCGAAGGAGGGAGACAAAGAGATCCGAGAGAGGACTCATAGTCCGATTCGGTATCCAATAGAACAAGATAACCTGACGATACGAAATGAACTGAATGAAGGCGATGAAGCCACTGTTCTAAGGTCGGAAGGCTCTCTGCCAATGAGTGACAACAGGCCTAATGTCGTCGGAGTTTCGATAGCAACAATTGCTCGTTGGAACAATACCTAAGGGTGGTGGAAGAGGCTCCCTCACGGTTGGAACAACCTCTATCCAGCTACTGTTTACGCAGCTGCTGCACCCTGGAGGCGGTGGCTAGCAGTAAGCACAACTTTTGTTTCATAGCTCCAAGCCTCCAACTTTTGAACCAGGTAGAACAAACCAACCACATATGGAGCATACAAGAATAGGTTGGGGATAAAAAAGTTGTGTCATGGACATAGAACATTAGAAACATCAATAAATAGTTTGTCGTCAAGGTTAAATTGAATATCACTACCACAGCCTTAAAGGAGATTCTGACAAACCAACAAACTACCATTAATTCTTCTTAGCACCAATTGGTCTCATCTATCTAAGACGTGTTCACTAGGATCAGACTGTAACTGTCCTCATTCATGTTTGCATAATTAATGTTTCTTAGCTCCAACTAATTTCATATAAATAAAAGTGAAAAAAAACTCAGGTTAATTTATCTGTAATCTACAATCTATTCATCACAACTTGATCAATATGGAAAAATAGAACTACTGAATTTGAAAGGATAGAATCAGAAATAGTATGACCTCGATTTTCAAGGTACAATAATTTTCCTCGCAAATCATCACCAGCAATTGCAAGAGAAACTGAAGCTTCTCCCAATTGTGGATCTCTTCTTTCAGCTTGCTCTAATATCTCAATACACAAGCGACTCTTGGGAGATGCTTCTCCTTCTCCAGTTGATCTGAGATACTCCACAGACTTGGTAAGTCTTTTGGCAATCTGAATGGCTTTCCTTCTGTCTGATGTGAGATCAGAGGGTCTAGCTCCCTTTGTTAGAAGAGACACAATTATCTTAGGTTCCTTGCGCATTGCAGCTATGTGGAGTACAGTATAACCTCTGAGGTTTCTATGATTAACATCTGCGAGTGCAAGATCTAAGAGTTCAGTTGTAATTTTCGGATCGCAAAATGCTACTGCATAATGCAATGCATATGCATTATCTAGAGTGGTGTTCCCTTCTATTAATAGCATTCTCACTAATTCAAGATCGTCAATGTCAAGAGCTTTATGTATTCTCCTCATATGTTTATCAGGGAAGCCACTGCTTTCAGGTTCTACCAGTCCCAATTTCAAGCGTGAATCCATAATTTGCTCAGCAAGATCAGGAGGCACTGTCTTCTCAAGGGTAACAATATCCAAATCTGACTTTATTATGATGTCTATGCACTTGTTGACCAAACTGATGCATAAGTTCTCACATAATTTCGCCACAACTAGAATCATTGGTATATCATCTATGGCCACCTTCTCAAGAATATCAAGGAGGTGTCTCTGTGATCAAAGTAACTACTTTTGCATCAATTCAAGAAAATAATATCAAAAAAATATCCATGAATGACAATTTTTTAAACAAGTGCAAGGAAAACATGTGGAAATAGCAGTCTAAAATAATGGTAGCTAACAACAAAAGAGACAGACGTCTCAACCATGCCTCAAAGTTATAGAATTATGTATGTATCAATAAAAACAAATCAGAAAATTTACATAATACCATTATTATCATCATCATCGAGCCAAACATGTTTTTGGTCAAAGTACTAGTGAAGTGGCCTAGGCTTTAAACTCGACTACATGGATCATTCATTAAGCTCTATGAGTCTATATATTATTAGGATCCAAATCAACTAAATTATTGTTGGATAATCTTTGCTTTAAGATTGTTACAGAGATAAATGAGAATTACTGAATTAAAAATTACCGAGCTAGGAGGTCAAATTGCCGAGCTAGGTAGGTGAGCTGATGAAAGGCCGAATTAATTGGGCAAGCTGAGCTATCAGGGAAAGCTGAGCTGGCCAAGGAAGACCAAGCTGCCGGAGTTAAGTACTAGTTCACTGAGCTACTGGACTATTGAGCTGGCCAAGTGGCCAAGCTACCGAGTAAGCCGAGTGGCCGAGCTGTTGAGTGGTGATTGAGGTGTCAAGTAGCCGGATTGCTGACCGAGCATGAAGGTGTCGAATTGCTGACCGGGAGGCTAGGTGGGAGCCACCTAGCGGGAGGTTGGACTAGGAGCCACCGAATGCACAAGGAATTGCCAAGCTGCCAATCGGGAGTCATCAAACGGGAGGTTGGGCAGGGAGGTTTGCCAAGGAGAGGTAGGTCAAGCCCGACAATGTTGCCAAGGAGAAAGGTTGTCAGGCAAGATGCTCGCACACGAGTGAACTGGGTTTAGTGCAAAGAGCACGCACTTGAGAAAGACTCTCATCCATGCATATTCATAACATCTAAAATTGTGATTCAATATAAACTCAGCCTTAATTCCATGAAACTCCCAATATGGGACTAAACTCTCATTCATATTGGAATCCATTTTTCATTTTTCCATTCACTTTTCCAACAAATATATTTATATATACAGATAGATTATAATATATAAAATTAAAATTTTGTTTGCCCTCCCTCTTCCCTTTACAACTTATGCTCTAATCCATTCAAGTCTTCCAATCAAAGAATTTCTTGATAACTTTTGAACATGTTCATTCCATCTCCGTATATTTTATCATGCTTTATCATCTATTTGAGCCATATCTAATTATGAATACTCCATGTTGATTTGAAGTCTCATAACATCCAAGTTTCTCATCTTAGATAAAGATACAAAGCCTAATAAAAAATGACTACAAGGAAGATACAACAATTGTTTTTCACCATCTAAGAACTTAAATAGGTAAGAGTCATGCAAAATGAAGGAGATCCTACAACGGTATTGTGAGGTGATTCCACTTTTTGTAAGATCATGAAACTTAGAGTTCTTTATTACTTTTATTTTTTGGTAAAAGATTAGCTTCAATGGCCCCTGATAGACCTACATTAACTCCAACCTCGAAGCTATACATTTGGTCTATTTAGCTATAAACTCTGGTGATTGTGGAGAAAATTTAAATGTTCTGAGCAATGACATCACTACTTACAAGTTCTGTAATACAAAAAATGGTAAAATATATTGCTTGGTGTGAATTAAAAAATGGGAAGAAGTTGGTGGAAATTGGAGATGCATGAGGATCTATGATGACCGAAGAGCTAGTGGGGAAGGGGTGAGGGCAGGGTATGATTTTTTTTTTTTAATAAAAGGTCAAAATAAACAAGTTAAGTGTAGGGAAATTAGTAAAGATATAAACACAGGAAATGAAAATGCTAACTCTAGGGATTTAATGTGATTTAAAACTCCAGTTCCTACTCTACGTCCTATGGTCGGTGTGCACTTCAACCCTTATTTGACTAGAAATGTGTTAGGGGAGTTAGGTATGTGGCTGAGATGATTAGGGGTGGGGTGGGAGGCATCTGGTACTTCCAAATGTAATTTCTAACTTCTCTTGTTATCCATAATCACTAGGATATGGTGTTTATGTGGTTCGGCAATCCCTTGAATTCCTATTCCACAATATATGATTCGTCAGTGGATCACTATCGGAATGTTGCTAACTTTCTCTTTCTTGGTCAACTACCAAAAGTGGAAAAACCTCTTACAAGTATAAGATTATAGTTGAAGATTACAAAAGCTTACCGCAAGGAAGAAGGCCTATAATAGGGTTTGACCAACATTATTTTGCCCTCCACCAATCTCCCGACTGCTGGCGAATAGCAACGACTCTTTCTTGTTTCATCTTAAGCATCAATCAATAGGAATCATAGTATCAATCGACTAATGTGTCATCGGTCGATTGCCCAGTCAACTACTCTCCTGAACTGAACATTATATTTGTTGCCTTTGCAACCTACGTCGACAATCCAATTGACTTGACCATCAGTCGATTGGATTCCACATCAACTGATCAAAACTAGAAACCTCAAAACTCTAGGGTTTTAGGTTTCTCTATTCCACCAATCGATCAATTCCCATTCCAATCAACTGGACTCACAACTATGATCATCCTAATGATTAAATCCACCTAAGTTGAGTTCTACCCTTGCCCCATGCATATAGGTCACTCAACTCTCACAGCTCACAACAGGAGTCTTACCACCGCAACTTGCTTTGCCCCTCGGTCATCTCCTATCAAGTTATTTGGTCCCTCGGATGCACACGAGCTCTCAGCTTCTCAACATGTCATCCTTCACGTCTTCACTTATGTAGTGTTGATGTAGTTGTGCCCCAAGTAATCCAATGAGACCTTGGCCTTTGATGTTTAAGCAAAGGGTTCAATTTAGGCCTTGCATGATATTTTGATATGTGTATTTGAGTGTACAGGAACTTGCAGGAATAAGATATCAAGTGATGATTGATTGACTTGGCGTGGTCAAGGTAGCACACCCAATGGCTTGGAGGTTTGTAGAGATAGAAAAAGGATGGTACGAGACATTTGAGGGACCGTAGGACGAGAAGCACAACTCTAGAGCAATGACTTAGGGCAACCAAGTTGGCAACACAATAGCAAACTGAGGGATCACAAGACAAGGAGCAACAAGGACGACAATCGATAGAGGTTGACTATATAGGTGAAAACGTGAAGGATAGCATGTGGAGGATCCAAGGGCTCATGTGCATTCAAGGGACTGAATAATCTAACAGGAGATAATCGCGGGAAGAAGTCAAACTGTGAATGAACTCTAGTGTGAGTTGAGTGTTAAGTGACTTGTGCGTATAGAGTGAGGGTCGAACTCAACGTAGACGGTCTCGATCTTAGATTTAGTCATAGTTAGGGTTCCCAATCGACTAGCAATGGGCAATAGTCGATTGGTGGAATGGGAAAATCAACACCCTAAAGATCCAAGGTTTAGGATTTGACCAATTGACTGAGAAAGCAGTCGAGCGAGGAGGCAATGAACAGAAAGTTATATTCAATTGAACAATCGAGTGAGCAGTCGACTAATAGAATATTAGTTGATCGATGGCACATCGATCGACTTATGGTAAGTTACTGTGCAACAATTATCATATTGTAATGGAGCAGTCGATTGATGGTTTATATCAATCGATTGTTGGACGATAGACAAGTGAGGGATGAAGGGTTGAAGGCTATTTAAAGAGAGCACGGTGAAGATTATTGAAGCTGACAAAATAAGACTGGTTAACATCATTAGAGCTTTTGCCTTGTACTCTAAACATTTCTTGTAATCCTTGTGCTTGTAAGAGGTTTTTGCACCTCCAGTAGTTGACTGAGAACGAGAAAGATAGTAGCTTTCTAGTAGTAATTCACCGATGGATCAAAGACGTCAAGTATGAGTTCGAGGGACTATCACCACGTAAACACCTCGTGTTAGTGATTCTAGTAAGCTTGCTTGTATTTATTTAATTTCTGTTAATACTAATTGTATTTGACCTTGCTAGTTCGATAATGAGAGTATTGGAATTATACTTATAGGTTTAAATCGTTATTCACCCTCCTCTAGCCCGTCATCGCTGTCCTAACATGTAGTGCGTGTCTATTGGTTTTTGTCCTTATTGCACCAATGCTCCTTGCCCAATGGTCCCTCAGATGATTCATGTCATATGTCTTCGATCTTTACACACCTCAAGCCATCGAGCTACTAACTTGGTAGCATCAAGTCATCGCTTTAAAGTTCTAACACCATCCCAGTGCTCACATCTTGCGGTCCCTCGAATGTCTCATGTTATCCTTTTCCAATCTTTACAAACCTTCAACACTAAGCGTGTCACCTTAGTCACACCAAGTCATCATCATATACAACTCGGTCTCATCAATCCACAAGCTCTCCAAGTTTCATGTGTGTTCCTATAAATCCCTATACACTTAAATACACATATCAAATCACAAAACAAAGTATCACTTAATCCCTTTGCTCAAATATTAAAACTCAAAGTCATATCGGACCTCTCAGGGCACAATTGCACCAATAAAATGTTCTTAGTTTTTGCCACTAATGGGTTAACTATGGAAACAATAGCTCAACTACAAATTATGAACACATTAGCCTAGCTACAAACAAGTGGTGAGAAATGAAATTTTCTTTGTTGCATGTAACAACATATGTAAAGATGTGAAACTCTTTGAGATGTGCTAATGTACATTGAAAGTGCTAAAGACCTCTCTTTTAGTTTTAAATTCTATAGAACCTTACACAGCATCATTCCATATTTGATGTTCTATTGGTGGTAATATTCCCTGGTTCTTTTCTTTGGATCCTTTCATTCATGTTTCAAGTTTATTAAGATAACTTTGAGCCCCATGGATACTGTTTAGTAACAGTAAGCATATCTGAATCAAAATAAAAATTGCTATTATAACTACAATAACTTCAGAAACAGCACATTTCATTAAACTAGCCTGATGATAGCACAATCAAATTGAAAACACCAGCATATCTGATAGGAATGAAAAAGCTAAAACCTACTTACAGGTAATCTGGATGATCACTATTATCAACCAAGACTATTTTTCAGAAAAAAGAGTGATGCTCTATATTGTGATCTTGTCTACAAATCAAGTTAACTAACATTCTAAAGCTGGTGCGACATTCATATGGAACGAAACATTAGTGGAGGGATTATAAGATAACTTAGAAACTAGTTGGCTATAAAAAAGGATATATATATTTGCCTGATAGTCATAAAAGTTATGCTACTTTGTAGGATAACAATATTTAAGCAAGATTTGGTAGAAAGATCATGCTTCGAAGTTGTAATCTATGGCCTAATACGCAGAAAAGCAGCTAGAAATGTGAGAAAGAAGAGCAATGGGGTGACAACAGAGAGATCCGAATAGTTCATCAGGCATCAGCTTGCCTGAAAGAGGCTAACAAGCTCGGAGATTTGGAAGACGAAGGAAGCATAGAGCATCTCCATGAAGAAATCAACGGCTGGTCGGCAAGCCTCGTGCTGGCACTCCTCGTCGACGCACATCCAGACCTCCTTTGGAAGCGGCGAAAGCCTCCCAGTGTAGAGGTACCCGAGCACCACCACCAGGGCGTCGTAGCCGACATCCACTTCCTTGAACAGCTCCTTCAACTCCAATGTCACCGGGTGTGGCGCCGACGGCTCCCTACGTCGCCGAGCTAACTCCTCCTTAAAGAAGGGGCTCCGAGAGGAAAGCACGCACTGGTGCACCCGGAGCTCGCAGGGAAGCGCGCCGCCGCCTCCGTCGCTGCAGGGTCCAACGACGATGCGAGCGTCGGCAAGGAAGTCGAAGTCAGGCGACTGAAAAACGGAGCCAAGATTGTCCGAGAGGCGGCGAAGGGCATCGACCTCCCCGGTGGGGGCGGCGTAGTCCAGCGAAGCCCCAGCGTGAATGGGCAAGTGAACGCTGCTGCTGTTGTCGGAGTCGGAGAGAGCGGAGAAGGCGGTGGCAGCCGTGAGAAAGCTGTAATCCATACGCCGTCGCTTTGCGTTGACCAATATAACCGCAGAACAGAACAAAACAGAACAGAACGGAACAGAACGAGAGTAAGCCGCGAGGAAGAGATGTGAATGTGAAAGGGATGAAAGATACTCTACCAATTTATACTTATTTAAGTTCTAATTAGTAAATAATAAGGGTATATTTGGATGCTAATTTAGCTTAGTCCCTCACTTCAAAACTTCTAAATTTGCAAAATTTGTAGTATGAATTACTTTTTAATTCATCATTAAAATGATAATTTCGTAAAGTATCCTACTAGATTTCTCTCAAGTGTGTCCAGACTGATACACTGTATGAAACCATAGCATTAAATTGTAGTATGACACTCACATTGGCAGTGTCGAGTTGAGCACTAACATGCAGTGGGACCCACTGCATGTAATTGTGAGTGTCATGCTACAATTCATGCTACCATTTGGAAGGCTGGTAAGAATGATTGATCGAGCCCTCCCAGGACGCCATAGAACAGTTGAGGGTTCTTCTCCGGCGAGCATGCCATCATCTCGCCTCTCCCTGTCGTTGAACAAGGTTTAAGTAAATTAAATGGAAACGATTTTGTTGCATAAAAATCTTGTGTGAAAATTAATTACCTGTTACGACGTCCAATTCGTAGACGTTGGAGATCTGCGGGCCGTGGCGTTGAACAAGGTAAGTATACTTTACCATGAAAATGGCATGCCGCAGACGAAGGTCGGGAGTGGCCGATTTGGGGAGGCATGACACTCGGCAATTGCATGCATCTTTGCTGGGTCCCACTGGATGTTAGTTAGGACTTTGCCACTGCCAATGTGAGTGTGAGGTGGGCCTACAATTTCATGCTATGGTTTCATGCAGTGTACCTGGTCACCACTCTACTAGATTTATCTCTCAACTAGTTTCTAAACTCTCTTACATGGAATTAGAAAGTCAAAAAGTTTCTTGATTTACCTCCTCACATATTTGGTCGTGAGATTTATCTCCTCACAGAAAATACCCTGGGGTCGACCGTGTGAGGCTGCTAAGGTAGTGGATCCATCTTTTTGGAAGATGAGTTACTGAGAAAGTCAAAACGTTGAACTATCAAACGACTCAAAAAACTGAGAGATCAAGTTAGTAGGTAAGAGACGTGTTAATATAATTTTTTTAAAAATAGATTCATAGTATTTAGTATTTTCTATGATACAATAGTTCAACCATGTTCCTAACCAAACGTTGATTCAACCTTTTTTTTTTCTATTCAGTTTAATTTCCAAGAATACATAACAAGAATATATCGACTCCCACTTGCCATACTCACTGGCATGACTAGTAAAATGGTGCAGCAAACAGTCGTTGACCTGGAGATAACAGTGCTTTGGGGTCGAATCGCCTCTTGGATCCCACAAACCCCGGCCATTTGTCGCCGAAATGCCGCCGCCACTCAGCTGGCGCTGCATAATGCGGCAGATACTGCTTCGACCCGATTCCTGCCTCATCGCAGAACCTCAGTATTTGCTCGTTCTGGTAATCCATCCGCCTCCGCTCCCCCATCGTCGCAGCAGACCGCAGCAGACCCACCGTGTAGAACACCTCTTCGTCCGGAACCGCCACCGTCATTTTATCCACGTTTTCCCATCTGCATTTCATTATTCACATATATAGTTAACGTTTCTTGCAGCAATTAATATATATAATGATTCAGATACTACTCGATCAATAATATTCTTGAATTACTTGCTCTTGTTCGTGGCGCTTATCAGCACCGTTCCCGGAGGATCGTCGCCGCCGCCGACGTTGAGGATCCGTTTGAATACCCCGGCGTCGAAGTCTTGGATCCGAGACTTGGGCACGAACAGATTGAGCCACGGATGAGGCACGTCCCAGAGGCCAAGCGAGCGCAGTTTCGTCTCCTCGTAGTGGACTCTGTTCAGGAAACGAAGGTAGGAGACGTCTTTCGTGAACGCAAAGCCAGGGACAAAACTCAACTTTTTCAGCAACAAGTCAAGTCTCTGTGCCAACGTACGTAAACCACGTTAAAATTTTAAAGTTGGCAGCTCCAAAGATGATGAAACATACTATAGACTATGGATTGAATTATTAAATTATCAGTTTAATTATATCTCTAAAAAAGATTACCTTATTAATCAGCGTTGCAGTGTCCAAATCATAATACAGTGCAGCCTCTAGAAAGTATACGGCGTCGAACTCGCCAGCGAGTGCATTGATCTTCTCGGCGTCGTCCTCGGAGAAGAAAGTCGAGTTGTCGAGTCCTCCCTTCACCACCAATTGGCCCTCTACGTAGTCAAAACCCTTCGCCGCCATCGAGATGCACAGCTCTTGGTCGCCGGCGAAGGTGGCGAAGTCGGCGTAGAAGAGCCGCACCCACAGGACCCGTCGAGGCGCCGGCTCGACGGCCACCCGAGCTCTTGTGATGATTCCCAATTGACCCAGCCCTCCCAGGACGCCGTAGAACAGTTGAGGGTTCTTCTCCGGCGAGCATGCCATCATCTCGCCTCTCCCTGTCGTTGAACAAGGTTTAAGTAAATGGAAACGATTTTGTTGCATAAAAATCTTGTGTGAAAATTAATTACCTGTTACGACGTCCAATTCGTAGACGTTGGAGATCTGCGGGCCGTGGCGGAAGGCCTGGCCGCTTATCCCGGCGTTAGAGAGCGTGCCGCCGACGGTGAGATAGAGGTAATCCGTCCAAGACCTCGGCGCCATGCCATGCTTGAGCGTCGCACGGAGGACGTCTATCCATAGCTGCTCGCCGCCGACGTCGACGTACCGCTTCGCGCCGTCCATGCGCACGTCAACGCGACGGCGTCGCCGGCCGTCGGACAGAGACGCCATGTCGACGACGACGCCGCCGGGAGCAAGGGCCTGCCCCCTGACCGAGTGCCCGCGACCCCGAGCGGCGATCGCGAAGGAATATCGGCGGGGGAGCGAGTAAGCGAAGCGGACGAGGGCCGCGATGTCCTCAGGACCCGACGGGTAGAGGACCGCCGCTGGCGGCGCCGCCGCAGTGAGGCGCCCGTAGTCGGTGGAGAAACGGGCGGTGACGTTGGGGTCGCAGTTGAGTTTCGCAGCGACATCGAGCGCAAGGAGGCCTCGCGGCAGCGCGGGCGGCCAAAGCCATCGGCCGCAGCGCTCAGCTGCCGAGACGTGGACGGCGGTCGCCGCTGCAAGCCAAATAGCGAGCAGGAAATTAGCCGCCGACGGAATCATCGGCACGATCGAAGAAGTGCTTCGTCCAAACGCAGCTGAACTACTTCATTTTTATAGGGAAGGAAGGTGATCGATCGATCTGCGGCCATGCAACACGCAAAGATCTCGAGAGATCGCAGACAAATTAAATTTGCACAAGTTAGAAGCAGATATATACATCCAAATCCAATCTCGGACAAAAGTCAACTAAAATCTAAGATTTGGTTCTCAATCTGAGGAAACGGCCGGGGCGGCCCCACCTTACGTTGCTTGTTTTCATGAGAATCAGGAACAAGAGTTATTGCAGCTGCATGATCATACATACGCTTCAAGACAATCGGCGTAAGAGCTGCAGGTTTGCAGTTAAATTAAGTGGCCTGCAGGTGAACGGTTCATCGGCTCAATCATCTGGACCCAACAGTAGTTCGAACTAACAATAAAATTAACAAATGCATGATATGATATATCGGATCTCCACATTTATTTGTTTTATCAGATAGATGACCTTTCAAGATTAATCGATCGTTAAATCACAGTTTTCTGATAGCATGTGCTTAATATATATGTTGTCATTGTTAGAAGCTAGCGTTCATTTAAGGCATAGGATGGTTGATATGGGAACAAGTCATGTGAATTTCGGCGAAATTGAAGTAATATCTTCCTTTATAATTAATAGTCAACTGTAGTTTTCTGATTTACCTTTTCACAAATGATTGTAGGGCCGACCGTATAGAGCCGCTGGAGTGACAGATTCCACCTTTTTACTGAAGGGAACGAGTCATGTGAAGAACAAGAGTGTTGATTTTGGGTGAAGTTGTGCAACCAGTTGCATCTATGAGTCTAGGTGAAATGGTGAATGAAACTAGTTGATTTAGATTGACCAAACAATCTATGGACTTAGGATTAACATGGTTGGGTGTAGCCCTAAATACACTTCAGTAAAAAGGTAGATTTCGCCACCTCAGCGGTTCCACACGGTCGGTCTCATGACCATATATGAGGAGATAATTCAAGAAGCTGCAATTGATCATAACGAGAGAGGGCATTTGCCCAAAATATACGATTCAACCAAAAAGGTGGGCTAAGATTTGGCCAAGCAAAATTAATTTTAATTTAAGTAAGAGCTTTGAATAAGTCGCAAGTCTCTTACTTGTTCAAGCAAGAGATCCAAAAAATGTGTAGGCATGGTGAGGAGGTCATGATGGATTGAGCAATGATCAACATGAAGATATATGAGATGGGAGAAATATAATTTGATATTTTGGGTATAAATTTTCTACTTAAGTGTGTAGAACTTGTGTTCTATGAAGTTAATGAAATAGTTTCGGTCAAACAAATTCAATAGCTAATTGGGTATTGATATTTAGTCGATTAATAAGTTGAGTTGGCATTATAATTTACTTTTGGCTTGTTGCTTAAGCACAAAAGATTTTCTATTATGGCTCGAGTTACCTGAAAGGTAGAACAATTGATTGAGGCTACTTAAGTCGAGTTTCTAGTCGACTAGTTTTGTATTTTAAAATTAAAATTAACCTAAAATGGTCATGTGAGTTTGTCTTTTTAGAATAAAGTTTGTGACAGAGAATATGAGTCAATTAAAAGCAGTTGGAGTCGATTAACATCTGGTCAACAGGTAAAAGAACGAAGGATTATCCAAGTGAGATAATTGGTGGTTTGATTAGTCGACTAATGATATTGTCGTCTAAAGATTCAAATGCAAAGCTATCTAGTGGAGTCAATTAAAGGTCCAAGGAGTCAACTAGAGATGTAGTTGTTAGCTCAAGTCGAATGCTCATCCAATGGAATCAATTGGTAGGAGGGCGGCCGGCTTCGGATCCTCGGCGCCATGGACGCTCTCCACAGCAGCTCCTCCTCCGTCATGCCGTGCATCCTCGGCTCGCTCGGCAAAATTGATGCGACTGTGTGATTGATCGCTGAAGATCGCAAAGTCGACAATTCCAGCAGGGGGAAGGTGAAGTACTCCGGGCGTTACCGACGTAGAAGCTGGAGATGACGCCGAGGCCGAATCCGAAGCCGACGAGAAGAAGCCCCGAGAGAAGCTTGAGGTGTCGGTAGCTCGTGTAGATCGAGCATGCCTTTTGGGGCTCCATTTTTCTCCTATCAGCCAGTCGCATCGGAAGGAAATGATCTGCTGCAACGACAACCGTCCTATTTTATGAAGCCCGATCACGAGGGTCATGAATGAAATTGACATGCTCTCGGAACATTCGGGAGTTGAGTTGGTTATGACATAATTTTTCAAAAGAAAGTAAAAGTTTAAATTTTAACAAAATCAGCCAGTAGACCATCAGAATAAATCGGAAATTGCACTTTTACAAAAGGTGGAATTCACCCAATATCTTTGATTGTGCTCTCGACCATTTATGAGGAGGTAAATCGAGAAATTACAGTTGGTCACTGTTAAAGTAGCAAATTCTATCTTTTGCAAAAGGTGGAATCCGACAACTTGCATGTCCTACCGCGACACTATTACCTAAGTGACAACCTGAATGTTCTATCGTGACACTATTATCCCGGAGACAATCGTCCTATTTATGCTCGATCACGAGGGCCATGAAGAAGTTGATAATATTGCATTATCAAATTCAAGAAATGAAGAACTTCAATTTGATTAATCTTCGGCTTTAATTACTTAACCAGAGAGCGATCGCTATGTTAATAAATATCGATTTGATGCCTCTTTTCAACGCGACTTTGTGGAAGGGCAACGGAGGAGTGCAAGCAACTGCAACAGCTAGTAATTGCGAGCGTGACAGTTATCTCTGATTTTCCCTCCCCTTGAAGTAAGCACTCCACTTGCCCAATCAGGAATCACTCGATAAGACAATCATATTTCCACCGAAGGTAGACTAGATCAAATTTTAACGAAATCGAAATAATACCTTCATCCGTCATGATCAACTGTAACTTTTCAATTTACTTTCTCATAAATAGTCATGAAATCGACCGTGTAGAACTGCTAGAATAGTAGATTTCACTTTTTACTGAAGTGTTCCCACAGAAAATGCCCAATTGATTAGAGGAATGACAAACTTATTATAATGGGACAAGGAATCATATTCACTTTTCCCCCTCAAAAGTTACAGAAGAATACAATAGCAAAGTTTGCAATTAGAGCACTTGAAGTACCTTGTCTTGCAAAACTTGAAGTATGATATTTTCAAATTCCTCTATCAGCACCACCAGATGAATCATCATCGTCTGTCAATTTGATTTGATCTTCTAGAATTTTTCCATCTTTAGGTACCAAACAAGGGATTCCATTTATTATCTGAATCAAGCAAAATAAAAGGTCATGAAGACAGTTCCATCAAAAATTAGAGCAACCAGGCATAGTAAGTGAATGCAAATTGTTCAGTTGTTTATATCCTAAAGTTGACAAATTTGTTAATTCTTTGGCAGTATGACACTTAGGACGGATGGTTCAACCAAGACTGCAGGATCATTAAAAGATTGTAAAACTCCTCACTGAAACACCTTTTAACATAACATCACTTCCTGCTCCACAATGTCCTTGAGCCATGTAGACGAAGTTAGCAGGACTGTTGCTCTAACAACAACATTCCTTGCAAATTTTAGGCCTTCATTGATTGCTAAAAGCTAACTCATCAAAGGTGAACAGATTTTACAAGTACTTCCAACTAAAACTACTGTTTCACGACACTGCATGAAGGATGAAAACAACAGATGCACTGGCTGCAACTTCAAAAGTGGAATAAATTTGCAATAATGCACCAGTGTAATCTAATAATTAATCAATCCAATTAATGATTTCCACACAAAAAAGTAGTAATACAATGCAAAAACATAGTATATAACAACATATATTAATCATCAATGCTGAAATAACATGCAAGTACTTGAACATTTGTAAAACAAGTACTTAAACGAATAATTATAAATTATCATCCAATAAATTTAGCTTGTATATACTAATAAGTAATGATGAAATACAATGAACATGCATGTACTTGAACACTAGCAAAATAAGTATTTAAATGAATAATTATAAGTAACCATCCAATAAATTTAGCTTAAAAAAGTGTTTCATAATCATGAGAATTAATCCTGTAAGAGATAACCTCATAACAACACTTGTTACTTGAGAAGAAACTCCCCAAGTAATAATCAAGGTTTTTATGTGATTTAGTCCAACCCAAACTAGTTTTAATGTATTCCTAATTTAAAAATTAAACTTATGTTTAAATAAGTTTGAAAATGAAATAGAATAAAAAAGTTTAATCAATTCTCCTCACAATATGGCCAATACAGCAGATATAAATGTCTCTATATTAAATGTTATGAGAAAATTCAAATTCATTAATACAATATGAAAATTTACCGTATCACTGGATGCTCTATCATATCATTCATTACAGCTCTCATATGCTAGGTGGAGCTCACATTTTGGTAGATACAAGTAAATAAAGAAACTAAGTTAATTGATGACCATTAATATGCAAGTAACTTGTAGATTTTTAACTTGCTATCTTGTATTACTAATTCATAATGTTTATTTTGTTTAGTTTCTTTATTTTTTTTTTTTTTTCTAGATAACATGAACAACTGATATCTTGATCAAGTTGATTATTTACTAAACAGATCAAGTCAAGTAAGTATTTCTTCTAAAGTTTATCATGTAGGAGTTCCTCTAAAATGTTATTAGAAGATTCTTCTCAAATGCTATTAAAGAGTTTTTCTAAGGTTATCTTTACAGGATTCATCTACAATGCCTTTAGAGATCTCTTCTATAGTGTCATTTGAGGACTTCCTTAAAGCCTAGTTATTAAGAGGTTTATTTGAACACAATTTTTTTATTTTAGCTAAAAGTTCATGAATTGCAAATGAACTAACTTGAAGTTTTATAGTCAAATTTCGTTTAGTTAAGATTTTTTGTGTTTACATACTATTAGGCAGTTGTCTCTTAAAGTTAAGTGGAATATATCTCTTCATCAATTATATTTTCATTTCATGTTAATATGTGATGAAATCTTATTCTTCTTGGTCGGCCTCAAAAGGACCAGATAAGTTGTTAATATTTTTAGTGGATCCACTAAGTGCATATTTAGCAAATCATACTCATTTAGTAGAGCTCATATTGTGTTGGTCAAAATAACTTTCAATATCATCCAACCGATGAAGAAATATATTAGGTTCCATTTTACCATAAAAAATAAGGGCATAAACATGCATAGATGTACAACCATTATTATCTTTCAAAAAAATTAATTCTTTTATAGAGATAGAGTAATTTGATCATATATGAGTTTGTTTACTACTCACGGAAAGTGTAAGAATAATTGTTTAGGTGGGTTTTTTTTTCTAATTTCATTTGCATGAGTATAGTTTAGTTGATATGTCTCATAGTATTTCCCATAGATTTAGTGATAATTGGAGAAGTTTCTCTTTTCATGTCAATCTAAATATTTAGAAATAATGATGATTAGAAAATAAAGTAATGTGATAAGCATAATACAGCCTTCAATTCCGCATCCTTCAATTCCAACAAGGATACCACATCAACATTCAACAATCATCAACAACTACTAGTCAGATGAACAAACACTGTAACCTTCCTCCACAACTCCGCATCGAAGTGAACGTTGGCGATATGCAAGCTACCGGGAGAAGGAAAATCAAGACATACCGGGAAAGAAACGCCGATCGAATCGCTGATTAAGGACTGGGAATCGGGACAATATCTGAAACAGAAGAGATATTTCTTTTACTTTAGAAATTGGATCGGGAGATCTTACTCGACGTAGGTGCCATGAAGGGGACGAACCTGAGGGTTTGCCTGGAGAGAGGACAAACCAAGATGTCGGAGACCAGCTTGCCGAATACGTCGCCGCCGCCGCCGCTTCTGCTTCCGGTCCTGAAGAGAAGCGAAAAGGCTCCCCTCACCATGGCAGACCCAATCGCAAACCGCAACCACCGCTTAGTTTTATCTGATTCCACAGCACAGAATGTTCTAGAAGCAGTGAAAATAATAATTATTATAAATAAAAGAATTTTAATTTGAATATCTACGATAAAATCTAAATTATCAAAATAATCAACCGTCATCTCTATTATTATGTAAAAAAAAATATTTTACATACGTCTAATACTTGTAAATATTTTTCTTTTCTTTCAATAATTGAAATAATATCTTTTTCCATCGTATTTAATTATAATTTTTTAATTTACTTTTTATCATGAAATTACTGAATTAGATTTCTTTCTTTTACTAATGCAAAAAAAACCAAACCTTTTTAAGATATTAATGACTTTTAACATTATGATCTCTCCTTCACGCCATGGCTTCTGAAGAGATTGAGAGTTGCAGAGCGTGGTCAAGGAAGAGAAGCTGCGGCGGTGGCGGAAGGACAAGCAAGAGGAACCGTTCCACGCGCTGGTAATGAGCTATCGTAATGAAGTTTAACCTAACGACGGGTATGTTCCCCTCGCTCAACCTCACCTCCGGCCTCCTCGGATTTTTCTTCCTCAAGTTGTGGACTGAGGCGCTCGAGCCGATCAGGCTGCTTTGGACCCTGTTCGATCGACAGGAGAGCCTTTCATCTACAAATGCTTTCAAAATCCTAAAAATCGTTGCTTTTTGCCCTCTTTGTTACTCTCGCCATTCTCCAAAGAAGTGATTTTGAAACCTGATATTTCTCCTACGGACTTCAATGTAGAAGTGACTATATTTGGGTTTCTTAATCTCTGGATTTGTTTGAGAAAAGATCATCTAGAGATGTTCTCTGTTTAGAATTGGAATTATATTGTCCGGATTTAAATTTCTTCTTCTTTTTTTTTCTTGATGAGCTCAAAAAGTGTAATTTTAAAGCGTTTTTATCATCCTTTGAAATGAACTGCCACTTCACTTCAGATGAATGGCCATTGCACTTAAACTGCTTTCCATTATTTTTTGAAGAAATCTGGGAGACAATGCAAGTCAGGATGCTTACTTAAAATTGTTTCAGGTAATGTTCATAGACTACAAGCTGGTCTGTCCGAGTGGTACTGCTTCTGCATACTTTATAAATGATTTCCTTACATTGAAAGGTGAAAACCTGGCCAAGTAATGAACAATTGAATTCTCTTTTTTGTTTTCATCTTGGATTCTATGGGATAATTTTCATGAAAAGTTGTTTCTTTATAGGAATAAAGTATGGATGCTAGGCAAATGCTTTATTGGCATCTTCTTATGGGGATTCTTCCTATGGTTTTATACAACTGGTGATGGTTGTGGGTGGTTACAGCATTCCCTACACTTGATCTAAAGCCTATCAGAACAAGTAGCCTTGATTGCTTAAACTTATCCTTATTTAATTGTCTATGTTGAAAATAATCAGTTGACAGTCTGATCAATATATTCCATAGAATTTATTAAAGTATGAGGGAGTAATGGCAGGTCAAAGAAAATATTATCTAATGCAATATTCTTCTGTACATAGTGATCGTTTTGAAAAAACAAAACATGTTTTTTTTTATGTTGGATCACAGATATGGATTGTTTGATTGGTGTTTTATGGATTTTTTTTCTTCTATTTTAGATCAATCCAAGACATCAAATGGTGTTTTACTATTTTTTTCCTTCTATTTTAGATTGATTCAACATTGATATGGGCATAACCTGCATTTCTACTATGAAGAGTGGTATAAAAGCCAAGCTGGTCAACCTTCCTTCTGCCGGTGAGAGCTCAAACCATATCATCCTCATTTAGTTTAGTGTTGGATTATATTTGTTTGATTCAATTATTCATAGTGTTTTCACAAGGAGCTTACTGTTTCAGCACTTCCAACACCAAATGAATTCTAGAATTGGCCATAATGTGTCTTTTTTTTTTTTGATAATTCATCACTAGATTTGATATTCTTATCTTGTCTTAGTTCTGAGGTAAACTATATTCTCTTCTTAAACTAGTTAGTAATGTTCAACTCTTAAACTATTCTAGTGTGTGGTAATTGTGTTTCTCACCGAATAAGTCTAGATTTAAAACATATCAATTAAATAAAAAACTAGTTATTTCTTATGAAAATTTCTCCAACATCAATCACCACCAATAACAAATGCCTATCCGACACTATTCTTGCAAAGAGAAGCACAAATGCTTGTATCTTAGCTATGTAACTCAAGCACATGCATCATGTGATGACTATTTTGTTTTAGTGACCTCATCCAGATTCATAATTGAAGTAACAAAATGATACATGACACATAATGTTAGTATTAAGAACTGTAATTCAACTCTAAATTTGGGTTTGAGAAAAGTCGTTGGATTGTTAATATTTGTGCTTGAGACTTGCGTTAAACAATGTATCAGGTCTCCATCATGCTATTTCATCTTTGTGCACATTTTTATTTCAACACTCCATTGCTTGAAATTTGGTTTTCAGTGTTGCTCATGATAATTCACATATTGAGTATCTACCAAAAACAATGTAGATCCGCATCATGCAAGTTAATTTTATACTTACTAATTTTCATCACAGTAGTTTCATTTTAAATCCAGACCAAGTTGCAATTATTGGATTAGCTTGGTTAGTCAAGAATCTAATACTCTTTAGCTTTTACGCTATATTAAATTGTTTGTTGCAGATGTATTTCTGCTATAACTTCTTTTGACAAATAGATGGATTTCCAGTGGTGTATCTACATATCTTTTTTATTGGAAACTGATACTACTTCATAATTGTTTTGTTTGATATTGATTGCTTGATACAGATGCTAGAATGGTATTAAATTTTGCATCAGAAAGATATTGTTCCTAAATAGATGGTTGGCTGTTCTATGGTTCTAGAAAAGCTTTCAGGTTTTGCGACTATTATTGGTGGTTGTTTTATTCTGAAAACTGAGATGGATATATTGTATTTGGAGATGGATTATTAAGTTGCTCTCTGGTTCTGAAATGATTATTAAGTTTTGTTGGTTGTTAGAAAGTTAGGGATGTTATTTGGATGCTAGAAATTAGTTAAAAGGTTTTCTTGAAATTTAGGTATTCAGACTTCACTCGATTAATTTTGGAGATAGTCTATTGTCTATTGGATAAATTTGGAACACAACTTATGCACATTTTATTGCCACGGAAGAAACAAAGAACAATCTATTCCTTGACTATTCTAACTATTTTATTGCTAGGAACAATGTCTATCTCATTCTTAGTCAATTGTATGAACTAAATGCACCATAACTGACATTTATATCCCAATGGAATAGTAATTTTCTTAACAATTTGAAAACCAACTTGCTAGGAACAATAACTTTCTTAATTTTTTTATTATGAAAAACAATAGTAATTTCTGCAGTTGATGCTCAATATCTATTCTTATAATCCTCATGAGTTTCATTTATGTTACATCTAAGAATTTCATTACTATGGTTCAAGACTAGTAGATATACGAAATGATACATACCTGAGTCATCAAGATGATCATATGTACATTCAAAAACTTATGGAGAAGTAGCTAGTCTTGAGAATATACAAGATATGTTTTCAGCATTGTTGCGCCTGTTGGATCAGACATCAAGTGCCTCACAAGGCACATTCTCATGCTGTTCGGGGCTAACACAAACATGTAGAAGGCAAACCATATCAGGTCCACAGAGGAGAGTGTCGATCCAAGAAAACCTTGCCACATCCTGCAAAATACAAGATGTAATAACACCACGATGAATGATTTTCTAATAGCTATAGGTTTAGATCAAAGTCCCTATCCTTTTAGGACAATACATGAACTAAAGAGTAATTAGGTGTAGTTGCAATAGATATTAACTGAAACACCATCCATCTCTAGTACTTGAGTTGGTGTTCATGTGCTTCTTTTACATTGTAATGTTGATGTATAGGGCATACCAATTTGGTAAACGGAAGAATGTCTGGAAGAAAGTCCTGATTCCCTCAATATCAAGTTCTAGTATTAGTGCTAGCCCAAAAAGAAAGAATGACCTTTGCCTTTTTCTTTCTTGTGGCCAAAGAACTTTCCATGCTGCAAGAAAACAACAGGATAGATGATATAAGAATATTAGTGCAGGACAACCAGTAATTTGAACGATAATACATAATCCCTCATAATGCTTGGGTTCCAAAATAAAATCAGTGACTAAAGAAATCGAATATTAATCTCTATCTCCCTAATTCAAAGATGTCCTTTATTACATTACATCCATCCTCTATGGCCTAAATTATATCTACTCTGAAATTGTTCTGTCGCCTTTCTTGTATACTTGAGGTCCAGCAAGTAACTGATTTTCTGCAGCTGATCAAGTTTCAGAGCTTTGTCCTTTGAGAATTTGCTAATGGGTGAGTGATCGGGGAACTCCATAGTGGCAGGCAGAAACACATACACATGATCATTGTTTCTAGATGTGATTTGTATGCACTAGTTGTTTTAGAACATCTATACTCTGCGTTCATAAACCAAAAGGGCCACTTAACTTTTTTGCTATGATCTAACAGATGGCCATATTTGAATGTGATACTTGAGTGCCAATTCAGAGAGACAAGGGTGGGTTTTGCTGGTCAAAATGAACAAAACATGTTGTTCCACCTGCTGACTGGGACGTGGACAAATTGAGACAAACTCTTTATGTTTCTTCACGGAATGAAGTGAGCATGGATAAGGCAGAAAACCAGTCTCCTCTAGCAACAAATCTTCTTCCTTGATGATGAACATGAGCTGCCTCTTTCAGATTAGAGTTTTCTTCCTTTAGTGACAACAGGCACAAGCTTCCTTCAGATTTGGAGTCTTTTTTTCAATAGCTCCACCCACCTCGTCCTCCTCTTTTACTCATCCTCTTCTATGTTTGCTGTTAGAGCTCAACACAAGACTCCATTTTCTTCTCTTTTACCGCAATTGTTGTTAGGTAGGGCTCAATGTTAAATAATTGTAGTTGGGTGACTGAATAAATGAACTAAATTAAAAAAAAACTACTTAATTCTCATAAGTAACTTCCTAAAATGACTCTCATCTATCCACATAAAATAAAATAATAATATGATGCAAGAGGATCAGTTCATGACCCTCTGGTACGAGCAAGTTTCATTCTGAGCTCTGACAAGGTGAAATCAAGCTTTCCAGTAGCCAATACGGTCAGGTTGTGCCCCTTGATACGGTTGTGTTGTATTCGACTTTTTAACAAAGCCAAACAAGTCGTTCTAGTTGGGAACATGACTTAACCATGTTCCCTGACATGGTCGAGCCATGCCAACCAGTATGGCCGTGTGGTGCTGCCACAGTTCAAGCGGACCGAATCAACAAACAACCTATTTTTGTTATTTTAGGGTTAGTTTTGTATTCTCAATATCCTTAGGGTTTTAAACTATTTAAATAATGATTTATTTGATGTCGGAGTAAATTTTTGATTGAATAATATTTTCGACCATGCCGTTTATTTCCCTTTTTTCTATTTCCTGCTATTCTTTTGAATCAATAGATTTTGCAAGATTCTTTTCAATGTTCGTGTTCGAACTAGCAGAATCAATATTGTCCGCAGGATAATCGTTATTTTGTCCGACGTCATAATAGATACTTAATGGATGCACAAAATTAAAGGGACAACATATATACATTGGTCCTCTCTTTGTTTATAAATAAAAAGATATTAATGATCCATCATAATTGAATGTGTTTTAGAAAGGAAAGGAAGAAATCAACACATGCAAAATAGTAACGACAATGATAAATTCATGCAAAATAGTAAGTTTTGTTATCAACAAATTCATACATCATTAATCATATAAGCTATTTCATAGCAAACTCTGAGGTATCCTTCCACCTGCTAGGGTTTCAATCCCAACTAAAACAAGATGTATTTATCAAGTTGGTGTTGATTGGTACTAATTAGGAGAAGGCAAAATATAGTTTGAAATTAAAAAAAAAACCCAACAATCCTGAAAAGAAAAACAAGCAAAAAATGATAATTCATACCGAGCATCGAGGGACTACGATAATTTTGCATCATTGAGTTCTTTTCACAATATATATCTTTCTTCAATATAGTTGCTATCGCAGATGCATAATCTGGAGCTTCAGATAGGGATCGGACAACCGAATATCCTGTTTATTTACGTGCAATAAGTAATGTTGCTGCAGACATGAACATAGAAAGAAATTACTAGGTCAGTGAAACCATAATGGAAATTGAGTTCCTACCTGTAGCTGGATGCACCATGCTAGCTGCAGCACCAAATGCAAGGTTCTTCTGTTCTGTGTTTGGTAACGACCCGCCAACAGGAATGTATGACCATTCCTACAGAATATTCTACAAAGTTATTGCCTGAAAAGGCAGAGCCGTGAAACTCCATGCATATCAACAAGCTCTCCTTAAACTTTATTTAGTAGAAATTTATAGCCAGCAATCGTAAGACTTCAAAAAGTGCATGACAATCTTTCTCCTAGGGCATATTGTTTAAGGCAACTAACCAAGAAAATCAGTGTCCAACTAGCCAAGAGAATCAGTGTCCAAGTAGAAACAACTACTACAAAATCCACTATAAAAATATACAAACTGTCAGGATAAGAGAGTGAACAAACTTGAAAATTGAAATGTTTGCATCAAAACATAAGGTAATAAAGAACTTTTTTAAGTGTCAACAACAGTAGTACCATTCCCAAAAGATTGTTGTTTTTATTCAAATTCATATGATAAAGGAAGGACATGACTGTTGAAACTTATGCCAAAATGGAAATTTTCAGGTATAACAATGAACTATTCTGTTCAAAGTCTTGGCTTCAGTTTCAGAAAAATTTAATTTTTTATGTTTCGTTCATGGTCTTGGCTTCAGTTTCAGAAAAATTTAATTTTTTATGTTTCTTTCATGGTTGGTGAATAAGAAAGATCATGTATCAGCAAACAACATGATTTCTTAGCAAAGAAAAGGACTATATATCTTGATGGCACATACATGATATTCAAATGAACTTTCAAAGACACTGCTAGTAGTCTGACAGCTCAGCTTTCATGTGTAAGTATACTCTTTTTCTTTCTTTTTTTTTTTTTCTGTTTTTCCTATATACAATATTGAAACTTTCAAATCTTTTACCTCTTCATATACTTTCAGCACTTTAACACCCATAGTGTCCAAACGAGACATTAGTTTCTTCTTTAGAAGATCAAAAGGCATAGCATTTCTTGATGCTAAACATGTTTCCTGTAATCATGTCATGTTTAAGCCATCCATTACAATGTAAAATGAGATTGCATAAAAGAGGGAAAGTTGAAAAACAATGTTAAAAATGAAACCTCAAAAAAGACCCTTGTAGGTGACATGGGCATGGCATAGAGAAATGTTGGATATTCTGCCTCAGGACATCTTTGTTTTTCCTTCATGTAGTCCCTGTAGTCCATGAAAACCATTAAGTCGGGATCATATGGGTTGTTTTCCACCTGAAGATGACATCAAATAGAATGATTACCAAAAATAATTAAAGTTAAAGTTTTCATGTCAAATATACATCACATGTGACTTTATTGAAATAAAAAAAAATTATTTTCCATTTTTAGTTTCCTTACCTTGTTAATATTCATTTGGCTTGAACAAAAGAATTAGTTAAGTAGTAGGCAAAGTTTCAGAAGGACTAAGATGTGAATACATACCAGAGAAATATTATTTTATCATTTTGCTATGTCAAGTAGAAGGTCAAGTTATTCTATCTTTCTGCTAAAACCCTTGAATGTTTTTTCTTTACCTTGATGTAATTCCCGCTTTAAAAGAAATACTCAATTCAATTGAGAGACTAGTTTCTAAGATTTCTCACTTTGCTCTATCTTTTTTCTCTTTCTTTGTCAATGTGTTTAATTTATAGACAAAGACATGGTTGGTTATATGCAAATCTAAGTTTTATGTAACGAGTTAGACATAGATAGTATTTTTACTTTGAGCTTACAAGAGAATGTTAAGAGTATTAAGTTGATAGGATATTATATAGTGAGTCGAGATTAAAGATTTTAATATATCTATATATAGCCATAAAATGGATATCTCAACGTAATCATCACAAGGCAATATAATATCGTCTTTCTTATATTCTGGAGTGTATTGACTGGAGTACCTTTAGTCATTTGGATTTTAAAAAAATGCTTAATGCAAGCTTCCTAGAAAGTCTTTTGAAGATAAAGAGCTCTTCTACAAATCTTTTCATGTTCTTCTTGGTCTCCTCACTCATAATTTTAATTGTCAAAGAAGAGATGAATTATTGTCATGAAGTTTTAATGTCTCCTTTCCAATTACACCTTACTAATATCAAATGAGTGTAGTGGATCAGATAGAAGTGAAGTTTAAAATATGTTCCATGTTGAAGTTTTAGTCGTCACCCAAACCCAGAATAGTATGGTTTCAGCACCATGTTATGTTGATAAGAGACACTTTGAAGTATGCAGAGATCAATTTAGACTGATTTGACTCTTTTAATAATTTCATTAAAAAAAGAATGTCGAGATGAATTCATATAAAATTCCTCCTAAAATGTTTTCACTTAACATGTTACTTTTAAAAATAAGACTAGAGCTTTAGAAAAACATGTTACAAAAAGATATAAAGCATTTTTAAAATTCATTTTAGCACTTGCCAACAGGAGCAAACATGCCATCAGTTGAGCAATACGGGAGATTACTCGTGCCAATCAATAGTAGGTTTCAGTAATATATCAAAATGCTCCATTTCGATCGTGTTGCTTGACACAACATGAGATTTCAAACCAAGCCTAAACCCTAAGAATAGCATATCTGAAAGGCAAACCTTAAATATTACAACTACAACAATTAAAATCTTTAGTTTCTCAATCCTCCTAAATAAATATTTTATGAAACATATTTACATAACTTTATTTATGGTTGTACAAATCCTCTTAGGCTATATATATATTTAGAGAGAGGGGGTTTAGAGGGAAAAGAAAGGGAGGAGGGGGAAGGAGAAAGAAGGGAAAGAGAGAAGAGTGATAAAAAAAAAATTCTCTAATTGGATGGGAAGAGAGGAAGGGAAAAAAATCTATGCTTCTGAAGCATTGCTTCAACATGTTTTCCACTCTATTTGGAAAGTGATGATGATGATCAATGTCCAATGATGGTCCAGTCAAGGTCCAACAATGGCTAGCAGTGGTTCAAGGATCAGATATATAGGTCATAATGGTCTAATGGTCTAACAATGATTTGCAATGGTTCTGTGATCAAATTTAATAGTCAATGGTGGTTTGACAATTAGATTGGTAGCTGCAATGGTCCATCAACAATCAATGACAGTTTGCAATGGTTCAGCAAAAGTTGATGATGGTTGAGAGTGATGACTCGAGGCAGTCGATGATGGTCCAATGGTGGTTTGACATCCAATGATATTGGTCTTTTACCATTTCCCTCTCTCTTCTTTCAATCTTTCCATAATTGGGTGTATTAAATTTGGATGCCAAGAGGCCAAGGGATCCTTAATTTTCTGCTCTCCCCATAGTTTCATCTAAGTAAGCATATGCTTCTCATCCTTTCCCTCTTTTCTGTCAAAAGTTAGTAGCTACCTCAAATTAAAAGATGTAATAAGCACTATAAATTCCATCTATCAAACAATAGTTGATAACTTGACATTGAGAAGAAAATCTAGCCTGTGGAATCTAAGTGTAACAACAGAGTGACACAAAGATTAATAATAATTGTGCTGTACCTCCACTTCAACTCCATATGCTGTTTGCACTGAAACACGAGGACCTCCTACATCATACTCGAGAAGTTTTCCTGACGCAGCTCCAGAAGCAACAGTAGCGAGCCTGCACTTTTGGAAGTTAGCAATTTAGCACTGAACTCTCATATCCGTAATAACATACATATCTTGAAGTACCTGCAAGGAATCATATAATTCTTTTCACAAACAACTATGCTACATCCATTGCTTCCTTCAATAATTTTTTCCACTTTTGAATTGAGGTACATGACTCCATATTCATGGCACCTGAAGATGCAGAAGGTATCAGTTACCATTACATTTAATCACTATGTTTTGATGAGAAGTGAATTACAAACAATCATGTTACCTTCTCAGCAATGCTTCGTGCAATAAGTATCGGCTAACTCTACCATATGGACGACCAATGAAAATTGGTTCATTACTATCAAGATAGACAATTGTGTCGCGCCAGACATGCTCAATGCAGCTCTCTAAGCCAAGATCTAAAAGGCCAAATAGGATCAACAACAAAAGTTAGATATTATCCAATAGCTCTCAAGACAAACAAGAGGAAATCAAATACTAAGGTAGCCAGCCATTTCTTAAATATTCTGCTTAGTCTAGCTTTGATTGATACTAATGAAATAGATAAAAATGTGATGGAAAACAAAGTCAGTAGATACAATTGAGGCTTTTGACCTTCCTCCAGAAGATAAGGCAAAGGCATGACAAGCCTTCCTCCATAAAGATGACAAGCAGTGAGCCATTATGGAGCAAACAATGAGCCTTCCTACATGATGAGGAGGTGCAATCAATGCTTCCTTTATGAAGACGAGGAACAACAAGTCTTATGCAAGGTGTGGGCAAGATCATAGGGACCAACAAGGCAGGAAGCTCTGTTTCTTTCATTAGGGTGCTATACAAGGACCGACACCAAGATCATAATAACTGATATAAACACTAGCATGTCTCATTCCGATCGATGACTGATATCCTGGCTGGAAATAAGATTCTAAACTTCTTTTAACTTAGTGTTTTTACTTAACTAATGCAATTGGTAAGGTGTGTAACTCCTTATTCAATTCTTTCTACATTAATATATACATGCTATGTTATACTTTTCATTTTGATGTAGAACTAATACAAATACATTCACACAACTCTAAAAGAAAACCAATCATGGTTTGAAATCTTGCGGTGTGTCAAACGACACAATTGAGATCTTAGCCAGTTCAGTAAATTATCAAACCTCAATCATGGTAGGTATGGGTATTCTCTCCCATGCCAATTGTACTCGTGTCAATGAGTATTCTACCTTGCTGACAACTCGCCATACCTCAACATGCTATAAAGTGTGTTTTTGTAAAGCCTTCTAAGATGTTAATTTGAATCTTTAATTCCCTCTCCGATCTAGGCTTGTGTGTTTTTCGTCTGTCCCTGGGGCAATGGTGCCGCAGTAATACATCCAGGTTGTCACCCAGGCACCTGCGGTTCGATCCCCAGCTACGGCGTATTTGCAGGAATTTTCCTCCAAATGGGGAGTGCAATCAAAGGATGCTGGGCGTCTGGGCTGACCGCTGCGTGCACTTCCCGATTTACCCTGGTGGCCAGTGGGAAACTTCCATGGGACCGGGTTGGTCACCCCCAGAGATAGTCAATGGGGCTAATTGGGATTTATCATTTTTATGTATTTTTTGTCTATGAAATTTTGTGCTCGAGTAGTATTTACTCTCTACAACTTTGTGAGAAATTTCCTTGTGTTTCAACATAGTCCAATCTTGATTGATCAAATCTATTTTAAGTCTTGTGTCAGGTACTTGAACATTTTTTTTTTTTGCATCTAGTATAATAATAGGATAGAAGGGAAGTTTTAGCGCAACGGTAAAATTGTTACTGTATGACCTTGTGATCACGGATTCTGAGTCGCAGAAATAGCTTTTTGTAATGCAAGATAAGACTGCGTATAATAGACCCAATATAATCTGATCCTTTCCGGGATCCATATTGACAGGAGCTTTGTGTACTAAATTTCCCTTTTAGTATAATAATAGGACGTCATTCTCATCCCATTTTATGATCAACAATGGCAAATTTCAGTATCAATCAACTTAGTAAGTACAAAAGAACATAATCAATTATCTGACTTGGTAAAAACTGTATAGTTGAAGGGATTAATTCCTTTGAATTTATGATTTATGACAAAATCTCTTTTGGCTAGATGAAGTATGATAAGAATATAGTTTCCAGCATAAAACTAAGAAGAAGAAGTCAAAAGTATCTTTTGTCAGCGAGAGAAAAAACAAATAAACTATAAAAACTAATTTGTACTCTAAGAGAGAAGAAACTTTGTCAATATATGAAAAGATGATAGAATATTACCCTTAAACTCATCTTCCCACACACCATAATTATTGGTAAATGGAAGATCTGGTCCAATGAGACCAACTTGCAATCCTTTTTTAGCTGATTCTGCAGCAAGAGAAAGACCAGCTGGACCACAGCCAATTATTATTAAATCCAATGTAGAACCCTCAGCAGATATAGGCGACAGCTGAAAGAAGGATTTGCAACTAATTTTATCAGATAGGAAAATTACTAGTCCAAACAAAAATGAACTGTACATTAAGATCTAAAAACTAATACACACTGCCTGTGCTCTGGTAATATTCCTTCTGTTAATTCACAAAGATCAGCAAATCTGTTACATCATAATGTTTTCCTGTAACTTCACTCTCTAGTATAAATTGAAAGTTGATGCAACAATGAGGAAGCACTAAATATATTGAAATGCATGTCAACAGGGAAAAATAAATAAGTCACTGATAAGCATTTCTTTAGCTTACAATGAAAAGTCAATTCTAGCCATCTTACTATCTCAAACATTTTGAGAAAAGATACTGGAAATCTTACTTCTATCATCCTTGTAGGATTTCAGACTTATTAGCAAAGGGCACTTTCCTCACTACAACCATAACAGTCAGACGATTTCACAATATACACAAGTCCATTACAAAACTCAGCTGCAATCCATGATTTGTCATAACAAGGTTGAACCTCAGGCAGAAACTTATCTTCCACAGTTCAGGCACCTGATTCATGTCATGCTGTCACTTGCTAAGATGCTTAACGTTGAGACCATAAAGATTTAACATTGTATGCGGTGCTGAGAGGAAGTGAACTAGCAACTTGGTTTGACATTCATCTAACAAACACAGGTGATGCGGCAGATCCTAAGTGATCTCATGAAGGTCAAGAGACAGACTGATATGGTAAGTCAAGAGGTCAACAGTCAACTTCCGATGAACTGATTCGACACTCCCTACCTCTATGAACTTGGCCTCCCTCGGCCACTCTCGATCTCGCTTGTCTCAGTCACTCGACCCTCATCTCGACCAATCCGACCTCAATCGTCTCGGTCTCTCAGCTTTGCTCTCTGCGAGCCCACCCTCAGTCATTCGACCCTCTTCTTGGCCTGCCTGACCTCGATCACTCGGCCTTGCTCTCGGTCAGTCCGATCTCAACCGCCTCGATCACTCGGCCTCGCACTCAGCCAGCCTGACCTAAATCGCCTCGGTCTCTCGGCTTCGCTCTCGGCGAGCCCATCCTCGATCACTCGACCTTCGTCTCGGCCAGCCCGACTTCAGCAAATTCGGCCACTCGGCCCAACTTTGACTTGGTCTTTCTCGGCATTCTAAGTCAAGAAGACGACAAAAGCTTTCAAGCGTGCGAAATTCTACCAAAGGGTTAATTAGGATGATTACTAAGTCGCTAGGTCTGATCTCCTAGATCCCCTCGTGTCGCTGTCTACGACTAAAAAGTAAGAATAATTAGCACGACCAAGCTATAAGGCGGTTATGAGGTTTACATACTCGGTCTCCTAGATGTTGTATTATAGACTCACTTGTCAGCAATTCACAAAACCTGTCTCCTCAGACACCACAGTAGTCTGTCCCCATATCAGCAGGAAGGTTCCTTCTTGTAAGTATATTATAATCTCCTCTGTAGGTATGAAAATGCTCTCTTGATTCTAACTACACACACTCCATCATCTTTTTATCTTTACGAACTTGAGCGTCGGAGTAACCTGTCGGGAATCTCCGATACCTTGCTAATCCGTCCGCTCAATTTTCATTTTCAGATTCTTTCACTAGCGTGATCGACGATGAGTGAGGTGGTAGATTCTTGACTGATGATTTGACCGTCCACGGCATCTAACCGAAACAACCAGAATAGAAAAAAAGATAAGATTTGAAAAAAAAAAAATCACATCAGTGTATGAAAGAGGAGCCAGATAAAACCTTGTCAGCGATCTTGCTCTGTCTCTCCATTTGTTTAGTTTCCTGCATTCGGACAAACAGCCGCTCACTCCCTCCCGCCTTAACAAAATCCTCCTCGTCCGCAAACTCTTCCACCACTCCAGAGACCTCGTTCCTGGTGGCGACGCAGCTGTCCGCGCCGCCTCCAACTGCCGCCCGCACCCTGAGCAAGGCCAGCGACTGGCGCCGCTGGCTTCGAAGGAGCTTCTGCCCCGTAACTGGCACACTCCGCCTCCGGAACATCCACTCGTCAGCATGTAAAGATATTGCAGCAGTGCTCGCTCGACTGAAGCACTCCATGGCCATCGCCGCCTTCTCCCCTGCCACTGCCACTCCTCTTCGGCCAAAGGAACTCGAGCGGTAAAAGAGATTGAGCAAAGCTTGAGGAAGACAGAGACTGCACTCAGATTAGGGTTCGGAATTCGGAATTTGGGCTCTGAAGAGAGCAGATGCACGAGAGAGAGTGGCAGGGAAATCAGAGAGACAGAGGAGGTGAAGAGCAGCGTTCGGCGATTCTCTGAAATGAGCGGTTGGATTCAGGAAATCCACAACGGTCCCACGTGTCGCCTAGTTATTGGAGGTTCTCAAGAAAACGGTCCCACTTTATGGATATGCCTCGTCGTTCGTATTTTATCTTTTCCGTCGTGTCGTTTCTACCCTTCTCGTGGGCCCATGCCTACCCTTCTGCCTAGTGGCGAAAGCCCCGGGCGAGCCACCGACCCACGTAAGATATCCTGTTTGGGTAGCATTTTGGGTTGCCGTCCGGGCTGTCGAGAGAGCCACCCAAAATTATAGAAAAGTTGGAATACGTTCATCTAATCTTATAATTTTGAAAATTAAATACTTAATTTAGTATGAATTGTCAAATATATTTTATAAAAAGCATCTGATCTTATTAGGTATATCTAAAACTTAAGAAAATTAATTTCTATTTATCAACTCCATCTAACGATCCTTTGGTTATATTGATGATAGCCAACTGTACTTTCTCGATTTACCTCCTCATAGATGGTCGTAGGGCTGACCGTGTGGGGCCGCTAAGGTGGCGGATCCACCTTTTTGCAGAAGATGATAGGAATGACTTAAATTGGTCTTACTTTTCCATTGCATTTTCTTATGTACAAAAGAAATAGAACTTTTGTGGTAGGTTGGAGGACTAGATGTCAATTAATTTTGTAAAATAAATATTTGATATCTTAGTGAGACATTACAATATTAATTTTGAATAATAAAATAATATTTGAGCTAGTTCTGATAAAGATACAACAGTGTAGCAATTACAGAACAATAGCTGCTATAGCTAAATTAGATTTGAACCTTGTAGTAATTACAAAACAATAACTGGTACAATTAGTTTAAACTAGTAGCTACTAGCTACTACAACTATATTATACCAGAATCTTATAGTAACTACAAAACAATAGTTGTTACAACTAGTTAGACTTTATCATTGTAGCAACTACGAATTAATAATTGCTACAACTATATTTGATTATGAACCTTGTGACAATTACATATCAACAGTTGTTATAGTAGACTAGACTTGAACCTTACAATAGCTACGGATCAATAGCTGCTACAACTACACTAGACTGCAAACATCAATACTTGAATCATTATGAACTTTGGACCTCATATAGTATTATAAACCATCAATGGAATCCTAAACCTAACCCTATAACCCTATCATAAACGACAAACATATCTTCGACAACATATAAGAATATGAGGAGACGATAAGCGATGGAGCTGATCTAAAAGACATCTGAGCAAGCAGAAGGGCAGTTCTTAATCTCGATAAATACCAAATCCTAAACACGTCATAAAATGCAAACATACCTACGACAAAGAGGGAATACGAGGAGGTGGTAGGCCGGCGGTGGGATGGAATTGATCGGTGAAGATTGAAAACGGTGAATGAGAGATTTCGAAGTAAGAAGATTCTAAAAGTTTGCTTTTTAAGAAACACAAAATACTAAAATTATTATTATTTTTTTCTGAACACCCAATCGATTTAAGGTTTCAATACGAAATGAGTTGCAAATTAATTAATCAAGCCCGAACGAAACCTGGATTGACTGTAGGAGGATAGTCCTCGGGACATAGCTGAGTTACGATTGTGGTCAATTGTAATTTTTTAATTTAAGAAGCCATAAATAGTCGTGGAACTGATCTGAGACCGTCGTGATAATGTATTCCACCTTAATACATGCATTAATACATGCAGAAGAGTGTAGGAGGATAAATATAAGATTGAATAATGACAAAGAATATTTTTTTAATTAAAAAGTAAAAGTTGAAAAAAAAATATGATGATTTTTGTCGCTTTATGTTCAATTAATTTTTTGGATTTAAAATTAATAATAATCCTTTTTACCTGGTGCTGCTTATACTTTTATATACAGAGAAAAGTAATGCGTCGGATAACAACAATTTAACGAACGGTCGCAGGCCAAGGATCCGTTTTCCCCCAAATCAGAAGAGAAGATCGTCGGCGATCCCGATTCCCAAAGTCAAGGAGGCCGATGAACAGCGACGAAGTGAACACCGCCGCTGGCGATGGCTCCGGAGGCAGCTCCGGCGAGGGGGCCTCGTCCTCTCCGCCGAAGGGCTCGGAGAAGCGGAAAGAAAAGGCGCGAGTTAGCCGCACGTCGCTGATTCTGTGGCACGCACACCAGAACGACGTCTCGGCCGTCCGCAAGCTCCTCGAGGAGGACCGCAGCCTCGTCAGCGCTCTTGACTACGACAGACGGACTCCGCTCCACGTTGCGGCCCTCCAAGGCTGGATCGATGTAGCCAAGTGCCTCCTCGAGTTTGGTGCCGACGTCAATGCCCAGGACCGGTGGAACAATACGGTGAGCCGCGTCTTTTGCCCTTTTCACCACCGGTTCGTTGGATCTTGGTTTGGATTTGTATCTCTGTTACCAAATCGCGATATATATATATTTTCTTCGTCGCGATATGCTGAATTCGATTAGTCGAGTTATGTGGATTTCTTTATCTTTCTTTCGTTACATAAATGGGATCCATCAAGTGAAGGATATTTTGTGTGGAGTGGGATCAGAGAAGGATAGAAAAGAGATGTTCAACTACTTTTCAGATAATTCGATTGGTTGAATAACGTTTTCTATCGTCATTAGGCATTTTTTCTATTTTTAATGTTTTGGAATATTTCTTGTGTTAATTGGGCTATTTTAAAGGAATGCCTGACTTTGATATTGTTTTGATTAATGGAGAAAGAAAAAGATGAGTACCTGGTATTACTGAATGCGACAATACTCCTGTGAAAGTTTTTTTAAATGATCCTACATAGGATAGATGTCTCTCTATGATCATTTGACTCCTATGATTACTTTTTACATGCTTGAATTCTCTGTCACAGTTATATTTGCTTATTTCTTTCACATATTTGAGGATACTGCTTTGTTTGCTTTATTTTTTATTTTATATTTTTGGACAATTGAAATACACATCTTCATTTAATTGTTCATGAACTTTTTCTGTTTGTTGACAGCCACTGGCTGATGCAGAAGGAGCTAAGAAGGAGGCCATGATCCATCTCCTAAAGTTAAATGGAGGCTTGTCTTTTGTGAGTTTACTGCCTTGATACTTTAGCATACTTTTGATTGTCAGATCTCTTCATTTTTTTAAAGAAAAACTACTTTTCTATGTTCACTTTGCAGGGACAAGATGGAAGTCATTTTGAAGCAAAGTCGGTTCCTCCCCCACTTCCTAACAAGTGTGACTGGGAAATTGACCCATCGGAGTTGGATTTTACAACCGCAACACTAATTGGCAAGGTTGTTCTTCCTTTTATTTCTTCCCCTTTTGCAAACATCATGGCATTTCATATTACCTCATAGCCTTGGCAGATCAGGCTGATACTGAAAGATTTGTAGTATTTCTGTTTCACATTTGTCTTAAGAGAGAACTGGTAGTTGGAGTTTGGATAAGCAAAGTTATATGTTTGTCAGTTCATTACGCTGTTTCATAGCAGGTGTTGATATAATTATAACTCAAATGCCTCAGCTGTGCCATAACTTAAGTTTTGTGCTTTAGGGGTGCATCCACTTGTATGAAAGTTTATTTTCTTAAACGTTAGAACTTTCTGTTAAGTTACTTTTATTATTCTTGGTCTTAGGTGCTAACCACGTAATTGTCCCGCTAAATTTACTTATTTTGGAGAAAGCAATATCTAAGCTTTATAATTCTAATAATTTGTTAGACCTTTGGCAACATGCTGGTGAATTTTAATATTTTTGCAGATACCACTGGAATTGTACTTATTTATGACATAGATGTTCGCAGTAGTCTTAAAACTCGAACATGTTCGATAATTTTTTGAGCCAAATTCGAGCCCATAATATTTTGTTCAATTGTTTACGAGCTGCTTGCAAACTTTTATTTATTATATTTTATTATATTACACAATAAACATATTTTTATTCTATTGCATACAACTTTGATGCAATAGCTTATTATTCCCTCTTCTATCTTTTCCTTTATTTATGAAGTGGCGATTAATCTTCACGTGCTTCGTTCTATAATGATGCACCAGGTTCTTTGCAATACTAATAGTTGATTAAGTATTGCAGAATATTTTCATAGGTTCTTTAATAACAATTCTTAATTCCTTTAAGAATCTTGTGTATATTGAATGAACATGTGAAATTAAAGGAATTAAGAATTGTTAAAGGAATTAAGAATCTTGTGCATTGCCTCCTTTGCTGATTGCTAGTGCCTTCATTCTGAGGCCTATGAGCAGTTAGGGCAGAATTTTCCACTTGATGTGTAGTGGCTGGAGTCCGTAGCATCACTTTTTTTCCTGCTTTCTTCTTTCTGAATCTTCGAAAAAACTTCTTGAAGGTTGAGTTTGACCTCATCCCTTAAATTCTTCCTCAGGATTTATCAAGATTTTTGTTGAGCTTGAATAAAAATTTGTACATTTGTTTCTTTTCAACAATTTGCCTATACTTGACTCTGTCTTTAGCACAATTCCATGAATGTTCTCTGCACATATCAACTTGCTGCCAATAATGTGAGAACATTAGGTCACTGTCAAATCTTCTTGTCACAAATCATGTAGAATATTTTGTATTTTGAACAATGTATTCTCCTTATTTGAATAAGTCCCCCTCATTATTTCTCAGATTTCTCTCACTGTCCCATATAGAAAAATCTTTTCTTATATCTCGTTGTTCATGGAATTAATTAACCACGACATTATGATTTTCTACTTCTAAATCTTGTGTTGTCTACCTTTGGAGGGGCTGTGCCTCCTGATAAATAATTGTGCTTTCATTTGCCACATATGAGCATCCTCATCTATTGGGACCATTGAAGATAATTGTGCCCATTGAGTTTGTGTCTTGTAATGAGGATTTGATTGCTGTTTGATATTCCACTAGCGTTGAAGACAATGAAATTTTCATGAGAGGTGATGTCAGATGTTGTGGAGGAACTAAGTCTTTCTGTGGCCATTCTGAATTTTGACGTTGATGTTGTGATGTCAGATGTTGTAGGGTAGGAAATAGATGATTGCTTGCAATATAACAAGCAAGGATTATCAACATTGATCAACAATGGAATATGTTCGCAGTTGTTCAATGCCTAGGACGAGAGATGACTAGGGTTTGGAGAGATGGCTAGGATTGATATGTTTATGTCAAGTAAATACCCTGTTGATGATTTATCTGTTTATATGTGAAAAGAGAGTTTTCATGCTTTGTCCATAGGTGTTCAATGTGTTTGCACGCTAGAACTTCACACAAACTTTCTGATTGAATGTTTTCACAGGTATAGTTTAAAAGCTCTATACTAGCTCTTCTCGAGTTTGTGTTTACTGTTGCTGCCTAGCACACGTTAGCCTTGGTTTGGAATTATGGATTTGAATAAGAGACAGCTGGTTGAAATTTCTTAGTGATGCATCGTAGTTTTCAAATTCTTTAAAAAGTGTCCATTTTTTAGTATTGAGTAATAACAGTGGTTAATGTTGCAAGTAGGATCAATCTACAGTCCTTTCCAGAATGATGCTTCTTCCTTTTCATTATTGTTTGAGCAGTTTTGACTCAAACTAATTTTCAGATTTAATTTGAAGTTCAATTAGGAAGTTTGGTGTTTGATGTTAAATTCTTCTGGTATTTGCATCTTACTAGTTATCCAAGTCTTACTAGAATGTTGTAGCTCATGGTTGCAGGGTTCATTTGGTGAAATCATAAAAGCCTATTGGCGTGGAACACCTGTGGCAGTCAAACGTATTCTTCCTTCTTTGTCAGATGACAGATTGGTGGTGTAAGATCCTAATGTTGTTCTATCTTCTAGAATTTGTAATTTTTGCTCTATTATTTATTGCAGAATTTTGAGCTTCTTATATGTTTGGAAATAAAATGATTATGTACCTTCAGAATTGAAACCCTTGGGGGGAAAAAAAAATCTAAGATTGGTTTTCAAGAGCTCATTGTTTTTTTTTTGTGAATTACTTTTTCTGACATAATGGAATTTCCTTCTTCACCCACATTGATTAGTTTAAGACCATGTATATTATCCTCTGTTAATTCTCTGCACGATTTCTTCCACTCATGAATTGCAATAAGTATGCTGTTATGTCAATTGGAAAGAATGTCTTATACGCTATTAGCATATAATATATGGCACCTATGTTTAGTCTCACATAAGTTGTCACATCCCTACACACCCACTATTAAATACCTTAGAATATTACAACAATGATCATCCATATAAAAAATGATGACGTTGAGAGGAAAAATAAGAACATCAATTGACATATTTTTCAAATGTTTCTTACAATTTCTAAAATATGCTATAATGACCTTATTACAACTATAAAAAAATGTTGTTAAGGAAATAGAGGTAAGCAACCATGTCTTAAGTACTTGAACTTTTCCCAATAGGTTTGCTAGAATAATAAAAGAACTACATTAAAGTAGTAGGGTAGTACTACAACCTTTTTCCTAATAGGTTTGCTTGACCACTTGCTAGAATTTCAAATATATATATATTATAGTTAGAGTTGTAAATGAACCGAACGTTCATGAACAAGCTTGGTGTTCGGCTTGGTAAGAGCTTGTTTATGTCCATTCAATACACACAAGATTAACTAAATAAACAAGCTTGAATAACTCGTGAAATTAAACGAACAAGCTTGAACACATATGTGTTCAGCTCGTTAATATTCGTGAGCAACATTGTGAATAACATTCGTGAACAATATTTATAAACTATATTCATTAATAAAACTCTTATCAACATGCTAAATAAAGAAAGAATATTTTAAAATGAATAGATATGTTTATATTATCAAACTCAATAACCAACCAAACAAGCTTAAAATGTAAAAGTTTCAAATAAGTTTGAATTGAGAGCTCGATAACATCTAAACGAGTCAAGCTCAAGTTCATAACAAAGAAACCAAGCCAAGCTTGAACAATCATTTCAAAAGTTTTGTTCATTTTTAGGCTTGGCTTGGTTATTTTATCAAACAAGCTTAAACGCCATAAAGTTCGGCTTGGTTTGACTTTGTTTACAACCCTAATTATAGTAGTAGGTCAACACAACCGCTAAGTTGAGTTTCCCTGGGTCAATGTGGATAAGTTAACAAATAATTACAAGCAAAGATTTATATGAAGGGTAAAAGATGCAAGCACCGACTCACCTAGTGGGATAAAGCTTGATTGTTGTTATTGTAAAAGATGCAAGCAAAATATTATATCACATCATAACAAAAGCATAAAACACATACACTCATCATGAATCATAACAAATGGCTAATGAAATTTCGACACTCCCTCAGACTGTGTACATACTTACCATTGTGTGCCATGAGTTCACGTTTACCCTTGCAAGAACAATGAACTCCATCACCATGTCTAACAACTCAAATCCTAAAAGATCATCACATGACATACTCTTGCATCGTGGGGCAACACGTGTCTAGGCATGCAAGGCAAGGAATAGAATTAACGTGTATAGACACTACAGTAACAACAATAACAATCAAGACTTATCCCACTAGATGGGGTCGGAAGGATGTATAGACAATATGAAAAAAAATTTATTATTATATTAAAATAATCAATTGAATTAATCTTGGTTTGAGTTTTCGAAGCTTCATATTCCTACAGGAACGTCATTTTACCCCTATTTAATGAATTAATATTAAATAAAAACTTTAGTTTAATAAACTAGAAATTTTAGTTTTAATTTAACCAAGCATTCTAGTTATACATTAATCAAAACTTTTATTTTTAAACTAGTAAACTTTTCTAAATTATTCAGAAACCTTGATTTAATTAATCTAGTAAGCCTTAGTTTGGTTAAACCAGTAACTTTTAGTTAATTTGAACAGAACGTTATTTTATTAAACAAGTAAACGTTGATCTAATTTAATCAGAGAACTTAGTTTAATTAATCTAGTAAACCTTAGTTTGATTAAATCAGCAAACTTATTGTTGATTTGAACAGGACTTTGTTTTATTAAAACAATAAACTTTATGTTTAAATTAATCAGAAACTTTGATCTAATTAAACCAAAAATTTAAATTTAGTAATTAATCATAATTTTAATTAGCCAAATCAGAAAATTTAGGTTAGTTGATTAAACAACATCTTAGTTTTTATTAAACTAGAAAACTTATGCTAATTAATTGACTAGAATCTTAATTAAATTAGAAATTCATGTAATGATTAAGTTACCAATTATATGGAATCTTGCAGATAAATTTAAGTTTGTGTATTGAATACTGATAATTAATTAATTTGTGAAATTATTTGACAACAAATAATACTATACAATTAGATTGTATATTGAATTAAGCATCTACCAGAACTATAGTATTGAACAAATAAATTTTCTCAAAAATTAAAAATTAAAGAAAATTAGATTATACATCAAAGGGGATCCAAAATTTCAAATATTTAGATAATTTAATCAATCAGCTTGAATTACTAATCAGATTATCCATATCAAATACTACAGCTAATTTTACATATAGAATTTATTTTCTAAGCTTATCGCACATAAAAAAAGAATAAAATACTTTATCAACAAATGTGAATAACAAATTAATTTTAATCAATTGAACTAGGTTTATACAAAATCAGAGTATAAATTTGAATCATCAACTATATGTTCATTCAACTGAGTAAAAGATATGAATATGAAGTTGAACATAAAAGAGGATGTCAATAGATTTTAAGAACTATCAAATTATAACAGAAAGAAAGATAATTAGTTGATTACACCTTTTTTTTAAATTTTTAGAATTAATAAAATAGGAGAAACTGGCAATTCCTAAAATAATCTTTATCCTTTTAAATTCAAAATTTAAAATTAGACAAGTAGATTTATGAAACATTCATACTTACAAGGATTTGTATTAATTTGAATTTAATAATTCTTGTTACTTGAATACAAAATAAATTCCTATCCTTTAATTATTATTTTAAAAAACAAAAAAAATGTAACAGAAATGGTAAATGCTAGTTGAGTTAATCTCTAACTAACTTAAATGAGTTTACTGCCATTTATATGAGTTTAGCATTATGAAATCTAGCACAACATTGTAATGAATCACATTTCTTATTAAGTTGTGTCTTATTCTAGTTATTAGAGACACCAATTTTTAGGCTTGGTGGGGAGTTCTTGTTAGTGCAATTGTGCCCTAAGTAGTCGAATTTGACCAATTGATTGATATTAAGGAGATTAAGATATTGGTTGGATTATTGGTGCAATCATGCTCGACCAAGTAGTTTTTATGTTTGGATGATAGGTTTAAATTAAAGTAATGTGATTTATAAAGTAGGTTAAGGTTGACCAGATACTTGGCAATTAGAGGACTTCAACAAATGTTAACATCTAAGGTTTCCAACATGTGTTGGCAGAAGAGAAATCCAAATAGGTCAAGAGTGAATTCTTATTTGGTAGTTGGATAAGTACAAGTAGACCGATAGTGACTTGATACTAGATAGATGGAAGGCTAAGCAGGTCAAGGTTGATCATATGCTTAGCGCATGAAATCTTGCTAGGTCAAGATGGATTGAATAGTAGGCAAATATGGAAAACTCGAAAGAAAGGCTTCTTGGTAGAGGAAGACTTGGAGGCTCCTCTTGGCAAATGAGGAAGTCCCGGAGGCGAGACCTCTTCACAAGATGAGGAAGTCTTAGAGCGAACTCTTAACAAGGAAAGTATAAGGTCAGTTGAGAGTGTATAGGTGACCTATACTTTGGGTTTTAGGCAAACTATGATTTTGGCAATGACTCGACATTAGATTGGTTGTATTCGATAATTTAGTTGACTTTATTTGATTTTAGTCAACTGGTGTGTAAGTTGACTAGGCACTCAACTTAGAATGATTTTCTTACGAATAGAATGATTTTGTTTAGTGTCGATTAGAAAGTTGGCTAAAGTTTTTAGAAGAAAATCATTGATCTGGTAGATCAGTCGAGTGAGAATAGTAGTCGAAGTATCCGTTGTAAGTAGAAGCATATCAAGTCGACTGATAGATTCGCTGCTAGGCAAAATCTTATGCTATCACAAAATTCAACTGAATAAAGGATAGTGGGTTGAACCAGATCAATATATTGTAGAAGAGCTCCATACTTGTATTGCTTTCTTTATTATATTGTTATTATTTTATTTACATGTTTTAGTCTCCTTATTTTAAGAATTTCTTTGCCTTCCAAAAGAAATTAGGAAGGAGAAAGATAGTGGGATTCAAGGGGTGACTCACCGATCAAGTCATAGGACATGGAATAGGAGTTGGGGTTCTGAATCACATAAAATAAAAGTATTAGCCTCATCTATTTCATTTTGTTATTTGTTTATGTATCTGCTATGCAACTAATAACTAACCAAGCAAGGACTTGAGTTGAGAGATTGCAATTTCATGTCATAGCTATTCACTGTCCTTCTAGCCGGTTCATCAATCTTGATAGTTTCAACAAATCTTTAATAGGGGGTTTTGTGTGTCTCACTTTGATTAGGAATTTGAGAGATTTCTATGGCTAAGCTACCACATAATTGTTGTATGGTAAACACATAAAGCCATGACACTGTTTCTTCAATGAAGGGGAGAGATCTCTTGTTAAAAATTATGCAAGTATGCAACAGTTCATTTCTTTTCCATCCTCATCCCTCAAAAAATCTGAATAGTCTTTCTTACGCTGGTTTGGTCTTTTATTATTAATTTTTTATGTCAGAGAAATGTGTTCTAGTAAAACCTGAATTTCCATACAATTGACATTTCCATATTTGGAATGGATCTTCCAAAATCATCTTCATCCAACTATTTGGAGTGGATTAAGATCCATCCTCATGGTTTTGATATTTTTAATGCTAGCTGTCAAGACCTAGCACAATCCTTGACATTTTTCATCAAGAATGCAACATGATATTATTGTACTATCATTTTAGCAGTTTAGTGACAGTTTTCTGTTTTAATTCAACCTTATAAAAATATGTTTTGTTCTAACAATGAAAACTCTGCTAGTATCTTCTTACTGTTCTCTTGTTATGATACAGCCAAGATTTCAGGCATGAAGTACATTTACTTGTAAAGCTACGCCATCCTAATATTGTCCAATTTCTTGGAGCTGTCACAGATAGGAAACCCTTGATGTTAATCACCGAATTTTTGAGAGGGGTTTGAAAATAATTTTCGTAGCCTGTTTTTTCCCCCTCCAAAGGGACAGCAAGATCATCTTGTTTGCTGAGTGATTTTTATCCCTTTTGTCTCAGGGTGACCTTCATCAGTTTCTAGAGGATAAAGGTCCACTTAGTCCATCATTGGCCATCAACTTTGCCCTAGATATGGCCAGGTAAATCTTACTTTGCAAGTATCTACAACTCAAATCACTTCGGACCTAAACTATATATGATTTGAATCAAATCTTCCCCACTTGTCTGAATACTAGTTGATTATGCAACTTTTTAACCGGGCATAGTAAGTTGTAGTTACTGATGTTTAATTTATACCATGAGACAGGGGCATGGCGTATCTCCATAATGAACCAAATGTTATAATACACCGAGATCTAAAACCAAGGTAAGTTCACTTAATGATCATTCTGCTGTTGGAGATCTTTCAGACGTTGATTTTGCTAATTGTACTATCAGGAATGTCCTTTTGGTGAATTCAAATGCAGACCATTTGAAGGTTGGAGACTTTGGATTGAGCAAGCTAATTAGAGTAGAACATTCGCACGATGTGTACAAAATGACTGGAGAAACTGGAAGCTGTGAGTGGCAAATACAGTTTATCAACATTGATTTCACGTGATTTAGTTAACTTCTGATTTGTATTCAAATAAACCAGATAGATACATGGCTCCTGAAGTATTCAAGCATAGAAAATATGATAAGAAAGTTGATGTTTTCTCTTTTGCGATGATATTGTATGAGGTATGCATATTTTTGAGTAGCAATTGACTTATCTATGCTTGGATGTATCCTTAACAATTTTTTATATTTACTCAGATGCTGGAAGGTGTTCCCCCATTTTCAGCCCATAAACCTTATGAAGCTGCCAAGCTTGTTGCTGAGGGAAAACGTCCATTGTTCCATAATAAAGGATATATTCAGGAATTGAGGGAGTAAGTATTGAAACTGTCTTCATTTTTTTTCACATTCATTTAAACCTTTTCCTCACTTTTTTTTCCTAATGAAATTTAATAAATTACACTTGCATTGGATTGTACACCATCCGACCCAACCTAGTGGGATAAGGTTTGGTTGTTGTTTTTATTATTGGATTGTACGTCATAGCATTGTTATGGAGGATTAAACTTGCCACAAGGGACCATCTGGATACATTTTCCTCACTTGCAACCACCACAAATTTTAAATCACCAACTGGTTGGAACAATTTGCCCAGTCATTTGATTAACAGAAACTATATACTTATGGCCTCTGAATATACTGCTATACTTAATTACAGGTTTTTCCTCTTCCTGTAAGTACATTTAAGCACTGGATAAGACAAAGGTTTGTGGTTTTCCCTCTTCCTGTAACTACTACTAAACACAGGATAAGGCCAAGGGTTTATAGTTTTGACCAACTATGGCTCTCCCATTGTTTCTGTGCGGATGCTCTAGAAGATTTATTTCTCTCACAATAGGATGCTTACCAAACAGACATAGTTTAAGTGCACTTAGACATCTCTGATATTCCAACATTGCCCACTTCTATAATCGTCACTATTTGGATGGGAAAATGGACCTACTGAATGGTTAATCTCCTCAACGATTAGAGCAGGCCATATGATATTTCATCAACCCTAATTCTCTAGTTTAGCCACTTTTAGAGTGTCTACTTGGAGGGAATGGATCCTGAATGGAGAGATAAAAAACCTTTTACTATGGATCTGAACCAAGGAGGAATACCTCAGCCTCTCCATCAAAATTGATCCATCCAAAATTGGACAGATCGATGAGGAAAATGAACTGAAGTGATAAAGTACATTATACCCTTTCTTCAATGAACACCATTCCCATTTGTTACTAATCTCTAGTTACTGGCAGTTGCCAAACTAGTTTTTGGTTGTGTGCAATTATTGAACATCGTAGGACATTGTTAGCCATTCCTACCATCTCATCTTGGAGTTGATAGGAGGTTGTTGATGAGGGGTGTCAATCTAGATGAAAGTTTTCTTTACCTCTTACTTTTGTCTCTTCATCCAAGTAAATTTGATTTTATCTCCTCTTCCCATCCCTTCCCTTCCCTTCCCTTCTATCCCACTCTCCCTCTCTGTCTGATCCTTTCTCGTCAATCTTGATTCCTCCAACTAAACATAACCTTAGTTTTGGATCAGATGTAAGTTATATGAATGCTTGAAACAAATAAACTTGAAGGTTTAAGTGACGAGTCATGCTGACAGACTCGAGCAAGGTTTTCTGCCTCGTTTTGCAATCTCATGAGACTCTATGTGATGCAGGGATAAATTTAAGCGCATTAGTGACCATCTAGAATACCGTGTGCCTTCATTCCTTGCTATCATGAAATAGAAAAGAGAAATTCCAAATAGAAAACTTTCTTATTAATATTTAATTCTTTAATGAATGTAACTTGGATGAAAGAGGTAGGTTATAATATCATGATCTCTGACTCTATGTGATAGATTTGAAGAAAATAGTAAAAAAAATTAAAATAAAATTTAGATCACGTGCTAATTTATTTTATTGGTTGAATTTAGCTTTTTAAATATTTCATTTTTTTTTATCATATCATTCTCCACCAAGAGAGCTCGACTCCATATGAGTTGTCATGATATTCCTTTGGTCTTTCCTTAGAATAATCTAAGAAAAAGTATGGTCATCTTTTAGCCTTCAAGGAATATAGTATTAGCTTTATTGTTGATTGTGGCAAACAACCTTACTCATGTTGTGTCTAATGGTATTAGAGCAAAGGCAACCAACTTCAGTTCCGTCTTTTGTTGTACTCTTCCCTCACCAATGGACGGTGTTATTAGCGTTCTAGGTCAAATTGTAAAATAATATGAGCGGAAAGCCTACTGAGCCTATACTTTTGTTGACTATATCAAAGATTTGGATATGGTAAATTAGGAATTTTTTCTCATAAATTAATTATACTTGCTTTCTATTCTTGATGTTTATATATAATTTGTTTTCTTGTACAAAAGTGAAAAAATATTTTCTTGATCTTTGTTTTCATTTCCTTTGACGAAAATGAGAGAGGGAAGGAAAAGACAAGACATTTTCTTAGTTTTTTTCCTTCTATATTGTATCCTTTCGATTTGTTTGGAAAACTTATTTTTGTGTGCAATATATAGTTCAAATTCGAATTTAGAAAAGTTTAAATCTTTTCAAATATATTTTTAATTAATATTTTTTATGGTACTAATAAATAAAATAAAATTTAATTTTTATCTCTCTCTTTCCTTTAAAAGAAGCAATCTGATGAAAAATATTTTCTTATGACATTATTTTTTCTACCTTTTTTTCTTTCCTTAACTATTTTCTTCCTTTCTAAGAAGTAAGGCCTTAGAAATGAAAGAAATTAGGAGACTTAAGGTTATGACTTGTGAGTTATATTTCAACTTCAACTACACACAAATTAGAAGACAAATAAAGACACACTAATATCTTTCATATATTTTTTAAATGGGATTGAGACTTGTTAAATTACTATAAATGGTGAAAGTTGCAGAGTGTAAATCACTATATTGAAACTAAAAACCAAGCTTCACCTTTGGACACAGGTATGAGCAATCAACAGAACGTTTCAATCCTAGTGCTCGACTTTGTTATACCATCTGTCTTGATTGTAGTACACCAGGATACTTATCCATTAATGTTTCCTCGAAGGGAAATAGGATACATACTTGATTGTAGTACACCAGGATACTCATCCATTAATGTTTCCTCGAAGGGAAATAGGATACATAATTTGGTATGTGACTTGTTTGCAGCTTGACAGTGCAATGTTGGGCTATGGATATGAATAAGAGGCCAACCTTTCTTGAGATTCTCAGGACACTTGAAAAGCTGAAAGAGAGCCTGCCATCAGATCACCACTGGAACATTTTCGCTCAGTAGAACACCCAAAGCTTCTTTCTTCTTTTTGCTATTTTTGTGCTTTTGTAATTGAATCCAGTTAGAAATTTGTCCTTTCGATAATTAGACCTGCTACATAGAGTTTTTTCCCCCAGACTTGGGATCTTCCATTTCCCTTCTTCCGTCTGGATGCATAAGCAGTTGCAAAAATACTCTGCTATACTCCATCTGTCTGTCAGGAAGAAGTTTTTTCTGCAAATTGTTGTCGTTTTAAGAAATTGTAGATGCAAACATCCGCTCCTTACTTGAGATTCTTTGTAAATGGACTGTGACAATTTTATCGTGTGAAACCATGAACGACCAGCTTCATCACCGAGGGATATATTTTGATACTGGATGAGAGAATTTTTCTGAATGTGATTGATTGGTTTCTCTAAGTTTAAATGTGACTACATGAACTGAAATATCAGAATCTTAAATTATTGGAATAATGGTGGAAGATTTATGTCTGTATTCAAATAAATACTTAGTGCAATGATAAATAAGTGCTTACCTAACTATTTGACTTTAAGGAGTAAAATATTTAATCATATGCCAATCATCTGTTTTTGTTTTGTTTTTCTCACAGTGCTGCTAGTGAACTCTATTAATTGGAATTTTGAAAAAAGAAAACACAATGACCTTGCTAGACGACATCTCTTCTCTAATATTTCATTGTCAAACAATCATTTGTCTGCTCATTTAATCACAAACAGACATTGGAACTTTATCTAGTAAAAAATAACCATTTGAACTAGAATTTTTTTCTTTTCTTCACGATTCGCCTCTTCATTTTAGACAGTATTTTGGGTTTCAATTTGAGGGAATTTAGGAAAAAAGATTATTTTGAATTTTAGCATCCACACTTGTAGTTTTCAAGGGGAGATTTTCAACTAGTGCACCAGTGTCTTCAATGTCTTTTATCAAGTACCTTAATCATTATTTTTTATGTTTAGTGTTTTGCATAATAAGTTGAGCATCATCAACAGATATCTATAATTTAGCTCGAGGCATGTGTTGAGTCAGTGTTAATAGTTTAGACCCATTGTAGTTATTAGGCAATTTATGATGGTCATTGCTATCACCATATTGACTACATTTTCTATTTTATTTTTTTCAAACTCTTTGATGTAATCAAATTCAATCAATCAATTTCAATTATATTTTTTTGATAATCCAAGTAAAGATTCGAATTCTCTGATCCTCTTATTTATTATCTTAAATATTTTATCATTGTACTATACTTATGAAGATAATTTAAGTTACATTTATTGCTTGGAGATTAATTTTATTGCGTATGTATTTGTCTTTTTTTTTGACAATGTTCTTTTTTATAATATTAGTTCAAATTAAAATAAAATAATTTTATTCTTACCTTGAAGAAGTCAATATTAATTTAAATAAAATGTTATCATGTTATACATCTATCAGCACTTCATAAACCCCTAGTGTTATTATTATTATTATTTTTGTCAAATATCTCTAGGTAAGTATCTAATCCTCCATAATATTCTTAGATTTTTGTCAAGTATCCAATCAAATTTAACCTTCTTAATATCTCATTTAACCATTTAACATATTAATCAAACATCAAAATCTAATTCGAACTTAGTCAACCTTGATCAAAGGTTAATTACACCAACAATACCAACTTATGAATCCTTCTCAACTATGCATAGATTTAATTAGAATAGTTGTTTATCAAATTGTTATATGTTTACATTTACCAAGAGAGATAAGTCCTTTGTCAACCATGCATCTCGAGGTGTACTAGTTGCTTTGTTCTTTAGGTCAGGGGTAGTAGTGTTCACTTGCCTAGTCGATTTGATTTATTAGGACTTTCTTGATTGAGTTATCTGCACATTCAATAGAGCCATTAGATCACAATGATACTTAACCTTAAATTGTTGCCAACATTAAAATATAGATTCTGATGCTCCTTATACCAACATTGATAATGGATGTTCTAGAGAAATAGTCTCCATGCATTGGAAGCCTCAAAGGTGAGAAGTCTCAAGGCACGATAAATCTTGGTAGGTTGAGATCGACTGAATATTAAACAAAAATAAAATTCTCATAAGTTAAAATCAACTTGTAGTAAAGTCCTAGAGACATGAGATATATTGGCATAACACGGATTTATCCTTAGAATGACTAAAATTAGAGTGTCAATCGACTAATATTATATGTATGAGACGAGGGATGATAATGGCATGTGCATAGAGGAAGTTAAAGGGGAAAAGAATGAGGTGATGAATGGTGGTAGTGCACCGGAAGACAATGGCACATGTATGGGGGAAGCTTAAAGTGGAAAGCATGAGGTGGGGAATGGTGGTGGTGGATCAAAAGCCGCTATCATTGAAGATTACTGGTAATTTTACTGTTAACGACGATTATGGTGGCATATTAGAATCATGAATTTTCTGTAATCTTCATAAAATTCAAATTCCTGGTCTCAAACACTATTAACTCAAACTATTTCACTACACAAATCTCTGCAGTATCTTTACAATTTTAAAAATAAAAAAAAACAGGGTACATGTATGATCAGCCAGATGTTAGGATCCAAATCATGGCTAGAGCAGAACTGATATTTCGACAACAAAAAAAAAGAGAAAAAGAATAAACATATTTATGATCAGCTAGATGTCAGGATCCAAAACATGACTAGAGCAGATGCTGAGACAAACATCCAGCTGATAAAAGCCATGGCGGTAGAAACTTGATATTTGCCGCATGAAAACTGAGAATATGATTTGCAGAAGTTTGTGTCCCTCGCAAACAAAACAGTCACCCCTGCTGAGGAACATGCTGCTGCCAGAGACAGAGTTGCTGTTACCTGCATTATACAATACAATGAATGAATGTAAGTATCGCAACGCTTGAAATATGTGTGTTTATTTGTTTGCATTCATACTAATAATGGGTTGGACATCTGTCTCGAGAACAGATACACTGATGTAATCATTAGATTATGACAACTTCTCAGCCTAGAGTTGATGCCATAACAACATATTTTCAAACACAGTACAGTCAAATAAGGAAAATTGGTTATTTATAGAATAAAAGTTTAGTGGTTGTTGTTGTTATATGACATTATGGATTGTCTAGAATATTGCAATCAGACAATAAACTACCTATCTTGCATACTTCTCACATTTTTTCACTTATTCTTCATGGAACTGTATGGCATTTTATAAGTAGATGGGTTTAGTCAAATTGGATGATGCATCTTGAAAAATGAAGTCAAAATCGCCATGCTGTCTTCACATGGTTTATGGCTGAGTCCAAATACAGATCTTGCCTACCATGGCATCCCATACTTTCATGCCAGGACATTTGTTATTTATGCTTGCATCATGTTTAAGCAATAGATCAGTTCATGGGAGTATATACCTGTCATTTATTGTTAAGATGGCATTAGGTAGACATGTCTTTGATGCACTATTTAAAAGTTCAGTGTATATATGATCAAAATAAGTGAAATAAAGATCAATGATAGCATCACATACGAATGACTAATTGAATATATAGATTCACAACTGGCAAACTAACTATGATCTTAACATAAAAAAAAATCATAAAAAAGGAACTCAGCTAAAAAAAATCAAATAACTAAAACATACTTACCCAGTCACCAACTATGAACAAGCTTACTAGCAAATGATTGTGTAGATCTCTTTTGACCTTTATAGCATATATATCAAGGCATGCTAGGCCCAAACTCCACAGAGCTTGCAGTCCCATAGAAGCAACCAAGTAACTGCATGCAAAACAAACATTCTTAAAATTTATGAGCAAGATCACACTAATAATCTAATTAGTGCTTTAAAAATAATTTTCAGTAACATATTGTTTGTACCAGAATCAGATCTAAGGAACAATAATCCTCAAAGTAGTATATTAATCAGAATAGAAGACCTTGAAATTGATGTTTATAGAAAGAATAATACCACTACATTTGAATATTAATTTTGGACATCTGGTTTTATCAGATTGCAAGTTCATGACTTCCTTTAATATTTTAATATAGACATTAATGATAAAAATATGCATATTAGTCAGAAAACTTTGATGAAGAAGAGGATAATTTGATAAAAGCTGTAAGGAATTTTGTTTTTTTCACTCTTGGATAGGCACCACAATATATTAAGCATTACAATACCTAGAGTAAGCAGCAAAGTTATGATTACTTGTTCAACCTATTTACTGACAGGTTCTGAAAATTTTCCACCAAGGAGGCTCAACCATGCAATGCACTTTGAGTAAAGCTAAATTATATGCATGGGGAGGATCATGCTCACCAGAGCACAGGGCATATGCCCTTGAGTTTTAACAAGAAGTGAATCCATTATGGAAAATTCATTCATTTTAAGCTTGGATGTTTACCCTTTCGAAAGCTACATGCAGCATAACCTCTAAAGTCAAGTGGGATGACTTGTGCAGCTTGCTTTTCAGGTGGCATGACTCTATTCAGCTGGATTGTCCAGTCCATTCAGATCAGTGTTAAGCTGCATTTATTTTCACTACTACCACTAATAAGATTACTGTTGGTGGTCGACCAATTCCTAACCTTTCTGAATCTTGTGTTTTTATTGTTCAATGCCCATTTCCACTGTTTCTTGAATTGAAGGTGTTTTATCTGAGTATTTGTATCTGGATAGCACAGTAGTAGTTCTGAGATAATGCATGGAATGAATCTATAATTATGTTTATATCAACTGGCAATAGTTGACACGACGCTTCTACTTGTCTTTTATATGAGTTCTGTTATCAGGTGGCAGTAGTCCCTCTTCTCTTGTCCATAATACAAAAGCTTAGGTAATCTATTTGTCACCCTAACCTTTTATAAAAAAATTAAATAAATAAATGGAAAAGTAGTGGATATCTATTGGTGAATAATAACTACCTTAAAGGTCTAAAATTATGTTTAACCATTAACCTATAAACTGGCCGATTGATTAAACCAATAAAATAGCTAGCAAGTGTCATGTACAAGATCTCCCTTCTCAAATCAGTGACAATACTCTGAAACTGCCAGTTCATTGTAATTCATCTATTCTTATGGTGATATTATCAACATGCTCATTCCTGAAATAATAAAGGTTAAACAAGTATCTTAATCAACATTGACACAACAACACTCTATAATAGATGATTCCTAAAGTTGAATGTAGTGCAGTTATATACATATATCAATCATTTAAAAGGACATGTTTGTCAGTACTACTTTTTAATTTGTTTGACCATTCAAACAATATATGACGTCTAAAGTTCTCATTGTATCAATTGATTCTGTTAGAAAATTCTACTGGTTGAAGCCTAAGTTTAAAAGGAACCAATTTATATACATAATTTAGCATCTCTCCTCACTAACAAAACCATTAAACTAAGCTTGAACAATGAATTTACAAAAAGAATGCAAGTTAAAGATGCATGGCTTCATATGAGTCCAGTGTGGTTGTGTTATATACCTAAACAAGGGCCCGTAACAAAAGCATCATTAGTGTTGTGAGTTAGGATTCAAACTTAAATTGTAATTGTATGATTTAATATCTTATCATTACAGTCGCAGATCATTCCATGGGAGCAGGAATAGGTGAGGTTCATTGATGAAAAGAATTCTGGATATCCTAGAATATGATGGAGAGAACTCAAGATATAGTCAACACAGATCCTAGAATAGAACAAGTAATGATAAAGGATGGAATTTTCAAGAACTCCAAGCAATCTTGTGAAGACCATTACACACATTGCTTGAACATATTGATTATCAAAATCTCCTCATCCCGATGTTAAATTTTCTTAGGTACTAGGACAGCGGCCCCTGCAATTCCGCTGAGATATTGGTTCAGATAAATTGAATCCTATGAGAACATATCGTGTATCCTTAACTGAATTTAGTAAGGCAAATCAATTACCATGCCCCTCCAATCGATCTAGATATTTCTGAAGTCAATTATCTCGGCTGATATCAAGAGACACTTCTGGATTCCAACATTGTGGAACTCACTTTTTATACTCGAACTTGAAACCTTGCTCCCATACGATCCGAATAAGACAATATTAAATTTTAAAACTAAACGATCGAAACATTCAACAAACTAACTAGGCACTAAAATTGGAAGAAGTATTAACTCCAGAAAAGAAACAAGCATACAGACAAATCGACAATCGGTACCAGAAAGCGGTGTAATTGGAGAACCCGAAGGCAGAGAGCATGAAGGCGATTGAAACTCCAGCGAAGGCGATCTGCCCAGTCCTGAGCAGGAGCCCGCTCCGAGTCCCCGGGCTTCCGAACACGACCTTCATCTGCCCTTTCCGGCCAAAGAACCCTAGAGTAACTGCTCCAAAACCGTCGCCAGATGTTCAATTTCATGCACAAAATCGCTGTCGCGAGCCGATTACAGCGATCCCAAATTCTAAAGTTGCCAGTTCACGATCAAATCGCCGGGCGATTGACGGCCGCATGGCGGAAACGACCGGGTGGTTACGCTCTTGGTCTCCCATCGCTACAGCTACATTAACATTATTAAAGAACGAACAAGAGGAAGAGAGAAGGCAGAGTGGTTTTGGCCCTTTGGCCTTTGTGTCGTTGTCTGCGTGAATATTACGTATCAACGCCTTTATTTTATTGTTATAATTATAATAATATTAAAATAATTTTTTATTTTCCGTGTATGATACGTTGAATTACTTAATCGAGATTTGATTTTTTTTTTTATAGCGAAGTCAAGCAATAATATTTTTCTGTAGATCAATTGTAATTTTTCGATTTATTTTTTCATAGATAGTCGTAAGACTGACCGTGTGGGCCCCCGAAGCATAGCTGAGTTGGTTACGACGTAGCAGACTTGCAGAAGAGGGCAAGGGTTCGAATCCTGGTGAAGTCAGCCAATACCCTCTTACGTCGTGACCAACTGTAGTTTTTCGATTTACCTCCTCACAAATGATCGTGGGATCGATCATGTGAAGCCGCTAAGATGAGGGATTCCACCTTTTGCAGAAGAAAAGTGAGATCGATTGTGTAGAATCGTTAAGGTGGCAGATTCTATCTTTTGCAGAAGAAATTTGATTTTTATCCATTTCAATAAATATACTTCGTCATAATCAATTATGTACAGACACAAAGTATAAAATATTAAGACATATTCTTCCTCCGACAATTATTTATAATGTAGAAGTTTGTTCAGAGGTCCAAAAGTAGTGATTGAATCATGTTGCAACTTTCTTTGATAGAATTTGAGGTCCAAAAGTAGTGGTTGAATCATGTTGCAACTTTCTTCTGCAAAGATAGAATTTGAGGTCCAAGGTAGTGGTTGAACCATATTGCAACTTTTTTTTTTGCATGGATGAAATCCACCACCTCATCAGTCATACATGATCGACTTCACGATCATATGTAAGGAAGTAAATCATAAAGAAAAAAAATATTATCTTGATTTTGTTGAGATTTAAATCTTTGCTCACTTTTACAATTCTACTCTATTGTAATCAACTCAGTTATCTCCTGAGAGCAAACCCCCCATGTTGCAACTTTGTTTGTTGCAACTTTGTTTCTTATACGAGAACAAAATCACTTTTTCAGTTTCAATATCAAATCCACAAACATCTGTTTTTGTTTGTTTGTTTGTTTGTTTTTTTTTTTTTTTTTTTTTTTTTTTTGCATCTTTTGAACATCTTTTGAATTGATTCATCAAAAGGAGCAAGCCAACTCAATTTACAGGCAGTCATGCACAAAACATGTTTGATGCTTTGTATTCCCACTTTTGATGGATCAAATCCTTCGTTTTCGATATCAACACGAAGGAGAGAAAAAAAATTAATTAATTTTTCTCTTTAATAAGGGAAAAAAATGAATGGAATCATCATCAGCAGACGAAGGTAGTCTCCATGAAGTCGACGAACTCCTCAAAATCGATCCTGCCATCGCCGTTCTTGTCGTACACCGCGATCATGCGCCGGCACCCGTCGATCCCCGTCCCTTCCACGAGCCCTAGCCTTGTCATCACGCGCCGCAGCTCGGCGGCGTCGATGAACCCATCACGCCCCTCGTCGAACACCTGGAAGGCGGCCTCCAGTTCCTCGAGGCTGGGCGCCCTTTCGACGAACATCCGGGCCAGGTCCCCCGGCCCCTCGAATCCTCCATCGACCCCGTCCCCCCTGACGCCGATGGCCTCCATGACGGCCGCCACGTCCTCGGGCGCGAGATCGAGGCGGTCTTCCAGATCGTGGAGGTTGGGGACGGCGGAGCGGCGGTAGGAGAGGAAGCGGAGGGCGAGCTTGCGGAAGACGAACCAGAAGGAGATGGTCTGGAAGAGAAGGAGGAGGATCGGGTCAGAGAGAGCGAGGGAGGCGGCGGCCGGCGACGACGACTTCTCCATGGCGTTGAGAGAAGGGAAGAAGAAGAAGAAGCCTGTCTTCAGTTGGAAGAGGGTGGTACGGGGCTTGCGTTTACTTATAGAGAGACTCTGTGGGGAGGGAAAGAGGGCGGAAGGTGCGGGGGCGTGGAAAGTTGGTGGGGTCAAAGGAGAAAAAGGAAAACGTTGCTTCCTGGAACCATCCTCAATGGAATTTGATTTGAACCGTTGAATCCTTCGGTCCAATTTTTTTTTCTTTTTAATTCGCAAAATTAAATGTTAATTTATATATTCTATTTAAATTTCATGTCCTCGCTAATTCTTCCCATTTAAAAGTTTTATCCATTTAGTTCTTTGTTGGTCGGTCATGACCTCGTCTATAAAAATTAATACGTAGTAAAAATATAAAAGAAATAAATATAAAACAACATAAGCACGAGAACATTTAGAATTTTACACGAGTCAAAATTCTCAATTCTTAATTCATGGCTTAGAGTTGAATGTGTCATGTTGAATTTCATGTTACATTTTTCATATAGCGTATCATTTTTCAAAATAGTATTCAACATGATTTTTTTTTCATTTTTATATTATTATTATTATTTTAGGAAAAAAACAAAATTATTAATTTATGTTCAGAGAATGCTAAACTGGTTTAATCTTTATTTTATTTAAATTTATTTAATAAAGTAATTGAGTCAATTATTATTTATTTATTTATTTTTATCTTTTTAAAGATATAACTTCAACTATTAAAATAAAACATCAATTCACTGTAAAGAAATGAAAGATTGTACTTCAATTCTTACCATCTTTAATAATGGAACTTCAATCTAATAAAAATCTTTCAATTTTTAATATTCAAATTTCTTCAATTTCCTCTCTTAGCGATGATCAACCGTCTATAAGAACGAGATCCAAGAAAAAAATGAGATCCAAGAAAAAAATAGATATGTAAATATTATATTAATATATGAGATGAAATAAAATATTTATATCAATATTATATTAATATATGAGATGAAATAAAATATTTATATCTAAAGATGAAGCCTTATCAATTAAATATGTTGAAGTATCCGGATAAAAAATTTGAAAGTTAGAATTGTTGATTTAAAAAAAATTGACTTCATAATTTTCATTAGAGTATTCACTTTCATCAAATAAGATATATTATCTTTATTATTTTATTTTTCTTAATGATGTTAATTCGTAAGGATTTGATAATTGAAATATGATAAATTAAAAAATATGTATGTGTATTTTTTTTTATCCATATTGGTTGTGCATCTTCTTTGTCTCTTAGGGGACGTTTGGTTCAGAATTATCTTTGATAATTTTGGTTATCTGTCCAAGTTATCAATGATAATCTTGTTTGGTTTAGATTATCAATAATTTTCAAGTAATATAATATGACCGCCACATCAGTAAAAGGGTTATAAGCCTGTAATCTGATTACCTAAGCAGACTAAGGTATTTGATAAATCCGGGATTAACAACAAATTTAGTACAAAAATATCCTTCAATATTTACATTTAAACAGAAATACCCCTTTAATCCCCATCGATCCATTTTAACTCGTCGTTTGCAACTCCCGATTCCAAAACCCCCCGACCCTTCGCATCTCCGAAACCCTAGCCTTTGCAACTCGCGATTCCAAAACCCACCGCTCCGCCCCTCTCGCATCTGTTCTCCGCTTTGCAAATCGTCAAAACCCTAGCGACTCCTCGCATTTGTTCTCCCCTCACCAACGCCGGTCGTGGGAGCCTGTGTACGCGGCCAAGCGAACGAGCAGGAGGAGCTCTTACAAGGTGAGAAATTTGTTTTTGATTTTTTTCGGAACTAAGGTCGTGCTTTCGGGCGATTTAATGAAATCGGGTGCTTTCGTGCTTTTGGGTGACTTTTAATCTATCTTCAGTCTTTTAATGAAATCGGGTGCTTTCGTGCTTTCGTGCTATTATAATTATAATAAATCATGATTGTTCATAACTCTACCAATAGGACATAGTGTAAGTTAGCTTCTGCTAATGGAGCCTTGAGACTTCTAACACAAAAAGAAAATGCAGCTTCTGCATTTAAAAAAATAAATAAATTTGTAAGTCCACATCATCTTCAGTCTTGTAATCTTCAGCAACATAGCAATATTAAACCTGCATAATAGGGATTTTTGCTGTATAACACTGTGAAGATTGTACAGATAGCTATCCAGAATGTTAATGAAGTATCATGCCTTGTATCCCCCTAATGAGTAATTTTTGTCCAAAATAGCTAATGACAAAGTAGAACTAATACTTTTCTTTGTGTTTCTGTTATACATTTTAAGTTGTAAAATGTTTTGTTGTGCAACAAAGCACTTTCTTTATAAACATTGGTTTCTTATATGTTGCTTCATATTTTTATTGCAGGGAGTTTCTTCTTTTATTTCCTTCTTTATTTCTGCCATATTCCACGAGGTATTGCTCGGTTCATCTTTTATTATCTTTCCTTCTTTTAATTGTTTGAGTTTAATTTTCTAGGGTTTGTTTTAACTTTTTAGAAACAAATTAGAAGTTATTTTATCAAATTGTATATAATTAGTAATCTTACTAAAATGATAGAACCACCTATAAATTTACTATAATTTTTCTTAAAGATTTTATTATGATAGAGCTATTTGCTTAATAATCTTACTAAAATGATAGAACCACCTATTTGCTTCATATATGTGAGAGAAGGAATAAAAATTTGATGGGGTCATCCCAACATATTAATAATGTAATGCATAATCAATCTAAAAAGAAAAAAAGAGACAAATTGTACTTCTATCTTCATTTTAAATGCACTGTAAGAATTTTTTTTAAATTGGTGAAGGATTTTATAAAAATAAGTAAAAAATTAATGAAGTTGTACTCGCGAATGTTCTAAAAAAAATCCAATATATGCTAAAAAATTAAAAAAGTAATTTTATATATTATGGTCAAAATGATAAATGGTTCGTGAAGAAGATTGTTGTATATTAGGAAAATTTTAATTAAATTAAAAAGGATTTAGTTATAAACTTTAAAACATTCTAGATTTTTTTTGTAAAAGTGCCAAAAAAGAAAAAGAAAAAAAAAGAAAACACGCACGGGAGCAAACCTTATCTTCCTCCTTCACCAGCCTTTTTCCTATTTCTGTCGCCGTAACCCTAAATCTTCCTCAACCCATTTTGCTCACCCTCAAACCCTTCGCCCACGCTTCCGCCGCCGCCAACCAGTGTAGCTGCTGTTGCCTCCGTCGCCGACAGCCACCTCCCTATAGTGATTTCCAGCGCCGTCGTCGTCGCGTCACCGCCATCGCACCGTCGCTGTGGCCCACCGACGCTACACAGTAGTGCACGCGCTTAGAGACTTCGATTTAGGTGGAGTTTTCTTACTCGATCCCTTTTAATCACCTTCGTGCATGATTAATATACACCATTAGGTGTAGCTTCCATTCAAGAGAATATATGCTGTGTTCATTTACTTAAGGAATGTCTGAGCTTGTTTCTGATTCAATTCAAAGTACCTTTCCGTTTGATTAGAAAGTTGATTAACAATTTAATTTCAAATATTGACTAATGTTACAAGTTGCTTTAGTGCTTATGATAATAAGTAAATAATAATGTGATTATATCTATTAGAAAATAATAAATTGCATCCTTCTATATATCTCTATTGCTTGATCATTATCCTTTACATTTTGCTTGTCCTTTTATACACTTATCGTTTTATCAAATTGTTATCCCCTATTAAAATTTATTAATGGTATTTACAATAGACAACTTGAAATTTAGAGATATCATAAGGAAACTTAGGATAATTCCCTAAAAGAGAACACAAACCCTTGTGAGAATTGTCAACACCCAAACTCAACTTGGTGCTTGGGCTCCTCGACCAACTCAAGCACTCGGCTGCTTGAGCACTCAACAACTCAAGCAATCGATGGCGTGGGCACTCGGCAGCTCAGCTCGGATAACCAAGCAACGCAACCCAACTAGTCGAGCTTGGCAGTCTGAGATTATTAGCTCAGGTCATCTTGATAGATAAGTCTGAGTTGTTTCAGTAATTTCAAATTCAGAATATTCCTGTAACTCAGCCACGTTGTCCAACATCATCTACTACAACTCTATTATTTTCTACTCTCGTCATCTTACTTTAGCATCAGAGGGTCTTCGCCAGGGCTAGATCGATACCCTCTAACTTTGTGTTGACTTTGAGCATGAACACTTCTATTCGGTATGGAGAAACTTTGAGCATGAACACTTCTATTTGGTATGGAGAAGGCAAAAAGCATTTGGTCATCAACGTTACTCAGCTAGGAGCTTCACGTTGTCTGTGGGAAACATCTGAGATTAAGATATTGTCGATGGTACACACACACCGTACTACCAGTCAGAGGGGGGGTTTCGCCTCGCGCCTTTACTCTAGAAGGGGGAGAGGCCCCCTTAGATCACACTCGTTAGTGCAGCTGATTCGGGCCACCGTGGAAGAAGTGCTTCAACGACAAAGTAGCCCAATAGATCACCATGCTTCTACAGAAGCCAGAAGACCACACCACTGATGATAAATGAAAAACGGCTTGATCCTTCTGAGTCCTTGACTTGTTCTGTAAAATAAAAGTCAACTCCGAGTCAACAACCTTTCGAGTCCTTGGCTCGGTTGCATAGTACATCCTAACCTTGATTTAGCAACTTTCTGAGTCCTTGGCACGATTGCATAATAAAGCCTAAACTAATTCGGCAAGCCTTCTAAATCCTCGGCTAGGCTACACAAAAATAAGCCCGAATTGAGTTAGCAATCTTTTAAGTCTTGCTCAGTTGCGTAGTAAAGCCTGACCCTAAGTCGACAACCTTCTGAGTCTATCGGCAACCTTCCAAGGCCTTTGCTCGATTGCATAATAAATCCCGAACTGATTTGGTAAGCCCTTCGAGTCCTCGACCCAGTTGCCTAAAAATAAGCTCGGACTGAATTGGTAACCTTCCAAGTCCTTAATTTGGTTGCATAAAATAAAATCCAATCCCGAGTTGGCTATCTTCTGAGTCCTTGACTCAGTTGTGTGGGATAAAGCCTGAACTGATTTGCCAAACCTTCGGAGTCCTTGGTTGAGATTCATACTTGAGAAGTTCGACCCACAAACAACTGTTCGAATCCTTAGTGCGATTACATATCTGACAACTCGAGTGGATCCTCAGTATAGTTAAGCATGCGAGTGATTGATAAGTTTTCAAGTTCTTAGCTCGATTACACACTTGATGTTTGCTTTGTTTACTTAAAATTCTTTTGGAGCATTAGCCCACCAATATACTTGAAGTCTTAGGCTTGATTATGGATAAAAATATCTTGATCTTTAGATAACTCATTAAGGGATGCAAATTAACAAGTTTTAGCATCAAAGTGTATTTAGAAGTACTTTGCCATGTAAGGATGCTAACACAATAAAGTGATCCAGAAAGCATAATGTTTCAAATTGCAGATATTATAAGGCTAATTTTAAGACATTATAGATAAAATATAAGGATCCTAATCTAATTCGGCCTTGAAGGCCTTTGGAGGATAGTTAAGTAAAGCTACCTCATAGTCCAAAAAGTCATCAGGTTGGTCGGTAGGTGGATACCCTTGATACTTGAATTGTTTCACTGCCCCTTCAAACCCAAGCTATGTTGGAAAATGTGAATGAAAAAGTGGTGGATGGAAAACGACTCCATTGTGAATGAGACTTTAGTTCCACATTGTGAGTTTGAGTGACATTAAGTCTGGTTTAAAATAAATTGCAATTGTGGAAGCTGTGGATGCATGTGCATGCGTAGCCTGCAAGAGGGGGTGAGAATCTAGGGCTAAGATTGCATTAACCCAACATGGCTCGTGTCCAAGCACTACTTGCACACATTGAATGGGGTTAGGTCTGCCCAAGTTGAATCAACCGAGATTTGCGACCCGAATTTCTTTTTGCTTCTTGCTCACGTGGGTAGCAGACGCATTAATGTGCCAGATCTGAAATGATTGGATGTTAATGACGAATTTGTAATCATCGGATAGAAATGGCTAACCATTGATTGTCGGCGACTATCTTTACACTCAAGCATTGAATGACCTTTATTCGGCCATTTAAATGTGGTTGAGGATTGGAGCCCCTATATAGGGAGGCTACTAGCAGGAGGAAAGGATACAGATGAAAAATTGAAACTCCATCTACTTTGTTCTCCCTTGTTGTATATACCACTCGATAGGTCTACCCGTTATAACGTTAGGGTATATGCTCAGTTTGTCACGAACAACCTATGCTTGGTTGTTGACATGGTTTCGTCATTGTTCTGACTCGTCGCTTAGGTGGCAGCGACCCATTCGGATTCAGGATTACTTCCCGAGTACTCAGCCTCGATTCCTTACCGGTCGAACGTCCTCCTCAGCATTGTGACTCCACTCCTGAGCACTTGATGCCCCACTTGGTACTTGGGAGCTCGGAGACTGCACTTTGTGACTCGATGACTTGGCGCGACTTGTCCAAGTCGGTACTCAACATTCGACAACTCAGGTACTTGGCGGTTGTGGGATTTGGTCTCCCGACTAGGCGCTCAGGCAACGAGCCATTTAGACTAGGCAATTGGGCAACTCGGTCGACTGGGCACTGGACTTCCTAACTTAGACTCAATATCTCAACTTCTCACTTAGACTCAGGAAGCGCTTCAGAGCACTCGACAGTTAGTCAACGAATTCCTAACAACTTGGCCTAATTAGCCCAGGCTTACAGCTTGAGATTATCAACTCAAACCATCTCAACAAATAAGTCTGAATTGGTTTTCTATAATTTCAATTTAGAACATCCATGGTATTTCCGGTAACTAGATTGTGGAATATTGTCCAACAAGTACGATAGAGTATACTGAGCATAATTAAGTGGGCATCCTACTAGAAGAAGGTATCCCAAGACAAGTAAACCATAATTTGATAAGCACCTAACATGGAGACTACAGTGGGAATGGTTTGTGCAAGCCTAGACCATCATCGTAGGCTCACAAAGCTTTACTCGAGGTTGTGGCTGAGCTCCGCATATAATTCACCCTTCCAATTCCCATATCTCTTTTGCCTTGTTGCCCTAGGTGTCTTTAGGCATGCTTTTGCAAGAACAACCTTGCCTCCTACAAAGTACGACTAGAGTAGACCGACCATAATTAGGTGGGCATCCTAATAGAAAAAGCTATCAAGGCATATGCCTAAGACAAGTAAATTATAATTTGATAAACACCTGACATGGGAATGGTCTGCACAGCCTAGACCATCCTTGGGCATACCGTTGTCAATCTGTGCTCTAAGAAACAACCACTTGTAGGACCCAATAGACCAATTATATAAAAAAGGTAACATTTGTAAAGGTAAAGGGATATGTTCCTTAATCTCGTATTTTCTCTCCCAATACATTTTATTTTTTCTCTCAAGTTGGATTATCAGAGTCTAACTTAAGCATTAGAGGGATATTATTGGACCACTTTTTTTTTTTAGTTGGTACCAGATATCTAGCTTACGTTGACTAATCCTATGATAACCGGTCCAATCCGACGGAAGTTTCCCACCGACCACCCGAGTAAATCGGAAAGCGCTTGCGGTGGCTCATCCAGACAACCCCTTTCTCTGGCCCTCTACTCACGGGAGGCAAATCACCCCTGCAGTATGCCGTAGTTGAGTCTTGAACCCGAGATCCCTGGGATCCATTAGAGGGCGTAGTCGAGTTGGTACCCACTCTAGCGCTTATAATAGTGTGTTATTCCACATAGATCTATTTAGATCATTGGAGAAAGCTTTGTCATTAATGTGTAATAAAAAGTAAATTTTGGTATAGTTTTGCAAAATCATCCTTATCATTATATTAATTCAAAGATGATTCATCTTTGAATTAATATAATTTCCATTTTGACTTTTTTGTGCCAAGAATTTTCCCTTTGAGTGAGGTTATTTTGTTTATTTACTCCATCAATTTTGTCTGTGTTCCTGGGTAGTTTGACATTTGAATTTAGTGCTACGCCAATCTAGTTTGATAATTCGAATTTGGTGCTGCAAATTGTTGAACCACCTCAGAATATGGTGTTCGAAATGGGGGTGTTGACCGCGCCGGTGGAGATGTTCACTTGGATTGCGGTCGTCGTCACGTTCAGCGGGAACCTGCCGTCGTTAGCATCCCCCACTTGTGTCCTCACCAGGTTGCTCACCGTTTGGAACTGTGGCATCGAAATGGCCGTAGACAGAACATGGAATTGGAGCAGGGAGACCTTCTGCTGGTCGGAGAGGGAATTGAGCGTGCTGGGAGGGAGGTTGGAGAAGGCGTTGTCTGTGGGAGCAAAGACGGTGAGGCCGGTATTGGGGTTGTTGAGCTGGTTGTCGATTTGGTCGCCAAGCTGCGTGCTGCAGAGGAGGCGGATGAATGTCGTGTACTGGCCAGCCTTCTCCAGAATGGCCGTGATGTTCTTGGGGCCTGCAGGGGCCGGAGCTGTGGCTGTCTGAGCAAGAGTTTGGTAAGCGAAGGCAGCTAGAAGCAGAAGGGAAATGGTGCAAGAGTTTGGGAAGTGCTTCATGGCTACAGTCGCTTGATCTTCGATCGGAAGCTCTCACTTCCAGTGGTGCATTGTGGGATGCTGCCGGGGAGGTGGATTTATGCTAGTGATACGGTTCGTACTGAGGTGGTGGTTTTTGCACAGAACAGAACTCGATGGAGTGGTACAGCAAGCCAGCTGGATTGCTTGAAAGGGGAGCAAACTTTGATGTGTGACGGAGGCAGCAGTTCCCTGCTGATTCTTAAAGCATTATCATAGAAATCAAGTATGGTTGTTGAAGAGTTTTAGTTAAGCAAGAATCATGCTATTTAGGTGTTATTTCCCTTTCTCCTTTCTGTTGCCGGCAGCTGTTGCTTGTTTAATTTCTTTAGACTAGTAGATCAAGGTTGCTTGATAATTAAGGGTGAAAAATATGGCTAATTGTGTTAACCATAAGAGTCTTGGAACTTAGGATGAAATTGATGGAGTGAATATGCAAATAACCTCACCTAGAGTAGTTAAATTAAAAATTATATTAATTCAAAGATAATTAAAATATAGGACTCTAGACTTCTTTTATAGACTTAACTCAATAGCAAATATAGAAATAAATATTCTAAATAAATAAAATATGCTAATCTTAATAAACATTATAATTATTCCCTATTTATTATTAAAAAAATATTAATTAACAAATAACAAGAATTAAATTTCAAATTTATTGTAGATGTGTAAATCTTGAATATTTTTCAATTTATTTTCATTTATTGTAGATGCATCAATCTTAAATATTTTCGATTCTTGAGGATTTTCAATTTCTTTCTTTTTATCGTGCATGAAACATTTTGAAATTTATCTTTAATTTATTTTCTTCAAAATTATTTTCTTTCTCGTGATAGTTGTTTCCTTGTTCACATTATTCACTACCTTGTTTGCATTATTTCTTCTTCCCTGGCATTTCAATGACTGTGCCTTAAATAGCGCTTGCACTTAGATAGGTAAGGAAGAGTATCTTCAATGTTGCATCCCTGACTGGTCCTATACCATAGGGAGGAGCTCTAAGAAAGGATGACTAGTGTAATCTTATCCGTCTAAGCGCTTCAGTCATATGGGATTATAGTCAGGTCTGTGACAATCTTCTTCAATCCTTTTGAGGGTCATTTGTTCGGTCATCATCTTCTTTGTCAATGATGTGATAGTTGCATATAGCTTTTTTTAAAGGTTTTGGTCCCCTGGCTAGTCCTATACCATAGGGAGGAGCTCTAAGAAAGGATGACTAGTGTGATCTTATGCGTCTAAGTGCTTCGGTCATATGGGATTACAGTTAGGTCTGTGAAAATCTTCTTCAATCCTTTTGAGGGCCATTTGTTCGGTCTTCATCTTCTTTGCCAATGATGTGATAGTTGCGGGTAGCTTTTTTTGCTTCTCTTTTTTAATGTGTTTAATCGATGTTAATCTTCGCTAACACTTTGATTGTCTATTTAGATTTATCAAGAAAGTGTTGCATGATGTCATTGTCCATGGTTGGCTTTGATACCCATCTGTTATGGGTGCATGCGATGGATTGAGTCCACTTGTGAGTAGTGTTTGTAATTTGGACTTGGTTCTGAGACCCCTCTTTTTCCCTCAAAGAGCCACCTTTTGTAATGGAAAGTTGTTGAATTGAGAGAAAAGGGATGAGTTGACGATGAGTGGTGTGGCTATGGAGCAACATCTAAGAGAATCAGAGTGCCAGAGAGAGAGAGAGAGAGAGAGAGAGAGAGATTATTATAGCATTACAATGTATAATTGCTCTCCTTGTATGAACTCTCCATTTACTTAAATGATTTAATCTACTTATTTACAAATGTGCCATTCCATGATTTGTTGTTTAATTTACACCCAAGATCGATTCCTTAAATGAGAACCAATTGTATCCAAAACCAATTGTGCTATAATTGAGATGGCATAAATTGATCTCAAACTGACACAAGTCGATTATATCAATCGTAATGAAACTGGTTAAGGGTATTTTAATCTTTTACTATTTGTTTATTTCCCTTCTTTTTAATTACGCACAGGAATGGTGGAAACAAGGCTTTCTTTTCTTTCCCTTCTGCCCTTGAAGTAATCAAGTTTTTACCCTACTTTCTTTCTCTCCTTTTCTTCATGAATTCATTCTTTCCTTTCTCTGAAATTCCTCTCTCTCCATTCAATGCAAGTAAATGTACCATTAAAGTTGATAAATTGTTGATAATTTTAATATTGAGAATTGGTGTCAACTTAAAGTTGGATAATTATTAATAACCTAAAGCTGACAATTGATGTTAACATAAAGCTGCTAATCACTGTTGGCTTAAAGTTTATTAGTTGGTGAGAACCTAAAGCTGGATAATTGGTGATAAAGCTTGATTATTGGTGATAACTTGGTAATTGGTGATATCTTAAAACTATTGGTAACTTAATCTTGTTAATGCTACTTAGATATTCTTCTAGAAGAAATTTAATTCATTTGCATTTATTGTTGATCCATTGTGCACATTTGTATTCACTATTATTGATGATTTTTTGTCTTTAATTACAGGTTGGTTTCTCAATCGACTACATTTCTACCCAGGTCGTGATTCCTTGTTGGAGGTATGTGCTTGAATTAAGTTTGCCCTGACATTACTTCAAATCATGCACTCTGAAGAAAGTCCACCATTTGGTGGACCCAAATTGAGCAGGGCATGACATTGTTGATGATGTTCTGCTCTATGAATGTTTGCCATTTAGTGTCATGTGATTATCTCAATCTCTATTTATGTTGATTTGCAGCAAATCACATCTTTCTCTTTCCCATTCATATCTAGAGGCAGAGAAGGATGAATGCTCCTGACCGTTATGAGCGATTCGTTGTGCCTGAAGGCACCAAAAAGTAAGGAAAACGGCTAGTCTGTTTTCTTCCTCTTGCCCCAATTTCTTTGTCAATGCTTTTGCTTGACTATGGATAAATTAGTTCTTATTTGGTGATATGAAACAAGTTGGATGTTTGTAGCTTGGTTACTCTGACTTGTCAAGCATCTTTTGGTTCCTTATCATGTGAATTTTCTTTTGCTTGAAAAATAGGGTTTCATATGAGAGGGACACCAAGATTGTTAATGCAGCTGCTTTCACTATTGAACGTGAAGAACACACTATAGGAAACATCCTTCGAATGTGACTTTTTCATTTTATTATTAATGTTACTTTTTTTTCTTAAAAAAATGAAAATCCTTTAAACATATTGTCGTTGTAGGCAGTTGCACAGGGACCCTAATGTGCTCTTCGCAGGCTACAAGCTCCCTCATCCTCTGCAGTACAAAATTATAGTTCGGGTACGTATTACAGTCATTTTTTATATTCTTATAGATTAGATCAGAACACAATTAATGCAAACAAGGAATATGCATTGGTTAGAATTCAATTTTGTCAGTCTTGTGTGCTTTGAGGAGTCAATGTGGTGTTACATCAATTTTTTTTCTTTAGTATGCATTCATGCAAAAGAGAAAATAAAATCGGTTTGTTCTTTCCAGATCCAAACAACGAGTCAGTCTTCTCCGACACAAGCTTATACACAGGCAATTGATGATCTTGACAAGGAGCTTGACTATCTGAAGAAATCTTTTGAGGTCTGGTGCTCAATACCCATTCCTTTTTCAAGTAGAGTTGTTTATTTTGTTAACTCCTGAAATGTATCCGGCTACTAATTGGTTAGAAAAAATTTAACTCATCTAGACATTTACTGCTGAATTTATGTTTGATTAAAACTGAATCTTACAAAATTATCTGTAAGCCATTTTCTGCAAAATCATGAAACAGATTGAATTGAGTTCGCAGAAGCCAACAAATCACCCATGGTTATTTTAACTATTGAGTCCATTCTTAAATGAAAATTCATTATTACATTTATTGAATTCTGAAGAAGAAACTTGAAAATAGAACACCAGCAATAGAGTAAGCAAACGGACTTTATTATGAGCTCTACTATCCTATAACAATGCAAAAGGTTATACAAAGTTTAATTAACCAACTTGGCTGATGAAGGAAACCTTCTAATCATCTAGAGCATGTTTGTATCTTCTTGTGCCCTTTCCTGAGGATGAAAGCACGATCTTTAATCTAGCCTGATGAAAGGTTGAGGCCAAGAACGACATCATTCCTTCTCATATGAACATTGACATTCAAAAGTAATGAAACTGATCATGGAGGAGGATTGAATGTCCTATCAATGACTAGTTCGGTAAAATATGTTAGCGCTGTTCTAATTTCATGTTTTTTCTTTAGCTTTCCTAAAGTCTATTTTGGTGAAAATTATGCTCTTAAATTCAAATTGTCAATTATGTCGACACAATGATTCATGAATAGCATGGTTCCCATTCCTGTAATGCATCATAAGAACAGTGCGTCATTTCTGTTACAAAATTTGTGAAGAAGCTCACTTTTAGCAACCTATTTGCAGGACGAGAAGAATCGGCACGAAGAGAAGTTGAGGCAGGGATATTAATTTGGTAGATATGGCTGTCAAGTGGCTGGAAGCAGGAACAGTTCATGCACTAGCGTTTTTAGAATGACTAAATTAAACAACCATGCACTGTTAGTAATTGTTTAATGCCCTCAACTACCTGTGAAAATTTTGGATTACATACCAAAAATGTGGACCGAGTTTAAGAACTTCGCTGGATAAATGATGAGGAAATCTTGGACTTCATTTGGCTGGCCCAGAACATGAATGAACATTGAACTAATGTCTAATGAATATTCTTCAGTTCCACTTACCCCTAAACTCTTGAGTAGGAATCCCTTCATCAATATGGCCTTCAATTTGTTCTATTGAGTAAGTGAATTTTTATGTTTATCAATCTTGCATCAAGCTTATGTTTTATGAATTATCTATCAATTTCCACATTATCATCTATTTGATTAGACCATTTAGCTTGGTTGACTTGATTATATTGATTAGCTAAATGTCTCACTCAATTGTGTTTGTTTATGTTGATTAATTTGACTTGCTCAATTGGTTTGTTTGTCCTTATCACTTTGATTTGCTTGACCCATATGCTAAGTGTGTCGATTAACTCAATTAATTGGTTGGTTTGTTTTGACTTGTTCGACTAGTATAATTGTCTTGATTGGTTGGCTAGGTGTGTCTGATTAATTAATTATAGTCAAACCAAGCTGACTAGTTTGTTCACCTAACTTGCTTAGCTTGATTGACTTGTTTAGCCCAATTGGTTTATTTTACCTATTGGGGGCATGATTTACATGCCTTGATCTATCCATTCCCTCATGTTGTCTACCCTCCCACTCATTCTGATTGACTCAGATTGATTCGTCACAGTTGGCTCATCTTGATCGGCTTGCTATGATCAAACCTATGACTCCTTGGTGAATTGCTAATAGTTTTCAAAGGTAGAGAAATCTTTTATAACAGTTTTTTCTTATAAAGATTTACATATGCTTTTGATTGCATGAGAACGACTATATTATCAATATTTTTGTTCTCTAACCTTCAAAAACTCCTCTTTATCCTCCTTTTATAGCTTTTACTATCTTCAACCTTCATTTATTGAAATTGAGTTAAACAAATCACTCCGGAAATTTTAAAAAATTTATGAGGTTTGTGAAATTTTGATGATTTTCTAATATTAGCATGACTAGGATTTTCAAAAAAGCAGTTGACTAGGATATAGCACGAGTCAATTAATAGAAGGAAGAAAAAGCTAAATTGAGATTTTTCAACTTAGAAAATCATCTAAACAAACTTGTTATTCATGTTAGAATTGATTTTGGAGGTTGCACCAAATAAATAATTAGTATATTGTTGGTGCATCTTTCATCTCTAGCTATCAGAGTTGAATAAAATGTGTCAGAATTAGGATTTTGACTCATTAACGAAGTCAACATGCATAACGTGTCAAATTTGGTATTTGATGTTAGAACTTTTATCTTTTTTTACTTCAACATAAGATATAATCTACCACCCCAGCGGCCCACACGATTGATCCCACGATCATTTGTGAGGAGGTAAATCAAGAAGCTACAGTTGATCACGACAAAGGAGGACATTGCCTCGATTTCGTCAAAATTCGACCTTTACCCATTTCAGCAATTCTGTTTCGTCGTAACCAATTCAATTATGATCCGGGGACAATAACTACATTTATATTGATAATTCTTGATGAGTTGGACAAAGTTTATGTTAGGTCTATTGTTATATTTGATGTGTGTGTGTAATTGTGTAGGATCTACCATATATACAAATTGAACACCGATTATGATGACCTCCTAAGGCCGAGTCCACCTAAATTAAGTTCTACCCTTGTGCCCCATTGGTACAGGTCAGTGCTCACTAAAAACTTGCCCTTCTAGCTTGCCCTTACCTCGAAGCCCTCTTCCTTCAAGTCCTATATTTTTTAGATGTACTTGCATCTTAGAGCCCACGACTGGTGTTATAACGTCATGGGCTCAATGGTAGTCGATCAGGTTCGACTTTTCTTGCATGAAGTCACCGATTAACTCAGAACTCTGAACGCGTTAAATACCTCACTCCTCCCTCGCTCCTCCACGTCCTTTCCTCGCTCCTCCACGTCCGCTGTTAACGCGCGATTAACAGCGCGTTGCAGATGCTTTTAATCCTACGATCCCTCAGTCTGCTGCAAGCAATCTTTTTTATCCAGAAGGTTCCATGTTGTCCTGATCACGCCAAATCAATGCTCCAGAATTGTTCCATGTGTGTCAGCCAAACTCTATCACTAGAGCACTGAAGAACAGAAGAGGATTGGGAAGTCGAAGAAAGAATAGAGGAAGACAAGACAATTTACTTGTTGCTAGATGATCCATTTGCTAGGGAAGAGCTTCTATTCATAAACTCAAAATCATTATAGCTAGTATAAAAAAAAATCATGATAGCTATTAATCCTCTACAATTAACCTAAATAATGACCATTAATCACCTCTTAATGACTCATAATTTCAGGCAACGACCATTAATTTGTATGCTTCATGTTTGAGGTAGTAGGAAAAAAATCAAATGGTAACCAAGCATAAGTTATTGCTTATGGTGAACTGAATTAAAATATGTATCCAAATGTAATCCTAACCTTATTAGACAAAGTAAATTCAAGCTTTACTAAAATATAATTGAATTGGTTATGATAAAATAAAATTATAGAAGAGAACAAAAATTTAAATTTTAACTAAAATTCTTTTTGTTGTCATGGTCGATTATAATTTCTCAATTCTTTTGAATTGATTCATCAAAAAGGAGCGAGCCAACTCAATTTACACGCGGCCATGCACATAAACATGTTTTATGTTTTGTATTCCCACTTTTGATGGATCAAATCCTTCGTTTTCGATATCAACACGAAGGAGAAAAAAAAAATTAAATTAATTTTTCTCCCAAATAAGGAAAAAAAATGAATGGAATCATCGTCAGCAGACGAAGGTAGTCTCCATGAAGTCGACGAACTCCTCAAAATCGATCCTGCCATCGCCATTCTTGTCGTACACCGCGATCATCCTCCGGCACGCGTCGATCCCCGTCCCTTCCACGAGCCCTAGCCTGGCCATCACGCACCGCAGCTCGGCGGCGTCGATGAACCCATCACGCCCCTCGTCGAACACCTGGAAGGCGGCCTCCAGTTCCTCGAGGCTGGGCGCTCTTTCCACGAACATCCCAGCCAGGTCCCCCGCCCCTAATTCGAACCCTCCATCCGCGCCATCCCTCCCGACTCCGATGGCCTCCATGACCGCCGCCACGTCCTCGGGCGCGAGATCGAGGCGGTCTTCCAGATTGTGGAGGTTGGGGACGGCGGAGCGGCGGTAGGATAGGAGGCGGAGGGCGAGCTTCCGGAGGAGGTTAAACCAGAAGGAGAGGGTCTGGAAGAGGAGGAGGAGGATGGGGTCAGCGAGAGCGAGAGAGGCGGCGGCGGCGGCGGGCGACGACGACTTCTCCATGGCGTTGAGAGAAGGGAAGAAGAAGAAGAAGAAGTCTGTCCGTCTGTCTAGGGCGGCCCGGGGCTTGCGTTTACTTAAAGAGAGGGAGACAAGGTGGGGGAGGGAAAGAGGGCGGAAGGTGCGGGGGCGTGGAAAGTTGGTGGAATCAAAGGAGAGAAAAGAAAACGTTGCTTCCTGGAACCATCCTCAACGGAATTTGATTTGAACAATTAAATCATTCGGTCCAAAATTTTCTTTCTTTTTCTTTTTAATTCAAAAATTAAATGTTATTCTTCTATTTTCTAAAAAAAAAAAGAAATCTGTCACTGGCCTCACATGATCAATCTCATGACCATTTATGAGAAAATAAATCGAAAAATTACAGTTGGTCACGATGCAAGAAGAGTATTGCTCGACTTCGTCGAGATTCAAATCCTTGTCCTCTTCTGTAAATTTTCTCTGACATAACCAACTCAGCTATGCTCCGGGGGTAAAAAAAAAAAACTAAAATGTGATTCTCTATATCTAAAACAATAGTCAAGTCAATTTTCAACTCATGCTCCAATTAACTTTGATTTAAGAGTTTTATATAATATAATATTTGATCTATTGACTTTTTTTTCAATTGTAATACTTAATGTGTACGTAAGTGTGTAACAAACATGTTTTTTACATGATTTTTTTAAGTGGTTCTAAATAATACAAACAACGCTTGATGGAAAAAAATTTTAAGTTGATTTCAAATTGACGCTTCAATAATAAAAAAAATATTTAAGAATAAAATGACTATGACAATTAGAGATTTAATTTATTTGTTATTTGATAATTAATATTTTTTATTTAAGTAATAAATGGAGAATTAATTCTCATGACCATTACATTTAATTTTACATTTGATATAAGAGTAGGACCACTCAAAAGGAATAATATATAGACTATGAGGTAGGATTTGAAAATTCAAAACAAAGTTAAATGACTTTTGTTGACATTGCTTATCAATTTTTATTATCCATTGCATTATCTAAAATTTTAATTAAGATTTCCTTTTGAGTTAGTATTTCTATTTCAGATTTTTTAGTATTCACCCTCCTTTCCCCTTACGCTCTGTTTAGGAGAAGGTGAAAGAAGGAGAGGGAAGGGTCAATAAGGAAAAGAAAATTTTTGAGGATGGAAGTGAATTAAGGAGGGGAAGAAGAGGAAATGATAAATTTTACTCTTGCATATTCATGAATCATTATAATTTTTTACACTCCAATTTGAATATAAGAAATGGGAAATAAAATTCAAAAATATTTTATTCCACTTTTATTCCTATTTTAAAATATTAATTTTTAAATTAACTTATTTATTTATGTATCTCGTCTTTGCGTCGTCGCTCCTCACACAACGCGCGTCAATACCATCCAGTGTCCAACTGTTCACAATCCACGACGTCGGCGCCAACCCTCGCCGTAAATCTCTTCGAGGACAAGACTCAAGAGGATAAAGATAGATAATACTAATCTTCTTTTTCTCCTCCTCTAAGGACAGAGAGTTATCCAAAGAGCATGCGTTGTCTATTTTAAGACTTTCCATATCTCAGCTTCTATATGTAATACTGACAGAATTTTACAGAGAGACAGATAACACTAATCTTCTCCTCCTCCTCCTCCAAGGCATAGATTTATCCAAAGAACATGCGTTGTCTATTTTAGGACCTTCCATATTCCAGCTTCTATATACAATACTGACATAATTTTATAGTTTCTCATTCGTCCTTTACATGCGTTGGTTTTTTTAAAAAGTTAGAGTATTTTTGCAACTTTATATATTTAAACTCTTCCTTTCCTCCTAAATAAGGTAACACATGTTACATTAATTAACAATCTTCCATCCATACCAAACAAAGAGGAACATATATATAAATAATTTACTTCTCCTCTCTTTCCCTTCCTTCCCCTTTCTGTTAATGAACTCCTTTGCAGCGCTGTTAATTTTTTTTCTGCAAAAGGTGGAATTTCTCTCTTCTATGAGGAAGTAAATCGAGAAACTGCAGTTTGTCATTCAAATTGCAGCCAACTCAGTTAGTTGGAAGCCACTTTCAATCCAATATAATGTAGTAGTACTTTTTTATGATTTTTATTATTTATTAACTATGCAACTAATGTGACTATTAATATGCAATTATATCACAATAATGGCCGGAGCTAATGTAGGCTTAGCTAGTGTGGGGTCCACACTAGACCCCAAAAAATGATACATGAAATTAAAAAAATATTTAAGAATAAAAACATAATCATTAAATGATGAGCCCATTAGATAAAAGAGTATACAATGAATCTTCAAAATCAAGTAGTCTACTAAAACTCACTATTTCATAAAGATATTTATAGATAGATATAATTACATTGAAATTGATTTTCTACTGATTTACAATATTCCATCGCAATCCATCATAAGTGACAAATTTGCATCACTATCATGTTGATTTATTCTATGACATTATTGATATGCAATTTCAAAAGTTAAATGATCATTTTTTAGAGGTTGGTACGGAGTTACTCCTTTGTGTAGCTTGTTTGTGCTCACAAAATTCATTTTTGACTTTTGATAAAAAAAAATTGATGCAACTAGCTGAGTTTTATCCATAAGATTTTTCAAGATTAATCTCATCGTACTTGATGATCAACTTGAAATAATTGTAAAGTAATTATTTTATGGTGCTTTAAATGATTATAAGATTTTATATATTTTTTTATTTTATTAATTATATTATATTGTTGCCTATAGGAGTGCAAACAAATCAAATCAAATCGAATAATATGAAAACATTGATATTTGAGTTTGAATTCAAAAAATATAAATGATATTCAAATTCTATTTAAAGCTCAAAAATATAAATAATTTTGGTCAGATCAAAATAAAATTTAACTATGGTTAGACTTGTTTGAACCTCGATTTGAGCATAATTGAACTAGAGTTCGAAATGATTTAAATTCAAATTCAGTTTAAATTATTCAAACCTTAATTTGAGCATATTTAAATTAAAATCACTATCAAAATAATTCATTTCGAATTTGGCTATATTTGTAACAATCAAATAAAATATTATATGTTCGATAGTCTTGGCTAAAACAATTTAGCTACCCAAATTGCTGCTCGCAAAAGGTAATATGTTCAATTCATTTGCACTCCAATTGCTTATGTGGCTTATGTGGCTTAATTACTAGTTCTTGTTCTTCATGAAAACCCCAAAACAAAGTTTACTATATATGTGCAACTTATATTTTTCTCTACTCTTTCCTTGAGAGGATCATATATAAACACCTCTTCAACATAACTTCCTCCTCCTCGATGATGCCCACACTCGAGAGGAGAAACACCTCCTCCTCAATGATGCCCGAACTCGAGAGGATATATAAACACCTCCAACATAATTTGTATGACAAAGATCCATATAATGGCTAAGATATATAGCTAAACAATGATCGAAAGTACCAAATCAATTGTCTTATAACTTATAGCATCATAGAGAAAAGTAACTACTACTGTTGTGTCTAATTGTATACATAAATCATGATTTATAAGGATCTTTCAATACAATAGAAGAACACACAAAGTACTCATATTACATTTTATTACATCAATGCAAAAGCTCAAGCCACAAGCACATGCTCCCACTTATATCACCCAAATTAAACTACCATAATTCCCCTAAAAATAAAAAATAATAATAATAATTACACATTTCTTGAGCAATATTCCCTCTAGTATGTACTACTAATAGGTTGAATAAATATGCATCACTTGACAACCTATATCTATCTATATATATTTACACTTAGTTTTCTTATATGAGCTGAGGTGATCTTTGTGATCCATCACACAACTCATTGTAACAACAAGCTAAGCACACAAACTAATTAATGGCATCGATCGACCACTTAGTTCTCTTCTTCTTCCAATAGCCAAGTCTCAAACACAGAAGTGGGAAGGATCGCCGCCTTGACGATGTCATCATGAGAAAAGCTAGTGTCGGACACCCCCGCCGACGGCGAGTCATCAAGGCTAAACAAGGAGGACTCCATCGCCGAAAAGTCCTTCTTGCTAAGTGCAGCAGTACTCGCAGAGGCGCAGCCACCTAATTGCATAGTCTTAAGTGAGGGAGTATGCTTCTTCATCCATCCCTGCTGGAGCAACCGCGAAATATTCTCAGTGCTCGAGGCATAGCTGCTGGCGGCGGCAGTGGAAGCGGTGGCGGCGGACGAGAGGGGAGCTTTAGGCTTGGCTTGCAAGGCCATGGCGTCGGCGAGGGCTTTCCTCTCCCACTCGCCCTTTGAGAGGTTGTGCTGGAGGCTGCCATCTTGAAGAGGATAATTATTCTGCATCTTCTTCAACTTCTTCTTGAGGTGAGTGTTCCAGTAGTTCTTGATGTCGTTGTCCGTCCTCTCAGGAAGGTACGAGGCGATCGCTGCCCACCTGCCGAAACACAAACAGTAGTAACAATGAGAAAAAAGCAAGGAACGATCGATCGATCCGTGTACCTGTTGCCGAGAAGAGCTTGGAGATGGACGATGAGCTTCTCTTCCTGATCTGTAAAGTTGCCACGCTTGATCCCCGGCCGCAGATAATTAGTCCATCTGAGTCTGCAGCTCTTGCTGCACCTCAGCAGCCCTAGAAATAGCAGATTAATAATGAAGTAGGGCAGGATCGAGAAAACCCTAATTTAGACCGATCGATCGAATCCTCAAAGAAATTAAAGAAGAGGAAATTAATTACCAGTGTTTGTAGGAACATATCTCCAGTTGCCAGGGCCATGTTGTTGGATGTAGGAGACGAGCACAAGGTCCTCTTCTGGCGTCCATGGCCCCTTCTTCACTCCTTCCTTGTCACAGCAAGGCGGCCTTCCCATGAAATGCTATCCTATCAATTTTTTCCACTCGATTCTTAATTTTAGATCTTTGACTATATATTACAGGAACAGGTTGCTATTTCTTCTTCCAAGAAAGAGCTGTCAGACAAGACAGCAGGAAGAATCAAGTTACTCTAGTCAGCAAATTAAAGATATCAATATATGAAACAAAAGAAAAGTAAAAATACGCAGGGATTGCTTGTGAAGAAGAAATCAAAACAAATGGATCTCTCTCTCTCTCTCGCTCTCAACTGCATTGAATGAGGTTGCACCAACAAAAAAGCTTATCATAAAGGAGCTTTAATTGGGAGGCAACTGGCTAGTCATCCAAATTAACTGCACTGTTAAAAGCTGTTCTTATTTTGTTTTTCATGATATTTTCCTTAATGCTAGGTTAGATCGACCAGGTATTAATTAACTTGAAGACCAAAATCCAATTAATCAGTATGGTTACAAAATGCTCAAATGATTTAATTTTATACAATTTCTTTGACTTCCCACCAGTAGAATATGATTCTTTAACACAAATATAAGTGTTTTAATTAATTATAATGATATATATAACAACACATCATCTATAGTGTTCAAATTAGAATTGAAAGTGACATTCATATATAATGAATCATTTGTTATCTTTAACTTCTTATGAAATTATATAGTGTACACAAGGCTTTATTATTATGTATTAACCAAGCATCCAAACTTGAAAGAAATAGCATAAATCTAATTACTGAAAATTAGAGCATTCCTATATAAACCTACACTACAACTTTATGTTTTTTTCATATGTAAAGTTATGCTACCAAGATAACAAAATTCAAGGAAAATAATATGAATACAGTTAATGCTTTATTATTATTATTGCTATTATTATTTCATAAAATGAGAACATTTGAACATTTTACATGGACTACATTTTGACAAAATAAAGTTTTATACAAAATATGTTTTTCTCCATAAAAACATATCTTACAAAAATATAATTTTGTTACGTGCTATCTATTCATATAAGTCCATGTTGTTAGTACTCCAAGTGGTTAAGGATGAGATCTATGAAATTCCAAATGGTGTGAACAACGATTATTTTGATGTGTTGTAAAACTAGTTTAAATTAGACCTTGCTTTTATTATTGATATGTGTATCTAAGTATGTAGGGACTTAGGATATTATACAGGTATCCGATGGTTCAGAATCTGATGGAGTGTGATAAAAGATGAAATGAGACACTTGAGGAACAAAAAATAATGAGAAGCATTGGAGACAACAAAACCTTAGTAGAAGATGTAAGCAAGCGAAAAGGATGACACGAGAAGGGAGCCAACGAGCTTGGTGCATCCGAAGTACAAAATTAAAAGTTGTAGAAGAGTAATCCGGTGGAGTTTCGATGGTTGGAGATGGGAAGTGGAGTGGCAATCCTCTGTTTCCCACCTCCGCCCTCTGTTCTGGCCGATCTCTTTGTTTTATTGATGAAGCTATAGTGATTACTGTAGTGTTCTCATTTAAATTCAAACCCTTGATCTAGATTTGCATCCATGGCTGAGAAATTTTCAAATCCAATCCAAGGCTTGAGATCATTCCAGATATGATCCAAAGGCTTAGATTTTCATCATCGATCATGATCTACTCCCTCTTTGACTTGGATGGACCAGATCTTGATGAATGGCTTAGATCACTCTTGATCTTAAATGAACAGTCCAGATTAACCAGATGGGTCCTCCTCCTTTAACCTTTACTTTGAGCTCAACTTGCTTCGATCTAACTTGAGTTCATGGCCCTTTGATCACCTACAAAGATCACATTTAAATATTTAGATAAAATATCACAAATATGAGATAATTTACATCAAAGTCCAAGAATGAATTCAACTTGTGTAATATGATATAAACGTGAATTTAAACCAACAGGAGGATTAAAATCATGAATTTAGAAACCTAAATACCGTGATAAAATGATGGTTATCAGCATGCCCTAGGGCACAGTTGTGCCATGTTTGTTTCAAGTGCACTTGGCGGGTGTGTCCATCAGTGGTCATGCCCATGACAAAAAGCACGATTAGGTGTGTTCCGTTTGGGTTTTTTTGCGGCCGTGATTGGGTACGACAGTGTTCTTCACGGGAGTTATGGGCACGATCATGCTTGGCAGCACAACCAGGTCATGTTGCCTTTTGGATCCATCCCACGCCGTGGCAATTGCCACGATCTGTTCATGGGTGCTCTTGGCCCTAAGATAAGTTAAAAATAAATACTAAAATGAGAAACTAAGAGGAAAAATTAAACAAATAACGAAAATGAACTTTGATCGCCTCTCAAGAAACACTTATTTTATATCATTAGCTCAACTCCTATCTCCGTTCTAGCTCAGAGCTTTTGCCTTTAGGGTGTGTGTTCCTCTCCGCTGAAGATAACTCCATCATGAGGCCTAAGTATAATTTTTGCTCTTGTTGGAATAATGTACTTGTTAGGCTTCTCCTTCAATTCCACTTTTCGACTTCTTGAGCTCGGGGTCCATCCGGTGGTTGCTCATTGGGTGCACCCTTTTCTTCCTTCTACACACCATCTATCCTATAACAAACGCTCTCGTCATGCAAAACATTAGTGGCTCAAGATGAGTTAAATTCAGTTTTGTCCTCGCTTACTATCAAAGAGAGCTTATGATTTTTCATGTCAGTTATCGCTCCGACGGTGGCTAGGAAAGGCCTCCCTAGTATGATAGGGGTTCTAGAGTCCCCATCCATCTCTAAAATGATAAATCACTAGGTACCACAAATTCACCTACTTTTACTCACACTTTTTCTAGAGTACCCAATGGGTATCTACAAGAGTGGTTGGCAAGTTGCAAGGTTATAGTCATTAGTTTCCAGTCCCCTAACTCTAATTTCTTGTAAATTAAAAAAATACATAAAACTTATGCTTGCACCAAGGTCACAAAAGACCTTACTTATTTTGGTCGCATCAATGGTACATGGAATTGAAAATCTCCTTAGATCCTTGAGTTTTGAAGGTAATTTATCCTGAATCAACGCACTGCACTCTTCCGTCAAAGTGATAGTCTCGAAGTCTTCAACCTTCCTTCGATGCACAAGAATATCCTTCATGAATTTTGGGAACGTCAACATCTAATGCAGAGCATCATGTAAGGGTATGTTCACGCAGAATGACTTGAACATCTCTAAAAAAATTTCAAACTGCTCATATCCTTCTTAGCTTTGACCAATTTATGAGGGAAAGGCACCGGTGGTGCATACGTCCTTAACAGAGTTTTGGAGCTAAGTTCTTCTATCTTTTCCTCAAATTCTTTGGAATTGTCATCTTCATCAATTATTATCGGAGTTGCTCTGTCCTTGTTGTTTAGATCACTATCCTTGTCTCTTTTGGGCATATGTGGTTCGGTTAAGGCTTTTCCACTCCTCAAAACAATGACATTGTAATGCTCAATGGGTTTTATTTTTGGTTATCCTAAAAAACTCCTCAAAGTCCTTGATGACGAGTTAGAAATTTGTGCAATTTGAGTTTCAAGCATTTTGGTGTGATTTATAAGATTATCAACCGTACCTTTCAGTTGCTTGATGGCCGCCTCAGTGGTCGAATGCCACTGTTGGAACTCCTCGTTCGCATGCGCTTGTTGTGTTATGAAGACTTTGATCATATTTTTCAGTCTAGACTTCGATGGTCCTTGCTGTTCTCCTATTAATTTCCTATCGTTGCCTTGCCCTCCTTGATCCTGATTGTTTATGTAAGAGAAGTTCAGATGATTCCTCCGATCAGAGTTGTGTGTGTTTGAATAAGGATTATTTTGTCTCTTGTTGAAGTTATTGATGGTGTCCTCTTATTCAATCTGGGCCACCTATGCAGAAGTGACTCCAACTTGACAACCATCCGCTGCATATCTTATCAAATCACAAATCTCAAAAGTTGCATTAGTTACGTTCACCACATTAATATTAAAAGTGTCAAATATTTTGGTGAGCACATCCATCTTTGCAGCAATACGTGCGTACCTTACGTGGGGTTACCTCGTTTAATCGTCCATTGGTGGTGGTTGAGCACTACACTTTCTATAATCTCTTCGGTCTCATCCAATCTTTTATTCATCAATGTTCCACCAGCTGCAGAATCTAAGAACACCTTCGTCACATGAACAACTTCCCTATACATTATGATTGTTATAAATTAATGATCTGCCTATGGCAGTCAGTTATTGTCGATCACAGCTGAGGTTACAAACTCTTGGGGTGAATTTCAGTTGAAAGAATATGTATTTTTGGTTCCTCATTGTCTTCATCGATTTCGAATATGTTTGCCTCCTTTAGGACACAATTGCTTAAAGGAGATATATACAAAAAAAGTTTTTGTTCATCCATCACCTTTAAATTTACATTCTCTATTAAGTATTTGTTTATGTGAAATGTTTCTGTTATAGGCATCAAATACTAATATATGTCAGAGTAATCTGTAGTATTGGCATGTCTGTTGCCAAGAGAGCAGAAGTCTTTGGTGAAATGTCCTATAAGCTACTACTCCAAGTCAGAGAAGCCAAATACAGGATACAAATACTTCTCTAACCTTCTTGATTTGGCTCCTTAGCTTTCAAAAGCATTGGACTGTCATGGCTTGAAGTTTGAGAAGTATGGGAACATGCACATTTTCTTTGATCTGAATTAGTAATAGGAAACTGTGTTGCTTAATACTTGTCCTAGAACAGTACTGTATCAGGAGCAAGATGAGGTTACAGAATCATTACCATGGACTGACTACCAACACTGAACATCGATCAGCAGTTTTGCTCAAGGCTGGGTTGAGTTGGACTTGGGGCTATGCAGCAGCTCCTTTGAAGATGAGAAAGTTGTGGGTTTCTGGGCCATATACCTCCTTAGGAATGAATAGGTAAATGATTTGATTTGATAAGAAACCATTTTCCCAACAAATCAATCAAGATAAGCTTGGAGATTTCTTTTTCTAAATCCATAAATAAAATCTTCTTGTTGAATTTCTAATATCTCTTTTAAATCAAACAATTATGATATATAGCTGCAACATGGTGAAATTAGCACCCATTCATAAATCAATAATCACTACAAGCTTATTTGAGAAACATATGCCATATTTTTACTAAAAGCCATTTAGCAAAGTAACTCAAGTACTTCCCTACCACTGAAAATGTCATAGTTGTTTTCGATGGCTCCCAATTGATCTGCCAATGAATCATTTGACAGAGGATACCATCAAAATGAGCAAGTCCAAAGTGACTTGGGATGTGAAGTCTAGGGTTGTGAAAGGTTGAGGTCTATGTATAGTGTACGTGTAGAAAATAATCTATCGAATAAGGATTGCTGTATTGGAATCAAATGTCTCCTCCTGAATCTGTGCATATAAAGTTACACATTGGCAGCCCAAGCATGCTGCAGATGTAGAGTAATAGGGTGCTTTTTGCCGAGTTCAAGGTGCCCAAAACTTTTGTTAGAAAACTTGAAGGAGGTCCAATAGTGAATCTTGGAATATCAGTCAGGAACACATGATTATCAGAAAAGTTACTGATACAGAACATGTGATCATACTCCTGTTTAGCTATTAGCATCTATAAAGCTGGAAACTGCAAACATTCTGATTACTTCTAACAATTTGCTGCTTTTAATGGGATTGAGGTGGTTAATATGATCTTTGAATGCTTAAATTTGAACCATTGTTTGTTAATTCCTTTCCTGATTTTTCTTTTCCTTTACAAATGCTGGACAACAATGTGTGATTTCTAGTCATATCAATTTTTAATTTCATATTCTTGTCATTTCTGTATACTTAATTTGTTTCTCTAGACCTAGAGACTTGGTATCTGTTGCAGAATAGATAGGGCACTGTTTATACTCTTAAATCTGAAAGCTGAGAAATTGCATATACCTTTGTAATGATGTCAACTCAAACCTTTAACTACCAGCTCTGATGTGCAAGTGCTTTAATCAAAGGAAAGAAGAAAAAGGGAGATCCTAGAGGGGGACATAGTGGCTGCTAGGGGCATTAAGATATCGTGCTCCTGCTGTAACATAACATTGTTAGTTGCACCAGCTGCTTCTGTTCTCCACTTTTGCTGCTCTGAGTACTAATTCAGGCAGGTCTGAGTTCATAACAGACAGGATAGATCAGATTGTTCAAATTTGAAAACATGGGAAAGGATGGGGAGAAAGGACCCACACAGCTCCAGCCAAGGCTTTACAGGCAAAAGAGTGAGTCTGACAGAACCTTTAATTCTTGTTGATGCAGCAACATTGGATGGTTGTCAGGTAGCCATGCATGCATGCATGCTCCTGAGCTACTTCCAGCCCATTAATCTTGAGTGCCCTGCAATTATGTCTCTGTAACATGCGCTTGTCTCCTCCATTTTGCTGCACCGAAATGGAGGACAGGATAAGGATCAGGATCATATGCAACAAACTCACCTTGATACATACACAAATGTCTTGGTTCTTGGAGTAAGTATATTTTAAGAATGTGCATGAAGAAGTATGAACTAAATTCCCAGGTGAAGAGATAGGATGAGAGCTTAAACTCTTATTTGAAATACATTCAGTTTGCAAAAAAATTTAGAACTAAGAAGAATTGATATCCAATTAGTTGTAGATGTATTGTCAAGTCCAACATAATGTGTTTTTTGTTGCACAAATGGCACAAAGTTTTGCGATTGCTCACCATCATAAAGCATTAGCACACAACAAGAAACAAGGATTAAAGAGTAGAAATTAAATTGTGATGACACCTTTGTTATTACAGTTTGTGGAAACTTCTGATGTCAGTATTAATGAACTCTTCACCAAGTTTTGAAATTATTCAGAAACAAGTATGTTTCTCAATATAGTTTCACTACTATTTTTAATATCACCCTCTCTCCATTGAGTGCTCTTGGCCTTAGCCATGCCCTCCACCACAAAATATATATATATATATATATATATATATATATATCAATTGCCAATTTTTCAATATAATGGGAAACATGGCTAGATATTCAAGACAACGAGTATAATTGAGAAATATTTACCTTTGGACATAGTTGAGTTGATTACGTTTGTAGAAGTGGGCAAGGGTGAGCATCAAAATCGAGGCAATGCCCTTCTTCATCATGGCCAATTGCAGTTTCTCGATTTTACTTCCTCACAGATGATCATGGGGCCGATCATGTAGGGCTGCTGAGATGGCAGATTTCACCTTTTTTGCAGAAAAGAAATATTTATCATTCTTTTCCAAAAGAACCGAAAAAATCAATAAATTTATTTCCTTTTATTCTTATATAATGTCCTATATCATCATATGGAATCTTAATATGTGACAGTGTGCTAGGTTGGCCCCAAATTTCTTTCATAAATGTAAGTCCTCCTTTTTCTTCTTAATATTACGAAATTCAATTTCACTATTTATACACAAAAATATAAGACAGAATAAAAATATTAAAATAAATTATTATATTTTTCATATATGTTATCTTCATTAGATTCTTCGTTCATATCATTACTCTGCTCTAAAACTAAAGACATGTTTTCAACATGTGGGATATTACCTTGCACATTAACATGTAGTAGATTTAAAGCTACCTCTCTTATTAAGGTACCTTGTATGTTTTGACCGTCTCTAAAAGTATTGATTCTATTAAAAAAAGATAAATAAGAATTAAATACAATCGATAAATAAATTTATGATGCATAAAATGAGATGTTATCTTGTTCAATTGAATGTCTATTTGTGTGATTTGTACTTATAATTAGTTGTTGTATATCTACCTCAGGTTGAAGTGTAAAATAAGATTTCCTTGTAGTTTCTCGATTCACTTCCTCACAGATGATCGTGGAGCCGATCGTGTGGGGTTGCTAAGGTGACAGATTCCACCTTTTTGTAGAATAGTAAAATAAGATTTCCTATTAATTCGATACTTATGAGTCATTCCTATTACAAATAATAGTTAGTTATAGATTATAAATAACAAAATATCAATAATTAAAAATGAAAAAGATGGCCTAAGATGCTAAAATATAATTAACCTGAAATAAATAAAATATTATGATTGGCCAACATAAAATCACTTTCATTTAATTTTAGTAAACTCATTCACATTCAAATAAAATAACTTTTCAACCTCCCCTAATCTAACTCAGAAGTAATAAAGTGACCGATCGAGTAAAATAACTAAATGAAATAGTGATGCAATACGACAACTAATGAAACCAAATAAAAAGAGTGACATGTTTCAACCATTAATCCTAAGCTATTGCATTAGGATATGCTGCCCAACAAAAGGCATTCTATTTGAAGGCAAACCAACAAGGAACGACCTGAGAAAATTAAGGCATATGGTGATTCTGACAATGCCTTAAGGTGTTCTTGCTGCACTCAAGGTCAAAGTCTTCACATGTTGCTACTCAAAAACAAACTCAATACAAAGTCTTCAGTTAAGAGGTGTGCTCCTACCAGATCAAATGAAAGTATAGTATTTAAAAGAAGATCTCGTTCTCATATTTTCTTTGCTTTTTCTGTTGCAGCTGTAGGCTTGAAGGCCATATTTGATTTCTTGAACTTTCCTTGGACTAGTAGTTTTCCTCATCAAATTTCACTTTCATGGCAGCTGGACTCCCATTCCAAATCATTGCTTTTGCTTTATCCATTACATAAAATTATTCAAGCATGGAGCACATTAATTGTTTGGAATGTTTGGAACAGATGAGTTTTAATTTCAATTGTGATCAGTTTTCTAGTCAAGAAATGTTGCACAGTTGGAAAGAGATGCTGCGACTTCGAAAACTGAGAGCCTATGCTACGTTTAATCATACTCAAATGACAGTCAACAAACTTTTCTACCTAGGGAGGGAAGAAGCGTGAGCTCAAAGTGAAGACAATGTCATCCTCGTTGCCTTGCCAGCCACTCGTGAGCCGGCTGCAAGCGAAGCGGTCGCTCATTGCCTTGAGGCAACCGCCCCTCATTGAACAAGAAAAAAAATTTACAATTCCTGAGGAGCAGAGATTTCCTTCTTTTCTTTGATGTAAAAATGTGGAATCCGTACCCAGCGATTTCACACGATCAATCCTATGACTATTTGTGAGGAGATAAATCAAGAAAATACAATTGACTATGTATGATAAAGGAAAGTATTGTCTTGGCTTCGTCGAGATTAACAGAGATTTCCTTTTGCTACAGAGAAGGAAAGAGCTGATCAACCTGTACTGTGGGGAAGTTTGGAAAGTTTAGGTTGAACAAATTAAATAACATTGATTAATATATTTATTAATTTATACATAAAATGATATTTATAAAATATGTCATCATAACATGTCTAATTTGATATTTTATTTCTAAAATTAATTTCAATCAAATTTCCATATAATATTCTATGATCTCAATCCCTTTTGATCTTTGTTAACCAAAGTAATCCAGAAAATTGTCTTATCATTAAGAGATACAAGCCCCTATTTATATAGGAGTTCTTTAGACCTATTCTATAAGATTTATTCTAATAAATATAACTAATATTAACCAACACTCCCCCTCAAGTTGGAGCATAGATATTGATCATGCCCAACTTGTTACAAAGATAATCAACTCGGATCCCATTCAAAGCTTTTGTGAAGAAGTGAATGAATTCAAGTGTGGATCGAGTAACCTACGAGTTTCTTCCAAGAGGAAAGAGTGAATGGCAACAGACATTCACGGCTCAACAGACATGAACGACTGACACTGTTGTACTAAAGTGCGTATATAACTGAGTGTTAGACATTCCAATCATCATATAATTATTAGTGCTGAGAGATATGGTACGATTGAGTGCAACAAGCAAAAGAGGGGGCTGTACGAGATGAAGAATGGAGGGAGGTCTCATGGGTTCTTTTGAGATGTTAGAAGTTACCGATGGAGGTGCTACGCGAGAGAAAAGAGAGGAAGGAGCGATGAACTTTATTTAAACCCGTTACGAAGTTGGAGCGCTAGTGAACCGACCGCTGATATTTATTGACCCCGAACGCTAGTGACGTAGAGCAGACGCCCAATATATAGTAAGGGCCTCGGCAACTGAGCTAGCCTCTGCTCTCTCCGGACCAAAAGAGGATCAATCACTTATGAAAGTTATTCGCAGGTCGCTGGGGCTCCTATCCATACTGTGGAGTCCTTGAAGTAGTCAGATTCACGGCAAATTCTTCAGTTTTCGGGTCACATCATCACTTAGCCCATGATTACTTATTGTATTGGGATTGCTCCTGCTCATACTCTATTTTTAGGAAAGAGTCGATCCCGAGTCGGAGAAGGTAGAGGATAGCAAGTGCCCTTCTTGAATGAGAGGGTCCCCTTATCTTATCTCTCTTCTCTAAGGAGGGCCCGTACCAAAGAAAGCAAGCTATAGCGCCTACAGGAGGAGGCAGTCGTCTGGTCTCTTCTGCAATTCAATGAGATCGCTCGAGTAGATGTTTGAGACTGAGACGTTCATTCCCAGCAGCACTCGCGTATGAGCTTGTTAGGGTAGAGAGGGAAAGCGTGGCTTGTTCACTTACTGAATGAGAAGAATCAGGAGAATTAAATTTACGTATAACATCAAATCGCGCACCAGACTCCTTCCTTTCTGGTCTCTCACCCCGCAATGCATGGCAATGAATCTCTAGCTGATTTTCAAGTAGTAGCGTAGCTCGATCGGCTGCGCGCTTGCTTCACTTAAGACGATCAGGCCGGGTACTCTTCAAGTGATGGGTCAGGCTCAGAAGCAGAGTTGTCAAGCTACGGGTCCTTTCATAAGCTAAAGTAATGCCCGAAGGTGCGGATGACCTTTCCCCTCCTCTAGCCCAATCTATCTAAGGAGCGATCTTCTGAGTCCTATTCTTCCCTTCTGCTAAACTTCATTCGCTCCGTTACTTTCCATAGATCTTTGCCAACCCGAGCCTTCCACTTCTTCACTCTCTCCTGGCGTTCGCTCCTCTCATTTGCGGAATTTATATTTATTTTAGGCAGTTCTTGCTTTCTTTCATGAGTGCCTACTCTTATAGTTCACTGGGATCACCTCTTACAGTGCGTCGCCATAAGTCTATCAAGTCCGGATACAACTTCTGAATCACAATCTGCTCGTCCGGACCCGGACCCGCCATATCCCCCACCAAGGACTCCCCTACCGGTGCCCTAGTTTCTTTCTTTCATAATTCCACGCACCCACGTCTAAAGCAGACAGAAATTCGATTAGAAAAGTCTCGCCGGCCTGGCCTCGCATGGAATCACACACCGTCTACCCCTCTAGCTGCAGACAAGGAAAGTTCATGCACAAGCCACAAGCGCAAATACAAGTGAGAGCGCGGGGAGTGATAGCTTATAGCAATAAAGAGTCCGGGCTCAATGACAATAATAGAGATTCAATAGTAAGGCGGCCCGGAACTTATATTATATACAGGCTTAGTCGTAAATAGCCCCAAAGGCTATTTCTCTGCCCAATATATATACAGGGGTAGCAGAGTTATATTATATACAGGCGGATTAGAACTTATATTATGAATGCAGGGCCTTTGGGGCTATTTATCTCCTTTGAACTTATATTATAGTAAAGGCGGAATTTAGATTCATTTTAGGGAATTTACTATATTTTTGGGTATTGGGAACTTATATTATATACAGAACTTAACTATATGTTGACTTGATTTTAGGGATATATCGGGAACTTATGTATATACAGAACTTAACGATATATTTAGATTGATTTTAGGGCTTAGTCGTAAATAGCCCCAAAGGCTATTTATCTGCCCAATATATATACAGGGGTAGCAAGGAGACTATTGTATTCAGCGACACATCTACGCCAAAGGGGCTATTTATCTCCTTGGGAATTTATGCTACATCATATAGACAGTACCTACTATATATTTAAAAGTATGTATAGCTATATATTTGAACTTATATTATCATATAGGCAGATTTACTTGATTTTTAGGGATATATCAGGGAATTTCTTATAGAAGATTAAGTAGTAAATAGCCCCAAAGGCTATTTATCTCCCCAATATATATACAGGGTAGCAAAAGTTATGTATATACAGGCGGATTAGAACTTATATTATGAATGCAGGGCCTTTGGGGCTATTTCTCTCCTTTAGTGCGTAAAATAGCCCCAAAGGCTATTTATCTACCCAATATGGTCAAGGGGGTAGCAGAGG
>NC_133869.1:8342713-8621500 GCF_044706935.1 Curcuma longa | reverse complement strand
TAAGAGATACAAGCCCCTATTTATATAGGAGTTCTTTAGACATATTCTATAAGATTTATTCTAATAAATATAACTAATATTAACCAACACTCCCCCTCAAGTTGGAGCATAGATATTAATCATGCCCAACTTGTTACCACAGTAATAAACTCGGATCTCATTCAAAGCTTTTGTGAAGATGTCCCCCAATTGTTCTCCGGTGTTTACATATCCTGTAGTAATCAAACCTTGTGTGAATTTTCTCACGAACAAAATGACAATCAATTTCAATGTGCTAGTTCGCTCATGAACACGGGATTTGATGCAATGTGAATAGCAGCTTGATTATCACACCATAGTTTTGCTGGGTATCCAAATTTTTGAGCTCCACTTCAGTCAACAGTTGATATATCCACATTATTTCACATACAGATTGTGCCATAGCCCTGTATTCTGATTCTGCACTCGATCGTGACACAACCTTTTGCTTTTTACTCTTCCATGATACTAAATTTCCTCCAACAAAAATACAATAACCAGAAGTAGACCTCCTATCTATTTTAGAACCTGCCCAATCTGCATCTGAAAAAACATTCAAACACGCGTGTGCCCATTATTTTTATATACAATACCTCGTCCGGGTGCACCCTTCAAGTAACATAAAATTTGCTCTAATGCTGCCCAATGATGAACCGTTGGAGATGACATATATTGACTAACAACACTAACCGAATATGCAATATCTGGACGAGTCAAGGTAAGATAATTTAACTTTCCAACCAACCTTCGATATCTCTCTGGATGTTCAAATAATTCTCCATCTGCTGTAAGATCCACGTTCTGAGTCATTGGAGTACTACAAGGTTATGCTCAAACATATGGTGTGGATTATTCTGATACTTTTTCTCCTGTTGCAAAGTTGACATCTGTTAGGTTATTTATTTCTCTTGCTGCTACTTCATCATTGGCCTTTACATCAACTTGATATCAAGAATGCTTTTCTTCATGGTAATCTTCAAGAGGAGGTGTATATGGAGCAACCTCCTGGTTTCGTTGCTCAGGGGGAGATGGGCGAGTTTGTCGTCTTCGAAAGACTTTATATGGTTTGAAACAAAGTCCTCGTGCTTGGTTTGAAAATTTAGTCAGGTTATTGAAAAGTTTGGTATGAAGAAAAGCAAGTCTGATCATTCTGTGTTTTACAAGCAGTCAGGAGCTGGTATTATTCTATTAGTTGTGTATGTGGATGATATTGTGATTACTGGTAGTGATACTACGGGAATTTCATCTCTCAAATCTTTTATTCTCACTCAGTTTCATACAAAAGATTTAGGGGTGCTAAAGTATTTCTTAGGTGTTGAAGTAATGAGGAGTAAAAATGGTATATTTCTATCTCAGAGGATCTTATATTGTCAAAGTTAATTAAATCTTTTTTATTTAACCATTCTAAATCAAACATAAATTAAATTAAACATGCATAACTAAAATGTAATTTTATCTAACAATAAAAATGGGTTTCCTAATGGCTCTTCCGGATCCTTAGAGATCCAATATTGATTTGGTCCAACTTAATTAATCAAGTTTATTTTAGGGACTCATGTTTGGACTCATTGTCTAGTTCTATTGACTAAAGACAAGTATGATTTTAATTGAATCTTAGTTTTAGATTCAAGTCTGAATCTATTGCATATAACTCTTTGAGTTTTAAGTATCATGTCAAAACACTTGAAACCTAAAGTGAACTACTGTTTTAACAATCCCTTAAGTTCTTCAACTTGAGTTTCAAGTTGAAATTCTCTTCCTCAAATCTTTGAACTTGAATTGAGGTTCCACCCTGAACTTGATTAATTGAGAAACTTGGGTTAGTCTTCTTCTTAAGGATTTTTACTACTTTTTAGAGTGACTTGATTTGGATATTGTACTTGACTAATTTTTGAATCAAGCAAGCAATCATGTCATAAAGTTTTTCAATTAATGAAGAATTTACCTCGATATATTTGGCTCGTTTGAGTCTACATGGATCTGGTTGGCTCGAACTTAATTTTGGACTCGGACTCAGATTCGAGTGAACCCCTTAATCTTACTACCGCCTAAGGATGTCCTCATAAAGTAATTATTCATCTTTACCCCTTTTTCCTTGGTCCTCCAACCGATTTGGGTTTTCTGCTTGATATGTATGAGTTTGTCTAGTAAATATTTAAAATCATAGTATCATGTCTAAAATACTTGCGTAATTTTAATAGGACTTCCCAGATTTACACTTTTGATTAATAATTTTATCAATATCAAAACATTTTTATCTATATTTGGTCTGTTGGGTGTAATTTTTAAAGGTGAGGCTTTTTTTATTTATATGCATTTAGAAGTTAGACTTTGATCAATATTTCGCTACATAGTGCATTTTAAATCTTGTTAAAATTCATATGCCCTTAGTCATCACATCATGGCTTGCATTTAGGCATAAATGTTACTAGGTCGCCTATTTTAGGCATAAATGTTACTAGGGGTGCCATCAAGCCTATTATGATCGAATTGGTCTACGAAACTATAATTAAGATGTTGAATATTTTATTTTTTTTCATATCAATCATTTATCGAGTCGTTAAATACACTTCTCGGGAGTTGAGTTTGGAGATAGGAGCTGTAATTTTTAAAAGTGGATGTTATCCTCATGAACATATTCCTCCTTCATCTGGACACTTTGAAGCCGCCAGATTGAGATCCAGTCCATTATTGCTTCTATAGCGTAGATAATTTTTCCTCCTTCAATTTTTTATCCACATGTGCTCCAGAAATTAATATTTTGTGTGCTTATCTTGATGTTACCATTTTTACTTTGCCTTGATTTTTACTAGCTAAATTATTATTTTATATTTCTACTTGGCATTTTTAATCCTCTCATGTATATTAATTTTTTATTGGTCATTTTAGTTAGATTGGAGCTTATATTTAGAAGGCGACACAGGCATCCCCTGACACGGCCTAGCCACGTCTCATTTTGGAGCTCGATTGGAAGTTTTTTACACAACCATGGTACGGTGCGTATATGGCTGAGTTCACTTGGATGAAGTTGGTTCATTGAGAGATATAAAAGGCAGCTTCAGATCTAGGTCAAAGAATCATCATTTTTACCTCCATCCGAACCACATTCATTTCCGCCGATCTCTCCAGTGGCAGATACTTAGCTTCCAATTAATGGTCTTCTCCATCTCCATCTCACCCCAATTGGTCGAGGGAACACATAGCTTGAAGATGTGAAGAAGTTGTCAAGGTCTTCCATCTTCATCAAGCCATAGAGGTATGCCAACAAAATTGATAAGATGTGGTCCATGTCTCATTACCAATTAAAGATCTCGCCCAGAGCTGACTAAGGCATAGGCCTTAGTGTGGCCTATACCTAAGGATCTTATTCCATTGGGACCCTCCAATTATATTTATTAAATAAAATATTATTATTCTTTTATTTTGGATACATTGACATGTAATTTTTAATTTTTTTTAAAGATCAAATTTTTATATTTGATTGATAATTTTTAATTTTTTATTAGTTAGATTTGACTATGATTTATTATTTTTTCTAGTTAAAATTTGATCAGTGATTTTTAATTTTTTATTGATCAAATTTTGATTTACTAGTCAAAGATTTGTCTAATTATGAATTAACAATATTTCTTAATCATACTAATTGATATTTTTTATAAAAATACTTTTAAAAGTTTGAAAATGTACGTAGATTATTTCTCTCTAAATTTTATTTTTTTTCTCTTTCTTTTTTCTCATTCATCATCATTTTTATACCGTTATCATCATTTTTATACCGTTATTATTGTGCCCTTGCTTGTCCACAAATTATTATGCACCCTCTTTTTTTATATTATTTACCATCGATGTTAAAAATTAAAAAGATTACAAGTTAAATATTTTTGACTAGCTAAATTTAATCCAGAATTTTTCAAAGTTAAAATTAATAAAAAGATATCAATTAAAATATATATTAACAATATTATAATAATTTATCACTCTTTGTCAAATTAATTTAGCTAGTATTTTTAATATTTTATCAATGAAATTTAACTTTATTTAGTTAACTAAACATATTTATTAGATAAATATATTATTTTCTCCCAAATTATGCTTGAAAGTTTAGCAGAAAATTTTTTATTTTATTTTTATTAATAAAAAAGTGAGACTTAATACAATGATAAAATTATTACTATGTGACCTAATAATCACGACTTTCAATTGCCAAAACAACCTTTTGGAATGATCCTTTTAAAAGTTATTAATAAAATTAAATATTTTTAGTACTATTTTTATAAAAAATTATTTTTAAAGAATTAAATAAATCTTACTGCTCTAAATATTTTTTCCCACTAGGACTTCCAAAATTGTTAAGATGACTCTGATCTCTGCAATATAAAAAGTAGAATCCACTATTCTAGCGATCTTATACGATCGATTCCACGATCATCTATGAAGAGGTAAATTGAGAAACTGTAATTCACCACCAGGGAGAGGGTATGGATGACTTTGATCTCGTCTTAATTATACGAATGAATCAAAGGACACAAGATGATGAGTTCCCCATCTGGAAGAAGAGAAAAACGGCATCGACAATTGCAACAATATAATTTTCAACAATAAGTTCTTGATTGGTCGAGTGCAATATCTTCAGATTAGTACAAGCAGGAGAAACATGATCCTGTTGCTGTGAGTCCCACTAAGATGTCTTAAAATTAGTGCTTTCATACTATATATAAATTAAAGTAGCAGATGGAGAAGATGCATGAGAGAATTATATTGAAGAATATATACTTTGCTTTTGTTAATTAGAATAGGCCTGTTTATTTATAAGGGAGGATCGCAGCAGTTTTGCATATTAAGGCTGCAACAATAATCACCAGGTGATCTTCACATTATTACTTTTGATGATGATCTGATCGCCATCAAAAGAAAATAGTAAATGAAGACAGCAGTCACGCGTCATATGAGTGAAAGCCTAGAACGGACAGACCTTTTCCCAATGAAAGAGAGAGAGAGAAAGAGCGTGAGGAATATAATTCTTCAAGCACGCGTTAAAGGACATTAACTTCATCCTAAAGTGCCTACAAATGAGTCAGATATCATTAGCATAAAGAGATCATAACATGAAAGGACCTTCAAAGAAATTAAATTTTTATCTATCATCATCCAAAATAACTTTTATCTCTCTCAGCTCTTCCGTTGTATATATATTATCATCCCTACTTTTGGAAAAGATGAAACACTTGGCGATTAATGGTGATTGAGTGTGACTTGTCATTGCCTTAAGTTTTGCTCACAAGAAGCAGATAAGCTTTGGTTGGATTAGGGTTTCTGATATCGAGTTCCAGCGTCAATTCAAAATATGACAGCTCTAACGTGAAGCAGAACAACCGACATGAATTGTATGTCGTTTGGCCTTTTGCCACTGTGCCCACGCTGAGACAACTAGAGCTCGATCATTAAGGCAGATGAACAGAAGTTAGGGACAAGTGCTGTGAATGGATTGGCTGTTGTGACTTTATATACGAAATATATATATTATAATTATATGGAACTAAAATATGCATCCTGCAATCATTGAAGGAATCAGTCTCTGAGTTGGATGCTGAAGTTGACATGCTGTAACTCATCAGTTTTCTGATCTCACCATCCTCCAAGGAACAGCAACCTCATCTCTTTCTCCATGCAGTCTTAAGTCATTCCACTGTTGAACTCAGCCATTGCAGTCTTTCTTTAATTCTCTCTCATTCATTAACTCGATCAATTTTCAGAAGGCACTTGCATAAAATAAAGAAGCATCCAATTGATACAGGAATTAAGTAGCAAGCGAAGCCATGTCAAAATTAACTTGATTCACTTTTGCACACAAATTAAGAAAATGATCGCCTGCATTGGGTCGTGCGAGATCGATCGATCGATCAAAAAAAAACAAGCAAAAAAAATATCAGGAAACGACTGCAATCCTGTGAATCAAAATGATATTAAAGCTAGCTCAGGAATGATGGATCATGAATTAATGAGGATAGATAGATATCGATATCATGGCTACCGGAGGATGATCAGGAATCGCTGGTGCTCATCGTATCGTGGCGATCGATTTTGTGGTGGTGGGCAGACATGGATGATGTTGAGACCGTCTCGGAGCCGGCTGACAGTGTGCGGTAGATGTTGGGGGCAGAAGGAGTGGAGAAGCTACTGTGGGGTTCGCCGGCGATGGCGGCGGTGGAGAGGCCTAGTTGTTGGCTTGGGAGGAGGGCCATGGGAGTGGGTGGGAAGTTCATGAAGTGGAGGGCGGTGGATCCTCTAAACATGGAGCTGCTGCCGCCGCCCATTTGAGGGAATGTCCAAATGGACTGCTGGCTACCGCCACCACCAACCGTGTGATCTTGTTGGGAGTTAGGGTTTGTGACCATCCAAACGGTTCCACTTGGCATTTGGCCGCCATGGCTTGATATCTGGCCGTAGCCTGCCATCTGCGATTGCTGCTGCTGATGGATCTCGGACTCCCATCGCCGCTTTCTGAGGTTTCGGATATCAGCCTCCGCCGACGCGTCGAGGCCGATGCTGCATGAATTGAAGTTGAGTAGCACGGAGGAGGACGTGGAGGGCCCTTCTAAGGGGAAAGAAGAGCTGCCACCGCCGGCGCGGTCCCAGATGTAGTGGTTGGGGAGGGCTTCCGCCGCGGACATGGAGTTAAAGTAGTTGGCGGCGGCGAGAAGGTGGGACGGGGCGGAGATGGTGGCGCCGGAGCTGCGGAGGGAGATGTTGAGGGAGGTGAAGTTGGCGGGGATGGTGCCTGTCCCGGTGGCCGCGATGACGGCGGGCTCCGCTTGCTGGAGCAGCCACTCAATGGTCTCGCCGTCGGTCTTGTGGCCGAGCTCGCGGGTGAGCTGGAAGACTCGCGCCGCGCAGAGGGCAGGCATGCGGATGCGCCGCCCGCGGCCGTCCACCTTGGTGTGCCGGTCTTTGTTGGAGTTTCTCTTGGGCGGCGGCTTCCGCGCTGCCACCGCGAGGTCAGCCGCGGCGGAGCCGCCGGAGGAGACAACCATGGAAGGATAAGCTGAGCTGGAGCAGGAATCTAACTCTTCCTTCTTCTCCAGCAGCTGGAGAGGGAAGCTGGGGCGCCGCCTCGACGATCCACCGCTTTCTCCTTCTTCCATGATTAATCTATTACTAAACTCGAGATCACTGAATCTATATGTCAAATTCGCAGTAAAAGCAAGCAAAGAACGGCCTGCAGCATCGAATTGAAGAAGATTGAGAGAGGCAGCTGCAAGTAGGTAGGTAGCTAACTAGACTAGGGTTGGGGATTGTCGAAGGGCAATGAGGTTGACATATATTTCAGAAGATGGGGTTTGGTAGGCCATGGCCAACTGAAAGCTCAAAGCGATCGAGAAACTAAGTTTTTGTGGCCAACTGAACGATCAGATGAATTCAGGTGATCCTTACGGATCGATGCATGTTGTAGGGCACCACAAACTCGGGACGAAGATTTTCACAAACACCGGACTTGCTCAAATTGGTAGGCCACTCGATCGCGAGCTGAGATATTTGATGCACTAGCTAGAAAGGGAATACGGGGAGAGAAGAAGAAGATGGGAGGAGACCACAGAGATAAAGAGAGAGAGAGAGAGGATAAGGGAGATGAATAGTATGGGCGATTAATAAAGTTAGGATGTGTATGATCCGATATTGTTATCCTGCGTGATAAACTCGTGCGTGACTTCCTGATCCACCGCTGTTGTCGCTGCCCTCGCCGCATTGTCCGACCGCCGCCAGCTGCCACCTCGGCCGTGATCCGCGCGCCACTTGTCGACGCTTCACTCGGCACCGGATTTCGACTGGATAGTGGTCGGACTCTGACGAATTTGATCGGAAATAGCCGCCCCCCACTGCACGGCCACTATCGACGGCGATCGGGCTGGATCGGATTGATCTTTCCTCGGCTGGTCTCCGGCTGCGATTTGATCGGAATCCGATCACGATTTGACTAGAAACGGCACTACCACTGCCGACCCTGTTTCTGGTTGAATTCCGTCGAATTCTGACCACTATCCGATCAGAATCTGACGTCGAACGGAACGCTGACGAGCGGCGCATCGATCGTGCCCGAGGCAGCGGCTAGCGGTGGCCGGACGACACAGTGAAGGTGACGGTAACGACGGTGGATCATAAATGTCGTGCACGGATCATGGATTTCTGATCGTGCAGTGTAGCATTTCTCCGGTAGGATCTGATAAAGGAAATGAGAGGAAAGAGGTGAAAACTGATAGTGACTGGTGGCAGTAGAAAGCGTGGCATGTCCAATGAGATCGCCATCTACAGGAACTCCGTTTTGGGCTGTTGCCATATTTTAATATATCCCTGCTGTTTGAACGTCAGGAGTCCTGCAGTAACAGAGTTATTTTAGTCAAGTACCATGAATTCCATTCATCTCCGATGTGATATTATATTCGGTAAATTCTTAAAAGGTGTATTTTAAATTCGAGAAGGTTAAAAGACATATTAAAATTTTATTTTCTTCAAAAGATATATGGACATTCATTTTTTTTATTTTCTTTCTTTTATTTATATTATAAAATAATAAAATTAATAAAGTTGATTTTATTAATAAAAATAATATAAAAATGAAATAAAAATTTACTTGGGTTAAACCAACACTATAACTTAAATATTAGCATTATTATTATTGTGTTGATTTTTGAAAATTATCATTATAGTATTATGAAAGTTTTAATTAAATTATTTTGAGTATAGCTTGAAGAGCCTTAAAATAATATATTGAAGATTTATTTAGACTTAAATTTACCTAATAAATTTGTAAGGAGTTGGAATGAGTGTCATCAGAATTCTCTAGGTCCATTAATGAAGGGAGTAAAACTATAATGATTAATGAGATAGATGCTGTGATATGTAGAAGGGAGATGTGGTAAAAAATCTTGATCCTAAGTCTACTACACAAAGTTATAGGCTCGTTATAATTAATATAAAATGTAAAACATTATAAATCTTTTGAGTAGCGCTGAGAATCATTTACAATGATAACAGAAGACACCCTTAGACTTCAGAGCACTGTAAAAACCTACAGGAGTTGAAATGAGTTTGATCATATCCCTCTAAATCCATCAATGAATTTTGATCGAAACTCATTTATGAACTTAAACTCATTGATCAAAAATAATCATGTCCATCTTTTTTATATTTATTTATTCTAATTAATATATATATGTGTGACTTTGTTAAGCAATTAGCAAGAGAAGAATATATTTTAATTGTAGGCACGCTATTTCCCCCTATAATGCACGCACTCTATGATCTTATAATTTATTGCCATGAATGTTTTCTCGTTTTTGTAGAAGTTGGAAGTGCTAATAATGATCTATTTCCTCCGATGAACTCGAATTGTCCCAAGTAGCTTTCAAGTTTATCTTTTGGATTTGTTTCTTCTTTGATTTTTCAGGTGAATTTGCTTCCTTCTCCCTATCTTTCCTCAATTTTGGATTCAAGTCTCTTTCCTGTCCTTCCTTCCTTGGTGTAGTTGTGGCAACATATCATTCATCTTCTTTCTTCCATCTTCATTTTGTTCTTTAGATATTTATTCAAGTTTTCCTTATTTATTCCTTAAATTTATGTCTTTAAGACTTAAATTTATGTAAAAATTGATCAAAAGATTGATATATCGATTTGCTGATTCAAAGATCTCGATCGAGCCTTGCGATCTCATCTTTATCAAGTTTATCGGTCTATCGATCATTGAGATTGATCTATTGAACTATGTGCCATATCATCGATCCGGATCCAGACTCAAACTTGATAAGTCGAACCTCGATCGGTCTATTGATCTTTGAAATTGATCTACTAATCTTGTCTGGATTCGGTTTGATTTGAATCAAGTTCAATTAACCCCAAATTTGATTTGGCGGTGTTTGATTTGCGTCTGATTTATGTGTGGTAGAAGAAGTAAGTTGAGAATATTAATAATTTGATGGAATTTATGAATTTTGGGAAGAACATGTTCTTCCTACGTGTTTTGAGAACCAAGAAGATGAGAATTCATAAATTTCTAAAAAATCCTCTTATTTTCATCCATTTTGGATAAAAAACAGGAATATTTATAGAAATAAAAACTTAAAATAAATTTGAGATAATCAGGATAGTAAAGAAGAGATTTCAGATCTAGTTCAACTAGAGTTACAGAATGCTGGCCAAGCTGCGATCTCAGATAGCTCTTTCATAGGAGTTAGCTAATCATCCTATTGTTAGAAGCGTGGAAGGCACTTTCTACTTTTGCATCCTTCTCCTACGGTAAAAAGGGGATAAAGGAAGGGCATCTTTAGATGGCTCGACCGTGCCGGGAGAGAGAAATCTTTCTACGTTTTGAATAACGTCGGATAGTCGGTCAGCCTGGATTGTCGGCCCTACTATATATTGGGGTGATCGACTCGGACGGCCGGCCCTATCATATATTGGGACGGTCAGCCCGGGCAGTCGGCCCTACCTTATATTGGGGTGGTCGGCCCAGGCAGTCAAATAGTCATAAATCGCGTAGCAATTTCATTCCTCTGTTATGTAATTTCACTCTTATGCGTAGCAATTTCACTCCTCTGCTATAGAATTTCATTTCTTTGCTACGCAATTTCACTTCTCTGCGTAGTAATTTACGCAATTTAACTATATTAAGGCCGGCCGCCGCAATATATGGAACAATTCCTTTTGTCGTGTATTCTCGATTGATGCAACCTCAGATGCTTCAATTGTTTATTTGAGTATTTAACAAAAGATTACATCTATGGGTTCCGTATTATGAGTCAATCCTACTCCACTAGTACCAATAGGCAGCATAGGGGAAGATATACATCTGGTCTGGTACTTTCACTGATACTGAAAGCTTTCAGGTACCATTCAATTCAAATGAAAAAGAAGAATGACTTGCTTTGAAGAAAGGAATTAAGGAATTGGATTATTTCCTTCTCCCTCCATTGAACCGGCGTTAAACCTTTTAACAGTGTCCTTGAACCGGGTTGAAATCAACCAATTGAACCGGACCGCCTCTTTGATAGGGTTGAACCGGGTGGCTTAAACCGGGTGATGGAATTGAATCGATTTCCTTTGATTTGGGCTGAATGTAATGGGCTGGATCCATTTCAGTGGATCGGGCCAAATGAAGCCTTGATATAATGGGTTGAATCAATTGAAATTTAGGCTGGATCAATTAAGCTTTGGCTGAATCAGATTGCATTTGGGCTGAGCTTGTGATTTGGGTTGGTTGAATCACTTCCAATTAACACCGGTTCAAACCCAAATTTGAGTCAAATTTCAAATCTAGCTGAGTCAATGTGATTTCCAATTCGAACCTGACTCGAACCAAATTGATTTTTCTCGTAATTGAGCCCTCCAATTATCAGTATCTTCATTCTAATTCCTACAAAAATCAAAGACAAAAATTAATATCCATAAATACCTCAAAAGTAATGAGAAAATAGAATGAAGATTACAAATTAATCAAAGATACAAAAACAAGCTAAGAGCCCAATTTATGATATGAAATGCGATCAAACCGGTCCAATCTCACCCTAATTTACCCGTAGAAAATGCTACTTATCAGATACTGCAGAAGATCAATGACAATGCATACAGGTTGCGCCTTCCGAGTCACTTAAAGACTTCTGACGTTTTTAATGTGAAACATTTAAGTGCGTATTCAGTGGATCCTGATGATACTTCTATGAACTCGAGGATGAGTTATTTTCAACTTGGGACGACTGATGCAGAGACAACATATGAGGAGTCAAACTTCAACGGACCATAACTTTTGATTCAGAAATCAGAACGAGGCACGGTCGGATGCGTTTCGAAGCTTTTCAGAGACCTTTATTCGGTACAGGTTCCATCCTATATCGAATAAAGGTTTCTGAAAGAGCTTCGAAACGCATCCGACCGTGCCACGTTCTAATTCCCAAGTACCGATCCACTTTCGGCCCCATCCGACATTGTTTAGTGCTCCGTCCACGCCTCCGAAGTTATTTTTTCTATTTATAGTAATTTTCTATTTTTGGTTTTTTTTTTGGTATTTTTGACTTTGTCAAGCTATGGTTTTGGTTTATGGCCAATTTATAGGCATGTTTAGCCTTTACGGGCAGTTTGGATTTTTAATAAAACATTTCGTTTTTTGGTAAAACCCTAGAACGGCGCCATCGGCCGCCTTCTACCCCGTTTTTCCAACTTCTCGATTGTGATCCATTTTCAATCCTTCTCCAATCTTTCGCCTTCGAAATAATCGCTATTTCGTCCAACGCCAGGTAGAATATAGTGTCATGTCCAATAAAATGTAAGCTCATCTTGTTTAAATAGTTGATGATCAATGAATCTCTATTGTGGCAACCAAGCTATCATGCATATAGCCCCAATCTAGTGTTTCATGAGAGAATGAAGCACGAGATTGGTTCTCTTTATCAAAGAGAGAGAGATCATCACCTCATTTGTCAATTTCTAGCGATCAACTAGTAAACTTGTCATACAATTTTGTATGGAGGCCTTGAATTGAATGTCTTTTTTAATGAGACGAGTTTTTACAATATATATAAACCAGCTTAGAGAGGAGTACAATTAAAGTGGAAATATTTTTAATATCAAGAATGTGCCTTGTAATATTCTCCATTTGTTTCCGTTTAGATGGAACTACCAAGGTAATGATAGAGTCTTTTACCCTGTAACACTCTAATCCTGAAGCATTTCCCTGTCAGGCAAAAGAGTTATGTTCTTAAGCCCCAGTACCTTTTTTTTTTTTTTTGAATCTCTTTGTTATACAAATGGAAAAATAATTGGACGAATCATATCATGTATGATATGCTAATCAATTTAGAAAATGGATTTGCAGGCACGCCTTTCTGTCCCGAAGAAAACTCTGAAGAAAATCCAGGATCTGAACAGTCTTGATGTGGAACTTTACAAACATGCTCAAATTATATTCATGCGACAAAAGAAACATCTGATGCAGAATGCCGAAGCTGCTTTGTTGCAGCAGAAGGGAGACCTATTGGCTGAAACGGTTAGTTATAAGATTCATTGTAGATGCTGTCATCCATAGTTCCTTTTACAGCTACCATGTTGAGAAGATAGATAGTTTTCAAAATGTCTTTCATGCTTTTTCAAAATTAATAAAAAGAAATCCGATGCATGAAGCTTCTGCAAATATGGGGTCCCGAAGAAGGGTCGGACCACATTAGATCTATTGTACGCAGCTTTTGCATTGTAAAAGGTTGTTTTCGTGACTCGAACTCGTGATCTCAGGTCAGGTCATAGGGCAACAACTTGAATTTAAAAAGGTCAAAAATTAGACCGTAATCATTGCCCAAATAGATGCCAACACATGGATTTTAACATTTTATGCAGCGGCAATTTCTAAATAAACCACTTTAGCGGATAATACAAGCTTACAAGTAATAATGCTCATGCCACTTATGAATTCGTTGTTGCTTTTGTTAAGGCATATTGAGTCAGAACCAGAAAGCATTTAGGTTCTCTATCTGTCTTTCGCATTTGTAAAGTGGGCAATCCAATTATTTTTGCTAATCTTATGTACTTAGAATTTCATCATCTTTTGTTGACCTTGTGTTTCTTGAATGAATTTAACTCTGGATTATCACAACATTTGTCTTTATTTGTACTTAAATCAAAAGTTTTTTTTTTCTTTTCAAATCACGCTAATTCTATTTAGCGATGCTGCAGGAGCTACAGAGAGAAGGTTGTGGCAGTTTTTTTGGATGCTCTTCGTGGAACTTTTTAATCATTCCAGTTTTTATTATCATCGTTGTCATACTTTTTGTAAGAAAAAGAAGGGAAAATAAACTAAAGATATAATGACAAGGGCATGCTTTGTGATACCATAACAGATGAGTGATGTGAGATGGAAATTGACACTGTTTTCCTTTACTTGGAGGGATTGTGAAATGCTTTACATGTTTGAAGGGATATTCTATTCTATCGTTCATGCATATGTTTTTTTGACGATCGTAGTTATCATAGTACATATGTTTATTGAGCAATGATACACTATATGAAAACACAACATGAAAATGCAACATGACATACTATAGACTTGGATCCTATATCCATGCAGTGAGTTCCACATTCATGCAGTATAGTATATCATCTTACATTTTCATATTGTGTTTTCATGTAATGTATCATTTCTCATGTTTATTGGGATTCATTTTTTTTGATCCTCTTGAATTAATCATAGCATTTAGTCATTTTAAAATTAATTATATCATGGTGATCTTGCTGCACATAAGGGATACCTACTCCCTTCCCATCACTTATGCTTTGTCAGTATGAAATTCCCCTTGGCCAATGCCCTTGTAACATCTTATATATCACACTCCTTTGAGGGTGCGTCTAAGGAGCGGAGTATGCATATTTATGAGTATCATCTTTTGAGGAGGTCGTTGAGTTTTAAGGGGGCCTCGCCGTCCTCAATCAGCCACTTTTTGTTCTTTCTACCAGGAATATGAGCATGCTACCCAAAACTGCTAGAAGTTGGAGTAGGAGATTGAATGAGTCATGGGCATTTATCCCCACATACGAGCAATGTTAGTGGCGACCACAACCTACAAGGACCCTCCACCTCAATATCACAAAGAACCATCAGAGTGAGTTCCCGAATGATGTGAGTGTTAGAGGTATGCAACCCCTTCAGCCAAGCGACAAACAGATAGGGGACCAACTGATCACAACTAGCCCATGCAGGGGTTATTAACATGATTGCAAGAGGTGCTAGATGGGGACTCCAATCAGACATAGAAGGTGCATAGTTGGCTCAATGTATGACAATGAGCAGCTTGAACGCTCAGGATGTCTCGGTTATTGGGTTCCGCCCCCCAGATTTAAAAAGGGTGATGACATCCCATAATAATTTACTGATCATTTGGGCGACGGTGGCCAACTATGATGTGGCCCGAGTTTCATTGACTCGAGGAGTTTGATGAATGTGCTCTTTTTGGAGGCTCTTGAGGGTGATCAGTAGGCTTCCTACAAATGTTACATGGAGATCATTTGCGTTGACTAAAAGAAGGGCTCATAGGGATGCCAATTAGGTCGGCCTAAGGGACAACAATCAAGAAGTTCACTTGGTTCAAGAGTGAGAGCCTGCCTTTTGGAAAAAGAGGCAAGGTAGTATGTGTCATGTCGGGTGATGATAGTAAGGTTACCCAGGTGGCAAAGAGATTGAGTCCTGAGCAGAAGGAGGAAGTATTCGGGTTCTTCATTTGGAACCAAGACATCTTTGCTTGGTCGCCTCAGGATCTTGAGGGAATTTCAATGGAGCTACTCACTACCTGACCAATCAAGCAGAAAAGGTGACATTTCAGCTCGGAGAAAGATTGAGTTATCAAGAAGGAAGTCTGTAAACAATTGGATGTTAGATACATTCATGAGGTGCACTACCATACTTAGTTATCTAATAGTGCCAAACCCCTCGGGAAAATGATGAATGTGGGTGGATTTCTATGACCTGAATAAGGCATGCTTGAAAGACTGTTATTCCCTACTCCAAATTCACTAGTTGGTGGATTCCACAGCAGAGCACAAATTTATATCTATGATGAATACATACAAAAGGTACCACTAGACCTCCTTGGCCAAGGTTGATCAAGAAAAATGGAGTTTCATCACGATAGATGGGGGCATTTTGTGAGGCACAAATTTATCTCTATGATGAATACATACAAAAGGTACCACCAGACCTCCTTGGCTAAGGTTGATCAAGAAAAAGGGAGCTTCATCACGGTAGATGGGGGCATTTTGCTATATAGTCATGTTGTTCAGATTGAAAAACGCAAGTGTTACGTACCAATGGCTAATGGACAAGGTGCTAGCCATCCAAGACGACCAAAATTGTTGAGATTTACATGGATGACATTCTAGTTAAGTATGTGCATGCAATTGATTTAGTTCTTCACTTGGAAGAGATATGCACTTAGTCGACTAAGATAAGTTAGCAATTAATTGAACAGGCAAATTATGACAAGTAGTTGTTGCTAGCAAGAGCTCTATAAGAAGGGGCCAAGGGAAGAATTTAGTAGAAACTTTCAAGTGAACACATGAGTCATTCTTAAACAATCCAAATTTAAAAAAAAAAAAGGCAAATTATAGCTCTATCATGTGATCCTTTCTATGTTGTTGTTTTTTTTACTTAGCATTGTATTTTTTGTTGTTGCAAGTTAGTTTTGTAAGAAGCTTCTTGACCTCTTGAAAGTATCAAAGGAGGAGAAAGTATAGAAGGATTTCAGGAGCGATCCACCAGAGGATCATAGGTTTGCTCAATTTGCTTGTTTGTGTTTTATATTTATGTTATCGTTATTCCATTGTGCACTAACTCGATTATAAAATCAACACGAAATCAAACAAACGACTATTTACCCTCCCCCTTTAGCTACATTTTCGATCCAACAAGTAGTCCTATGGAGTAATGATGCTCATATGACATTTTTTGACCTCTTTTGGGTCTTAAAGGGCTTTTGTCTAAAACACATTAATAGCCTTGAAAAGAGACAAAAATTTAAGGATGTAATGATGCTAATATGGTGTTATTTTGACCTATTTGGGTCATCAAATACAAACAAAAATTTAAGAATTGTTTAGAGATCAATGCAAGCAAGGCAACAATGACTTTTCACTTGGACAGAATCCAATTCTTTTCACAATCATTACTAACAAAGCATAAACATTGATTCTTTCTTTTTGAGTGACTAGCTATTCAAAGACATGAATGAAACACAGACTTGTTGTAGATTGATAACTGATTGAACTTTATAAATTATAATTAAGCTTAATTCTTCCTATAGTGGTCATATAAAATATGACATTGACCTTCACAGCTAGAGATTCTTTTAATCGTCAAGCTTGTTGGTGATATATCAGTATAAATTCTTCTTGTAACTATTCTTATTCCTCAAGAACCAAGAATAAAATGCTATTGGAACAAATTCCTTGTAAACAAAAGCAACAATTGTGGCCTATAATATAATAAATAGTTCCAAAGAATAAAATGTCATTAAAACACAACTTATGCATATTCAAAATTAATTTCCTTCCATATGAAAACATTCAAAATGACACCTAAGTCTATTAAAATTCATCACTCGATCATCCACCCAAAAAGATCTAGCCATCCACCCAATACTCATCCGCCCAATAGGGCCTAACCCAGCCAACCAAACTTGAACTCGTCTATCACATATGTTCATGTCAATAACACCTACTATCGAAAATCACTCACACTTTACTGTATTACATTTCTCAAACCCTTGCCAATCTAACCCTCAACCAACAAGATTCTCTCAATCTTACTAGGAGTTTCATGTACAATAGGGCCTTAAAACCATAAATAATTCATGTTAGGGTTGTGAAAAATGTAACCTTCATCTTATCCTACAATCCCTTAGTTGTTTAATGTAACCTTTATCGATCTCTAATAGATCTCCGAGCCATTGAGCATGTTGCCTTGACCAAACTAAGTCATCATCAAAGAACTTTGTGAGTCAAAACTTTGAGTATGTGTCATGTCTAGTTTCTACACAATTAAAACACACATCAAATATAGCATACAAGGCCTAATTTAAACTCTTTACACAAATAATAAAACTCATGATTGAACCCTACCACCTGGAGCATAATTGCATGAACAATTCATTGCCAAATAATAGGATGATGTGGTTGTGAGAATAGTTGACTAAAATGAAGCTTATTTGAAGATAACTATCAAGATTGATAAAATTGAACTAAACTCTCTATAACATTCATGTATTTTTTATTTCATTTACAGCCTTATTCTTGTATGAACTAGTCTTGACCTTAAAGCTCTATTATTTTCATATAAGCTCAATTGTTTGATTTTGCAAAGCATCCTAAAAGTAAGCCTTTGAAAATTCTGCCCTCAAAATGGGAAAAAGATATTAAAGGATGGTGAAAAAAACTGCTTTTGAAAATTCTGCCCTCAAAATGGGAAAAAGATTTTAAAGGATGGTGAAAAAAACTGCTTTAAATATACTCACAATGCAGCGGAGTGACCAATCCGAGCGCGTCTGCAAGCCATGACCAGAGAGGATGACTCCCCTGCAGAAGCCGCCGCCGCCGCTTCGGCCAGGAAACACTTGGACGAACTCCGGTGGGTGATACACGTCAAGAACATCCTTCAGACCATGAACGAGGAGCTCTACTCGCGAGATGCTCCTTCCATCTTCACCGTGCCCAAGGCCTTGCTATCCGCCCGCCCCGACTCTTACCTGCCGCAGTTCATCGCCGTCGGCCCCTACCACCACTGGGACGCTCTGCTCTACCAGATGGAGCACTACAAGCTCGCCATCGCCAAGCGAACCCAAACGCAGCTCCTCCTCCAGGGAACCTCCTTCCACCACTTCGTCGACTACTGCGCCAACAAGGAGCACGCCATCCGTTCCTTCTACCACCACCACATCGAACTCGACCGCGAGACCTTGGCGTGGATGATGGCCATCGACGCCGCCTTCCTGCTCGAGTTCCTGCGCAGCCTCTCGGACGCCAGGGGCGGCTTGGTCATCGGCATTAAGCTCGCCAGCAAATCCATCGCCCGCGACACCACCATGCTCGAGAACCAGATCCCGTTGTTCCTCCTACGCAAGCTCCTGCGGTTTGATACTCATCTCGCCGACGCCGATGACCATCTCTCCTCCCTCCTCCTCGGGTTCGTCAAGTCCGTCTCCCCCTTCAAGGCCACGCAAAGCCTCGCCGCCCTCTCCAGACCCAAGGCCTACGCGCACCTCCTCCAGCTTCTCTACCGCGTCATCGTACCTCGACAAAAAGAGGCCACCGATTTCAATTCTATCGGCGGCTCCGCCGTCACCGCCCCGACAGCCGAGGTCGAGTGTGAAATTGACGTCGTCGAATCGGTGCACGAGCGAGCAAAGCCAGGACTGGAGTACAGTGGCATCTTCGACATGATTTGGGCCACCGCGTCCGGGCTTCACGTTGTGAACCTGCTGATCGTAAAGCCATTCGAGATGCTGCTCAAGATCCCATGGCCAATCTTTTCGGCCCTGTTCAAGGGATTGACTAGCTCGTACGCCCCGGTGCCGTCCGATCCGACTCTCTTGGCCGATGAGATCGAGATCCCGTCGGTGGAGGAGCTAGTGAAGGCCGGCATCAAGTTCTCGTGCACGGAGGGCGATCTGAGCACCATTCACTTCGACGCGAAGACGGCCACGTTCTACATGCCAGCGATCGTGATGGACGCGAACACAGAGGCCGTGGTGCGGAATCTGGTGGCGTACGAGACGACGGCGGAGACAGGACCGCTGGTGTTCGCGCGGTACACGGAGCTGATGAACGGGATCATCGACACGAAGGAGGACGTGCGGCTGCTGCGGCAGGCGGGGGTGGTGGAGCGGCGGCGGATGAAGAGCGACGAGGAGGTGGCGCGGGTGTGGAACGGGATGGAGCGATCGGCGAGGGCGGCGAGGGCAGGGGAGATGGACAGGGTGATCGCGGAGGTGAACGCCTACTACGAGGGCCTATGGGGAGTGCGTGCGAGGCGGTTCGCGAGGGCCTACGTGTCCCGGTCGTGGCAGCTGCTGACGTTTGCAGCAGCGGTTTTGCTGCTCTTGATGACTTTCCTCGACGCCTTCTGCTCCGTCTTTCTCTGTGCTTCCTTCTGGTCCAGCTGAACCGGACCGGATCATCTAAATTATGATAAAAATAAAAAGCTTGTCGTCATTTAAAAATCAAATAAAATTTACATGAGTCATTTTTAATTATTAAATAATAATAATAATAATAATAATAAACACTCCACTATGCATATCACTTCATCTTCTTCTTCCTTCTTTATCTTCCTTCTTTGGCAGTAGCAGTAGACTAATAAAAATGGAGATCGATCTCTACCTCCACTCTCTCTGCTTCTTCTTCTTCCTCTTCGTCTTCTTCTTCCTCGTCCCCTCGATCTCCGGCGTCGAGCTTCTTAACACCTACATAGTACGCGTTGACGCGGACGCTAAGCCCTCCATCTTCCCTACCCACGCCCACTGGTACGAGACTTGCCTTCTCGCCGCTGCTGCCTCCGGCGATGGCGTCACCGATTTCCCCCCAGGTGGCTTCCTCATTCATACTTACTCCTCCGTTTTTCACGGCTTCTCCACTCGGATTTCGCCCTCCACAGCCGCCTCCCTCGCCTCCACCCCGGGCATCCTCGCCGTCTTGCCGGAGCTCGTCCGCCACCCTGACACCACGCGCTCCCCGGAGTTCCTCGGGCTCCTATCCTCCGACCGCACCGGCTTACTCGCGGAGTCCGATTTCGGATCTGAGCTCGTCATCGCTGTTGTGGACACCGGCATCACCCCCGGCCATCGTAGCTTCGCCGACAGTGACCTCGGTCCTGCTCCCTCGCGGTGGCGGGGCGAGTGCGTGTCTGGTCCCGGTTTCCCTGCCGCCTCCTGCAACCGCAAGCTCATCGGGGCGCGTTACTTTTCCGCGGGGTACGAAGCCACCTCCGGCCGCATGAATGAGTCCGTCGAGCTGCGATCGCCGCGGGATACCGACGGACACGGCACCCACACCGCCTCCATTGCCGCGGGACGGTACGTCTTCCCTGCCTCCACGCTTGGTTATGCCCGTGGCGTGGCTGCTGGTATGGCCCCCAAGGCCCGCCTCGCCGCCTACAAGGTCTGCTGGGCCGCTGGTTGCTTCGACTCTGACATCCTCGCGGCCTTCGACGCCGCCGTCGCCGACGGCGTCGACGTGGTTTCCCTAAGCGTCGGAGGCGTCGTCGTGCTCTACTACCTAGACGCTATTGCTGTAGGTGCCTTCGCTGCCGCTGAGGCTGGCATCTTCGTCTCTGCCTCTGCTGGCAACGGCGGTCCCGGGGGGCTCACTGTCACCAACGTTGCTCCCTGGGTAGCCACCGTCGGTGCTGGCTCCATGGACCGCGACTTCCCTGCAGACGTCAAGCTCGGCAATGGTCGCGTCCTCCCCGGCGTTAGTGTCTACGGAGGCCCCTCTCTCGACTCCGGCCGTCTGTACCCACTGGTTTACGCAGGGGCCGCCCAAGGTGCCGGCGACGGCTACTCCTCCTCCTTGTGCCTCGAGGGATCCCTCAACCCGGAAGCTGTGAAAGACAAGATCGTTCTTTGCGACCGCGGCGTTAACTCCCGAACCGCGAAAGGAGAGGTCGTCCGCAAGGCCGGCGGCGTGGGCATGATCCTAGCCAATGGCGTGTTCGACGGAGAGGGCCTTGTCGCCGACTGCCACGTCCTGCCCGCCACCGCCGTCGGTGCGGTGGTAGGCGACACAATTCGCAAGTACATCGCTACAGCCACCTCCAGATTCCCTGCCACCGCCACTATTTTCTTCCGCGGCACCCGTCTTGGCGTTCACCCTGCGCCGGTGATCGCCTCGTTTTCCGCCCGCGGGCCCAACCCCCAGTCGCCGGAGATCCTGAAGCCGGACCTAGTCGCGCCAGGGCTCCATATCTTGGCGGCCTGGCCACACAACGTCGGCCCCGCCGGGATCCCATCCGACCAAAGGAGAACAGAGTTCAATATTCTCTCGGGCACGTCCATGGCATGCCCCCACGTTTCAGGACTCGCTGCCCTCCTCAAGGCGGCGCACCCGGACTGGTCTCCGGCGGCCATCAAGTCAGCCCTGATGACCACCGCCTACGTGAAGGACAACAAGGGGATGACAATGCTCGACGAGTCCACTGGAAATTTCTCCGATGTGTTCGACTTCGGTTCCGGCCACGTAAACCCGCAGCGCGCGATGGACCCGGGCCTGATCTACGACCTCACGGCGGCCGACTACATCAACTTCCTGTGCAACCTCAACTACACGCAGCAGAACATCAAGGCGATCACGCGGAAGGCGGCGGATTGCCGGGGAGCAAGGAAAGCGGGGCACGCCGGCAACTTGAACTACCCTTCCTTCTCCGCTGTGTTCGCGGAGGACGGCGCAAAAAGGAGAATGGCAACGCATTTCATTCGGACCGTGACAAACGTCGGCAACGGAGCCGCCACATACAGAGCGACACTGCGGCAGCCGGAGGGTAGCACGGTGACGGTGGAGCCTATGGAATTGTCATTCCGGCGGTCGGGGCAAAAGTTGAGCTTTCTGGTGAGGGTGAAGGCGGGAACCTGGGAGAAGATGGCGCCGGGGAGCTCTAGAGTCCGGAGCGGATCCCTGACTTGGAGTGACGGAAGGCATTCAGTGAGGAGCCCCATCGCCGTCACAGTTCAGGCACCATTATCGTGATGCAAGCTAAGTGCCTCGATCGACCACCACCGTGAAGCTGCTGCATGATCGATCTTTCCGTCGATTTTCGAATATGCTCGAATATGTAGAAAACATTTCCACTTCTCGTTCGTTCGCTTGCTTAAATTAAATTAAGAAATATATAATATATAATATATATATAAATATTTGATGAAACTGAGCAAGTGGAAGGAGGAGGAAGCGATGGACATGTGAGAGGATGAGGATAGTGGTTGTTCTTTCTTGTGGTTTGTCGTGTAATTTTGTGCTGTCTCCAAACTGAAAACTTGGCCATGTGTCTGTCGTATGTTTTGTGCTGGGTCGGGCGACTGGCGTAGTGGCGGGGCATGTGGTGGTGGATGGGGATTTGTCTGGTTGTGATGATTGGAGTGGAGAGGTGCATGTGGATGAGGGGGATGTGGCTTGCTGTAATTATGGAGCCGCGAGGGTAGAGGTAATATCATGCGATTAATTTTGTGGGAACGCTTCCTCGGACTTTGACCGGAATCATACAGTACGGGGTAGGGGATTAATTCCTAAATCATCTAAAGGTATTTTATTTTTACGCTCTCTTATGTAAAGAAACTTTAAACGATCGATTTCATAATCATCTGTGAGAAAGTAAATCGAAAAATTATAGTTGGTCACGATATAGAAGGGTATTGCCTGGCTTCGTCAGGATTCGAACCCTTGCTATATTCTGCAAGTCTATTGTATCGTAACCAACTTAGCTATGCCCTCAGGAGTTATTTTTATGCTCTCGTTCTTTACACCACGCATATCGTTATTATTTAATATTCAATCATTTGCACTTTATTATATTAGTATTGATTTTCATCATAAATGGCTTCGAGGATAAAATAATTATAATTTTTTCTTCTTCTTTTACAAAGATAAACTTATCTAAAAGACATGTATTGTTATTTTAAATTTTTTAAATTTTAATTATATAATATTGATAGAATTTTATAATTTTTTATTCATCTTCTATAATAAAAATATTTTATAATTTTATATATTTAATCTTCATTCCTTTTTCTTTCCTCTCAAATAAAATAATACGTTAATATATTTTTCATCTCTTTTAAAAATATAAATATTTTATTGTGTTTTATTTTTTCCTCTTCTCTTTTGTTAATGAATCTTTTCTTATCTTATTTTTTAATAAAAGATAGAATCTATCATTTTAATGGTCTTATACGGTCAATTCAATGATCATATGTGAAAAAATAAATCGAGAAATTATAGTTGACTACAATATAAAAAAGTATTATTTTGATTTCATTAAGATTCGATTTTTGTCTATTTTAATAAGTCTGTTCCATTGTAACTAGTTAAATTATACCTCAGGGTTATCCCATCCAAATATAATCTTAGAGGAGAAGGAATGAACATAATTCATCTTTTTGGTAGAATGGAATAAAGTGAAATGCGCGTACCAGCTGGATGTGCCTTTTAGCAGTTTGGCCCATCTGGCGCATGGTACCAACAAGGCAGCGATCAGTGGGGCTGGGGAGCAGGCTTATTTTGGGATATGGGATCCCTGTGCTGTGCCATGCTGCTGCTTCCACCACACCACAGGCTTAGTTTGACCCATACCTGAAACCACGACAAGATCTACACTTTGCCTAACATCACATAAATAAATAAATTTTAACTATTGTTAATATCATAGTTTATTTAAATAATAATAATATTGTTAACTATTGTTAATATCATTTTGGTTTATTTAAAATATAAGATGTGTATTCATTCTGCAATATTAATCTTAAAATTGTATTCATTCTGCAATAATCAAATTGTAGCAATCTGTTTATATATATATATATATTCAAAAATATTTTGGCCCCAAAATAAGAGTTGGGTACCAGTGCCGTGGAAAATTAACTGTCTCGTGGGATAGTACCGAGCATTTGGTGCGATACAGATGAGGATCATTCAATGTAAGGTCTTAAAGTTATATTTTGACGGAATAGTGATTATTTTAAAATTAAAATATTAAAAGAGAATTATAGAAAAAATAAATATAAGAAATAAAAAAATGAAAAAAAAACAATCAAGACGAAACCGTTTTTAAGATTTTTGTAAAAAAAATTTATTTAATAATCAAAGTTAGTCGAAAATAATTAATCAGGCGTATAAATCAAATTCTAATTTGAAAAAAATAAAAAAATATCATAAAATCTTAAAAATAAAAATTTACTATAAATAATAAAAAAAATATTTAGAGTCTCACTGAATGATGTTTGATAGATCCGAATGTGGATGGGTACGGGTACCGAATAAAAGTCTCTGAAATTAAGAACTTAGATTAAAAGTTGGTAATCGAAAAATCTCTATAAAGGTAACCTCGAGTAGACATCCAGAACATTACTTCTTCTCATATTCGACTCTCCGACTCTGTGTTCAAAAGTTGGCGAAGCTCTACTCGAGTGATCGGGGAAGTTCTAGAAGGGGTGCGCAATGCTCAAGACTTCTTCTAGATCATCTCGGCTAAGAGTTTGTTTTCATTTACAAGTTGTTCGTTAATTACTATTCTTTGTACTTGTTAGTGAACTGTAAGATGAAGTTCTCCACCTCCGAAAAAATTTCAAAAAAGAGACTACTAGTAGACAGTTACCTCCGGTACATAGGCCTTGAATACCAACCCTAGGAGGTTGAAACCAAGTAAATTTTGTGTGCTTCCCAAGTTCAATTGGCAACTCCGTTCGTCAAATTTCTATTCTATTATTTTTGTTACCTTACATTGTTTGTCTATTACTTAATCTATTAACTTGCAATTTTGTAAGAAGTTTCTCTATGTTTTTTTTTCTGAAAAAGAGATCTTTTAGAGGGAAGTCAGGAGTGATCCAGATCATACGTCGTAAACATAGAAACCCTAGAGGGAAGTTGAATCATATTAAACACCTATTTTTAATGTATGGCACCTTTTGTTCTATTTTACTACTGCATATTGTTTAATCAAATTTTCTATTTCAAATTATTTAAGCAAATTTATTTGATTATTATTCCGCTGCAAATTTACGTAGTTATCATTCCACTATAAATTACTTCGATTCTTTGATTATTTTATTTTTATTATTACTATCATTTCAAAAAAATTACTAAATACAATCCTATTGACTGATGGTTGACAAATAGTTTATTAATGATCACCACATTAACAAAATGACATGATTTAAAATGAAGACTATAAAAGGAACTTAAGGAAATCCAACAATTATCTAGTCCAAGCAATGCCAACAGTACTCTATCATTCTTTTGAGCTATATTATAAACTTCTCTATCTCTTTATTATAAATTCTATTTGCTAAATTGTAAGAGGTCTCTTTGATTTTAGTGTTGTCGAGAAGGAGAAAAGATAGAGGTTCTTAGGATTGATCCACCAACATAAATCATGGATTATAGGGCTACCGAACCACATTAAATCATGGATTATAGGGCTATTTTATATTCTTTATTATTTCTATTATATTTAGAACTAATATCACAGGAAGTTATATTCTACCACCGCACCAACAACATCCAACAAGTTCTATTAGAACTTATAAGAGTAAGCACACCAAAAGCATCATAGGCCATAGATTAGGAGTGGACTCTTTGAATCATGTTAAATTATTTTGTTGGCATTTGTGTTTCTTATATTTATTATTTCCATTGCATAGCTATACCCTTGACTCAAACAAACATCATGTGTACACTAAGGCCACCATTATATTCCTAAAGCTCCTACACACCGATCCGATCGATTGCCTGGCTAATATCAGATCAATCAAAGTGGCTTTGTCATCATTTCACCTTGCTTGATCGAAAGGGTGGTCAAAATATAAAGGCAAGACCGCCATTGTACTCTTGGTTATCTTACAAAATTATTTAGATACTCCCATATAAAATTTGATTTTTGTATAGCTCATTCTCGCATCACATATCTATACTAATAGAACTAATTAATTGTGCAGAAAACAAATTGGTTATATCTCATGGAGTCTTTGTTAAGTACCCAACAAAATGTAGTTGTCATTCAATGCTTTACCTAACAAATTATAATTAAGAGCATGGAGGAGCTAGCAGTTAATCCAATCCAAAAGTAGTTTCCAAAAGTTTATTATGTAATAAACCATGCATCTCCAAAACCATATATATATATATATCAAACAGTTGTTTAATTTATGCATGATTCTTTCTAGCTATGATGCAAGACTTGGTACAAGCTAATCCTCAACCTCATATGTTGCCAAAATCGCCCAAATCTATATATCGATCTGTGCTTGCTCGCAGACCAGTTAGAAATTAAGGACAGAAGAGGTTCCAAGGACTTATTAACCATATGCATCTTTCTAACTATATATATCCATCATATATATATGTTATTGTTTAGTCTATGAATTACATAACTACGTACTACTATTAATTATGACCTAAAAACTAATTAGTGCTTAACGTGATCATCAGCATCGATCATCCTTCAAGCTAAGGGCGAGCTATTCTATTGTTGATCGGAGGCCGGCGATGGGCCTTGGTTTGGTAGTCCTTGTTCAGCATGTTGAACATCTCAGTGACCGCATCGTCGTCTGAGTGTTGTTTGCCATTGTTTGCCTTTGGTAGCACTACTGTATCATCATCTGATCTGAATACCCCAATTTTTCTAGTAGCCTGAATCAGAAATCAGAAATTAATTGAACTTCAAATTTAGTAGCAAACAATAGAGAGACCTTAATGATCTCTTGTACCTTAGTTGTTGAATCCATTATTTTCTCGGAGTACAGTCCTGCACGAAGAAATCATCTATTTTTAGTTTAGTAATGATGAGTTGAAGAATAAGTTCTAGAATCTCAAGCTTTTGAATTAAACAGTAGTGTTTTGTCAAGCCATTCTACTAGCTGAAGATCGATTCTGAAACCACACTCACTGTACACACACACTCGTTAGGTTTTGCACCTGTTTCATCCTTATCCAAAAGCTGGGCACTCACCATCTTCCTTCCCAATGATGAACTCACAGAGTTCGCGATCCATGCATCTTCCTGTCAACCAACGATTTATTTTATATATATATGGGCAAAGTTAAGTTAAATAATCATCAACGATCGATCGACAAATGGCAATCTAAATTAAAAGATAGATATAAAACAACCTTATCACCAGCTCCTTTTGCTTCTTCATCCTTTCCGAGCACTAGAACACATTAAGAAATCATCAACTCATGCCATTTGTTTAATTTATATATTTACCTTTCATTGTGAAAAGAAAAACATGAGAAGAATAGTTAACTTACCAGTGTGATTAGAAGTAGCAATTACTATGGCCGCGAGCACAAGAAAGGGGAAGCTTAACCTAATGCAAGCCATGATGACCACACCAACTAATTAACTATGGTGAAGGAGGAAGGGTTTATAGTAAGAAGGGGTGGGTGAGGTTTTATAAGTGAAGGTTTAGTTGAGAAGAGCATCCAATGTGCATGGTAATTAAAAACAAAGATAGCTAGCTATGATTAATCCAAAACTAACATCCTTCCAAAATCTTATTAACTCTAGCTAGCTAGATGCTATGACATGTAAATATAATAAAATAGGAGTTAAACATAGTTTAATGCTTTGGAGAGGAATAAAAAATGTTGAGTCTGGTACTTGTTCTTGGGTGGAGGGAAGATACGGGCTTAGGGCTTGTCTGCCACCATGCAATAGGTCATGTAATGCAACGTGGAGATCGAGTCATAGATTGATCTTAATTTTCCAAGTACCTATTTTTGTATATGAACTAATATACAGATACTTCTTAATCGTATCAAGCTATGTATATTTGGAGTATATATATGAACACAGTACTGATCAATATTCAAGAAGATGATGACTAATTAAAGAAGACTGTTAGTTGCTATTTCCATCCAACCTTAAATATTCTACTTCCTCAGAACTGTACACTACTGTTGCACTCACTTCATTAATTAACTCTCATTAATTGTCAGACATATTAATTAATTTAATGTTTAATATCGAACTAAGCAATTCCTGTCAAATTGCCGGAAGACCGGCAAACCATGATCATGAAAATTTTCAAACCTATCATTAAATTTGTGTTATCTAAGTTACTTGCAAAGATATTATATATTAGTTAAGCTCAAGATTCACGCCCATTCATTAAAGGTGGGATACTCTTTTCAACTTTTGGTCATAGATTCCATACATGCATTCTGTCTGGTCATGTTTCTGTAATTCTTGATGACCATAGCTTTAATTTTCTCATTAAACTAACACTATATATATATATATATATATATATATATATATATATATATATATATATATATGATTCCGAAATTGGATAGGTATAGGTATGGATTTCATCCTGTATCGAATAGAGATCTTTGAAAGAGTTTAGATTAGCAATTGATTATACCTCATTTTGAATTCGATACCCGAATCAAAAGTTATGACACATTGAAACTCGACTCCTCCTATGTCAGCTCTACATCACTTAGTTACAAATTCTTGGATCTATCACATGATGTCTTAGTTTCAAGATAACAGCTCTCATTAGCACATGTATCATTGCAAAACAATTAAATGAGTATTCAAGAAAGAGAAGTTGCATATGTCCTTCTCCACAGTCAACTACATCTTCTCGATTTACCTTCTTACAGATGATCGTGTTAATATTTCAATCATATAAGATATACCAAATGTGATAAAATTCATGATCGATCAAAACACGATGGAATACATTACTCGTAATTAATAACAACAAGACAACAAGTGCAATTTGGAACTAATTTCAGAACACTAGTCACTCATTTTCATCTAATATACATGCATGCATCTCTTAAATAAAATTCCTCTTAGATTTAATGTCTTTTCCAATATTGCAATTGTGCCCCATGTGATTAACATTTATGAAAATGTTTCGATGTGTTCGACAAGGTATTTAAAATAGGCTTGCCTATATTATCAATTTGCATGTATCGAGTTTGCAAAGATTTGATATGTTGCATACAGAAGAATATTGATGAAGATACCTGACAATTGAAGTCAACCGGTAATCAACCAGTTGATCAGGTTACAGGTCCGGGCCAGGTCCGGTTCGAACTCAGCCCGCGGTCAGGCCTAGTTAGCACCCTTCAATGTCTTTTTGTTGTGTTCTGGCTCTTGGTTGCCTTCGCTCTCCTATCTTGGATTAGCTTACTTTCACACTGTAACTATTTAGGCCTTTGTGATATTTAGTGTTCTAAAAGCTTCCACCCATAATAAACACAATTTAGATATGTTCAATGCAATGCAATTCCAACATGAAAAATAAATTAAGGTACAGGAACATAAATTCAATTGCAATGATAGAATTTATCTGTTTAAAGGCATTACAAATATAAAATATGGTGAGACTCCATTATTCTACAAACAAGGTCCTAAAATAAAAGATCAATGAAGTAACTGAATCTAAACCCGGATTTATAATTTGGAGTATAGAAGAAGTCACCATCTAATTCATTTTGTGGACAACCTATCCTCTTTGGTGAATCCAAAATAAGCAATCTGTGGGTACAAATTTAGAAGGCAATAATTAGTAACCAAGTCAATGCAGCTAGAAGGGTCATCATCATGCTGTTCATCATATGTGAGGAAGCATTTGGCAACCATGGATATGAATCTGGGGGAGGCATGACACAGTTGTCGCCGTTGAAGTATATTCGCCTTGGAAACGCCCATCCCTTGTCGAAAGTAAAGGTTGATGGATCCTTTCTGAACAAAAGTTCCGACTGTGCATTTCCATAAGGTCCAGCTTCCATGAGCAAATCATTGTAGTATTTAACACCCCAAAACATTGCAGTATCATCTGTCAGTCAAATCCAAGTAAAACTTCAGTTCAAGGAAAACTTTTAAAAGAACTCCAAAGTGATCCTTCTCCAAGGAAAACTGTTACATTTAATCTAAGTGATCCTTCTGGTAAAAAATTAAATGATATGTATGTCTTAGGTGTTATTTAGTGAAATTTGTTCACTGAAATGATTGTGATGGCAACCCATACAGATCACTATATATATAGGCACATGCTTTGGCAACCCAAACTTGTATGGCACTATATAGAATAATCGGTATATCTTGAAAGAATTACAACCTATGGAGATACAAGAGCATAGGATAAACTTACTTATGCCTCCATAGGGTGTCAATGGTTTGTAGTTGAAGCTAAAAAGTTGTGTGAGATTTTCTAAGTTTGGATGCTGGATGACAATGTTCCACTGTGTATAATTCATCCGGTAGTTGAAATTTGTTATCGCAATCTTCACGCGCCAGTATTCCTTATAGTTGAGCTTCACATGCCAATGCACCCTTATTGGGCACATATGTGATGTACACTGCACCAAAGGTACGAAGCTATTTTTGCCAGGTCCATTAACAGCAGACGCTAAATAAGGTGAATCACCTCTGCCATTTAAAACAGAGATTCCATAAGTAGATGTTTCAAAATTGTCTCATACTAAAAGAAAACTATGAGATTGGAATATAAACTCACTCAACGCAACTTCCTGGTTGAGTTAAATTATTCTGGCACCCACATGCACATGTAGGACAGTTGACAATTGTGTCATTGTAGAAAGATGAAAGTGACACACAACAAGTAGGAGTCTTCTGAGCAAGAAATTGGGAATACGTGCAGGTAACATTCCATGTCACTACATTGAAACATTCATAGATATTAGCTGGTTTAAGGATTAAGAGGCTAATTATTTAGAAGTGTTGACTGAGGAGAACATTAATTTCCCATTAATTGCTATCATGCCTAGTGCAAAAGAAAGATGCTGTTATATTTATAATTAGTGAACAAATTCTAGACAAGATTTCAATTAGTAGGCTTTTGCAATTCATTTTTGATCACTTACTTAGAGCTTGGGTTGTTCTCCTTCCATCTTGGGTGACAAACTTTGTAGGTTTTACTATCTTAGCAACTCCACATGTATACCCTGGTCCTGGAGCCTTGAGGGTAAAGTTTTTGGGAACACGGACAGTCTTGTTGGTGGTTCCTGCTACACCAACACTGACCTGGAATGAACTCGCAGCATTGGCAGGATCTTGAGCCCAAGAATTAATAACCCCTCCTTTGCAGCAATTGGCAATTTGCATATTGTATGGAGTTCCAGGTAATAGATCAACAACACTAGGATCCTTCTTGCAGCAATGTGGAGTGTTCCCTTTAAATCGTGAGCAATCACCTTGCTCCGTCGTCTGGGCTCCTACCATGGACCAAATAACTTCCTTCTTTGCCCATGTCCACCCAAGAGTCCACCCAGGTGCTTGGATATGACGATATTGTTGGAAATTAAACATTGTGACAACAGCCTGAAAGAATTCATACGTCAACATTATTGATCACAGTTGCAACTGATTTAGAGATAAACTGTATCTATCAATTGAGGCATGGTCTCCTCCATAGTAAATAATTACACAATGAGTCTGGAAATCTAGAGCAATTCAAAAGAAAAAATCATGAGAGTATCTGTCAGCGTTGAGGAGAAAAAAAAATAATGACGACTTTTTTTTCTTACAACATATCCATCCGGAGTCCATTGCATGACATCCCACTTGATTGTAATATTTCCATTCGGGTCCAGTGCATCATAAGCTCCTGGTAAGATAATAAACCATCATTAAAAAGATACATGACAACACAGATAACTAGATGTTGTTTGAATGATCCTATGAAGTATTTCTTCCACATCTATTTCTATTTACCTTCGGTTTATCTAATTAATCGATTAAGTTTTTAAAACGTCCTCCAATGTGCAGAAATTAGTCAGTTAAGAAAGAGTTAGTAATAAATGGCAGCAGAAATTGATAATCTGCAAGATGCATCTTGTGGATCTCTTGATTAGTAGATCAGAAACCAAAGGAAAAAAAGGATACATTGAGCACTATTGTAGTTTGAGCTCAGCAAATGTAAAAGGAAGCATACACCGAAGGAAGAAAACTTATGGAAGACTTTTCTGAAGGTATTGAGACCTTCGAAAACTGAACTCAGTGGTTCCAGATTTGCAGGAATACCATTTCGAGAACTAAATCCAAATAGGAAACAACATAGCCCGATCACACTCGTTCAAGGAAACTAGTACTAGCAATACGAAAGAATCTGTCAATTTCATAGTCAACGTCTTACAGCTCCAATCCTCTACCATACCAACACTAGCATATTTAGTTTGAAAATCTAGATTGGATCCAAATGGCCAATTCATGTGAAAAATGTAGAACAAATTTTTGTAAACTCGACAGATCATAGCCCCGTAGAGTCAGAGGCTTTCGATCGATCCAAGCTGAGAATGACAAATAATGAAGCTAAGGCATCGGCAGGAATGGAGCAGGTACTGACCTGTCGATGGAAGCGTAGCGGACCAAACCAGGAAGAAGAGGAGGGAGAGGGCCGAAGGAGCAAACCTTCCACCAGATCTCGTGGCCGTGGGAATGGACGAGGTCAGATACGCCTCCATTGCTGGTTGCGGTGCCGGTGAGAGACTCAGATCTGCAGCCTGCGGCGGGAGCAAGGCGAATGAAGCCGCCCGTTGCCACTTGCCTGTACTTAATCAAGTGCGCTTTAAAGTATTACGATCACGAGTAGTCATTAAATAGAAAATCTAAAATGTTTTATTACAAATTTATGAATTATAAATTTTAAAAATACTAGAATTTTATAATTTTTTAGAAAAATAGAAAAGAGCATCATAATATTTTGAGTATTTGTAATATAAATTATAAATTTAAATATAACTCTACAATAACATTTTAAAGATTGATCTATGACTTATAAATTTTAAAATATGATATTTTTAAAAAAATATGTATAATATAAAGTTTTTAAATTATAAAAAAATATCACAAAATATAAAATTTGTAAAAATAAAAGAGATTAAAACATTAAAACCTTTTTAAAATCAAATATAAATAAATAATTTAAAATTGTATAATTTTAAAAAAAATTATATAGTAACTTTTAAAAAATTATAATAGAATTTACATCACTGTACTCTTCATTATGTTTTTTAAATTAAATATTCTATAATAATTTTTCAACTTGATACTTAAGAATTTAATAGTCTTTCTATAACATTTTTATAGTTAAATTTATATAAATTTAAGCATATGTTTTTTGTAACATAAATAAATTTAAGAAAATTTATGTTACTTTATTTTCAAAACTGATATATAAATTTATTTAGTGAATTGGCCAGATAAAAAATACTTTTCTAAATATATTTTAAAGGATAAATTTTATTAATCATTAGATAACAAATTTAAAAACATTTCTCTGGTAATAAATAAAAAAGAACACAGAATGCCCTTGATTTTTGTACTCAAATGACTATTTTAATTACAATTTTCATCGAATTCAAATGGTGGATTTGTTATTAGCTGTTGAATGAGAGAATGAACTTTCTAAACTTACAATATTAATTCTTTAGATCAAAGAAAGCATGTGCATTTAGTTGACTTATTTTAATTGATATTGGATATTCAGCTTACGCTGATAATTAATTCGGAAGTGATCGATTCGGTTCTACGAAAAATTTTCATTAACGAATGGACAATCTATTTTGATTTTGCCATCTTGCTGTTGGTGGTGGTGACACTGGCAGACAGCTCAAAGTGTGCTGTTCTGTGCAAATGTTTGCATGTGCTGTTCTACAAAATTGATTCAAATCTTGTTGAATTCAAATGCATCCAACCATATTTTAATTGGCAAAGATTGAAAATATATGTATCTCCTTTTATTAAATCATTAAAATATTTTTGTTTCTAATTTATTATTAAAAAGCACCTCACTTGAAGTTATCTATCAAATTTACTCTACTTTGTGAGATCTACTAAACTGTTATATATACCCCTCTATCTCTCTCTCTCTCTCCTAACCAACCTCAAAAAAATAAGTTACAAAGAAACGAAAATAGTATTTGATATAATACATACATGAGAAAATTTTGAAGTTAATTGATGAGAAAATGCTAAATAAGCTACTATATTAAAATTTTGATCAATTTTCTTTTGAGAACAATTAATTTTCAAAGTTTTTTCTTAACATTTTACTTAAATAAGTTTCTTGATTTATTTTCTCACAACTTTTCGAATCAAATAAATCGAAATAATCAAAATTTTTAAATATTATAAAAAATTTATTAATTAATAATAGATTTATAAAATTTTTTATTTTAATTAATTCGATTAATTCGAATAAAAAATTTTAAAATTAAAATTGAATAATTATTTATTTTTTTTTAAACTAAAATTTCAAAATAACTAATCGAATTTTTTTATTTAATTTAATCGAATGGTTACTCCCTCAATTCCTATCGGATAACCCTAACTTATTCCAATCCGCCGCCCCGCAACTGCGTTTGTCCTCCATCCTCACTCCGCAACGAGATCTCGATTCGCCGTCTTCTCTAAAGGCGGCATCTCCATCGGCATCGGACATCACTCTGCCTCGATCTGTACTCGAGTCTCTCTTTCCCCCTTCGTCCTCCACCGCGGGGTTAGATTTTTCTCCTTCTATCTCTTTCTGCTTCTTAATTCAAAAATTTTCATGCGTATTTTGCTTCTTGTTTTTTATGTGTACGTTCATCTTCACTCTTATTTATAAGCAGAAAAGGATCACTTCTTGCTTTGTTGGTTTGGTTCCTAATTTCTTCACAGAAAGAAATTAGTCGTACAATTCCATTAGAGTTAATAAGCTTGTTCTTTCTGCAGTAGAATATGCCTCATCCCTGGCTCGTGTTAAAGGTGGATTTTTTGGGTGAGGATGACTTTTCATGCCCTTCATCCATCAAAATTTGGTCATTTTGTTAGGGATCCGATGACCTAGCTAGAGAGGGTGAAGTTGAGACCAATATACCAATGTCATCAATTTAAAAATAAGACATTATATTCTTGATTTATTATAATATTCACCATATTGAAACTTTTTGCTGCGAGACCACGAACAAATATTTGTGACATTATCAACCATCTTGGTTGATCGCAATATATCTTCATCAGGTATATAACTTTGTTAAATAATCATTATTTCTTTCTTAGTATAGTCTGTTCCTGAGGATATATTTTCATTAGTATCTAGTTGTGTAAGGTAATGCTTTGAATTTGAATTGCATCAGTATTCTTTAATGTCACATCTCTTTTAGTAAAATATGCTGTGTCCTTTTATATGTTTATAAGCTGCAACCTAGTTTTTCTCTTCGGCAGGAACATGTCTGGATACGAGAACATTGTTGGTGGGAAGCTTAAATTGAAAGGAAAAGCATTGGATGTGAAGGGAGGTGGTGTGAAAAAGAAGAAGAAGAAGAAGCATAACTATGAAATAGATTCTAGGACTGAAAACCAGGAACTTACAGAAGGTTGATTCTTCTTACTACTTTTTTTTAAAGCAATTTCAAGATTATTCTGTCCTACCTTGGCCTTTCATGAGATGCAATTTGTTGTCTGATGCTTATTAAAATCCACTTTATTTGAGAAGGGATGTAACAATTTTGTAAGATTGCTTATGCTATCGTATTATTTCTGTACACAGGTGGGAGTTCTGGATTATCAACTGATCCAACTGAATCCCTCACTGAAGCCGAGAAGCTTGGGAAAGAAGGAGAAGCCCCATCAGTGGATGATCACTTGACTCCAGCAGAAAGGCGATATATTGAACAGAGGGAGAGGATTAATGCGAAAAAGCTGGCGAAGACATCGAACAAGTCGCACCGTGATCGCATCCAGGATTTCAATCAGTATCTGGCAAATCTCAGTGAGCATTATGACATTCCAAAGGTTGGTCCAGGTTAACTATATGATACTATCTTGAGCAAACTACTGGTTGCGCATGGTTATTGGAAACACAAGTACCATAATATCATATCACAAACTGCATCCAGATCATGTTACAATTGTTTCAGTATGCTCTGTAATACATAACTTGTGAATCGTACTGCCAGTTTCAATCATCTAATGCTGCTGTTCTGAAACATAATGTACTGTGTTTACCAGAATAGTGGTAGTTAGATATCTGTATTGCAAGGTTAAACATTTCTAGTTTATCGTATGAGACAGAAACATTCATCTACTTGATCATGACCAAGGAACAGGCCATCAGATTAAGTGTGCTGCTGCATGTTTTGGCAATACTGGAGTTGTTAAGAAATTGTGATTAATCTTGACCACTTAAAAACTTCATATAATGTATTGTAAGTTGTTGGTCAATCATGACCTATTTGATAAAATATTTTTAACATATTTAATTTGGATATCGTGAGGTTCAGGGTTTAGGGTTTAGGGTTTAGGGTGAGGTTCTTGTGATTGTAGGTTTGGGAGTTTTATATTCCATCTGAGCTAGGTAACATATTGCTCAAGCATAATAATTATAATGATAGGTAGCATGAAAAATGCATCTGACACACTCAATTGCATGGATGTGAGTTCCAAATACATATTATGTAGTGTGTCTCTACAATGTTACAATAATAATTATGTTGGAGATCAGACAGTCAAGCTAAACGGGATGAATAGTGATTTAAACCTATTGTTTCTAGAGTTGTAAATGCATTTGACATTCGTGAACAAGATCGATTTGATAAAGTTTGTTTATATTTCTTCGATAGTAAAACAATATATAAAATAAACAAGATTACATTTTAGTAAGCTTGGTTTAGGATTTAAGGCTTGTTAATATTCATAAAGTTCATAATCAATTTATGAATTAAATTTATTTGTTAAATTATATAAAATTTAATTAATATATATTATATAATCCTGTGCATGGTTAGGATTAAATCTAATTCATTTAGGTTCATTAATGAATTTTGATTAAAATTTATTAATGAATTAAATTCTTTTAGAAACATAAAACTTCAACATGAATAAGTTCATAAGAGTGCAAGGAAACTATTAATGTTAGTCTTAAAGTGAATCAAAGATGGTCTATCTCTAAATATGATATTGTGCTAAAAGAAATAAAATTGAATTTTTTAAATAATTTTTTTAGATTATTGTAAATCAAGAGTTTTTAGATACGATAAAACTCAACGAGTGAAAAAAAAATTGGTAGAATAAATCTCTTAATATTTCACCTTTGGAGCACCAAGGTGGTATTGTTTTGACCAAAAATAACACCGAGACCAAAATAGAATCAAGGTGGTGTGGTTACAGTTAGCATCACCAAGGCTGTCTTCCTTTAATCAAAGTAACACGCTAAGTAATATATTTTTTAGTTTTGTTTATTTTTCTCTCTCTTATAATTAGTTATTAAAAAATATAGAAAACAAAAAAAAAATACTTTTATTAACGTTCTTTTATATATATATATATATATAAGGTTTTAAAATCAAAATTAAAAATATGAATAAATTTAGAGGATCGTATCACAAGGTTAACGATATAAATTTGAAGTAAAATTGAACCATCAATGATTTTTATAAAAACTTATTAATGAACTTAAAATTTAATTTTTAAAAAATATATAAATAAATTAAAAAGGTCATTCAAAGTAAATAATATTAATTTAATATAAAATTTAAAATTTTAAAGTTGTTAATGACTTTTATAATTTTTATTAATCTTCTTTTGTATTTTTATTTTTTATTAAAAATTTTTTAAAAAATTAAAAATGAAGTAAATTAAAAAATTAAAAATATAGTCCTTTTATAAAAGTGATAAAAATAAAAATATAGAGGATCATTATGAATTTAATGAAGTAAATTTTTTTGAAAAAATTAAGCTCTTTAAATCATCAATGTCCTTTTAATTTTTTTTAAAAAAAAGTTAAGCTCTTTAAATCATCAATGTCCTTTTATATAAAAGTGATAAAAATAAAAGTAGGATGCATCCTTTTGGTAATTAAAAAAAAAAAGGTACTTCCTTTAATAAAACATCTATAATTTTTATTAATAATGTAAAGTGTGGGTTTGAATTTGAAAAATCCTCCGATTCAAATTCGAGGTGGGCCCGGCAAATGGACAGTAGTGGCTAACCTTAATCGGCACCTAGCTAGTGTTATCGCTCGCCGCCAGTTAGTTACGCCTGACCTCTGCCTATGGAAGCCATCGCCTCGCCGCTCTCCGCCCACCCCTTCACACTCCCCATCTTCCCTTACCGTTGCCTCCTCTCGGTCGCCCTCAGTTGCCCTTCTACACAGCCTCCGATCGCATCGTCCCTCTTCCTCCGCCGACGCCGTCGCCGTACCACCCGCTCCTCCTCCTCCTCCCCCCAATCTGATTCTCTAGATTCTCCCTCCGCTCCTCCTCCTCCTCCTCCTCCTCCTCCTTCCCTGACGCCTCATATTGGCGCGAGGCCCGTTCCCCTTGCAATTTCTATTGCCGTCGGCCTCGCCATCTGCTTCATCATTCCGAGGCCAGACGAGATAACCCCTCAGGCGTGGCAGCTCCTCTCCATCTTCATCTCCACCATTACCGGTCTCGTGCTCAGTCCGCTTCCCATCGGTGCATGGGCTTTCCTCTGCCTCACCACCTCCGTCATCACAAAGACGCTCACCTTCGCAGAGGCGTTCGATGCGTTCGAGAACGAGGTGATCTGGTTGATCGTGATATCTTTCTTCTTCGCGAGGGGCTTCGTCAAGACTGGGCTCGGGGATAGGATCGCCGCCTACTTCGTCAAGTGGCTTGGAAAGAGTACTCTAGGGCTTTCTTATGGGCTAACGGTAAGTGAGGCTTTCATCGCCCCCGCTATGCCCAGCACCACCGCGAGGGCCGGTGGGGTCTTCGTTCCCATCATCCAATCGCTGTCGCTCTCTGCTGGGAGTAAACCCAGGGATAGTTCCGCCAGCAGGCTTGGATCCTATCTGATTATGTCCCAATTCCAGGTTAAACCTTCCTCTTCCTTGTCGCCTGGTTTAATTCTCTAAAACTAATATCATTTTCCTTGTTTTGGTAGCAAAAAACAATAATCTTTCATTACCTTTGTTGTGATCATTTTAACTCTTCAGAGTTCAGAACAGCGGCAATATATATATATATATATATATATATATATATATATATATATATATATATATAACTAACAGGTTAAAATCGTCAATGTCGGTCCTAACCTTGGATGAAAAAGGCTTAAGATTGTGTTAGATCCATCAAACTATTGTATTGTATTAATTTTAGGTTGTTCCCTAGAAGTAACGTATTATAGGAAACAACTTCAACGTCTCAACAATGACCGCTACAACTCTATGAGGATTTGAGTGTAATGTTAAATATGTAAGAATTTTCACACCATATGTTGGATAAGAATAATATTATAGGAATACTAATTGTCTTAGATTAGAAACATGAAATATAAGTAAAATAATGGAGGTAGTAAATATAATGATTAGAAGAAGAATTAATATTTGTATTTACAAGAGACAAAATGGGTAGAAGAGAAGACAAAGATGATAAAGAACTCAAAGTTTAAGTTAAGGTATATGTGAAAGAATAAAATAAAAAATAGAATAGGGATTGTTGTACATGGTTCGTTAAAGGATGAAATAGTAGAAATAGTTAGGAAAAGAGATAGAATTATACCTCTTAAGATAGTGGTGACGAAAAAAATTATTAATGCAATTACATATATGCAACTCAAATAAGATTAGATGAAGATATCAAATATAAATTTTGGGAAGACCTAGATAAGGTAATATAAAAAATTCTACATCTAAATGGTCATGTGGGAGTAAAAAATGAGAAATATGATAGGGTGCATGGGGGTTATGATTTTAGAACAAGAAATGAAGAAATCCAATTAGCTATGCCCCTTGTTGAAGCCAATGAGCCACTGGATTGCATGAGAGAAGTTGGTGTAACTTGTTTGGTTTTGAGAGGTGAAAGAGATGAAAAGGAGATCAACTTCAGGAGAAGAGAGCGTGATGAGAAGGAAGGATCCATCCATGAGAGGAGGGGTTTGTCTGTGATGGAAGGGTTCACTAGTGAGGAGGAAGGCAGTATGGGCAAGTAAACTTAATAATTAATATATGGGTATGTAAAAAAAAGGACAACCCAATGTACGAAGCTCCTGCTAATGTAGAGTCCCGGGGAAAGATCTATTGTATACAACTTTACCCTATTGTGTAAGATTTTGCAAGAGATTGTTTTCAGGGCTCAAACCCTTGACCTCTAAATTACATAGCAACAACTTTACTGTTGCATCAAGACTCCCTTCTACATTAGGTATGTAATGCATATTAATAAAGTTTTATTGCTTATTATTAACAAATTTGATGATATAAATAATAAAATGTTTGGTTAGTCATAACAATAGTTAATAAAATAGTAATATCATATTGGTAAACAATCATATTGTTATTAGTTATAAATAGTAATAATGTTCATCAAATAATAATTGCTAAGAATTATATAATTTAAATTAAATTAATATCATAAAGTATATAATTACCTACCATTTAATATTTATTATACTTGATATAAATACTAATAATAATATAATTAGTTATGTTATTCAATTATCAATAGAATTTAATTATTGACAATTTGATTAATCTTAGAAATAATAATGTGATTAATTATATTAATTCTTTATCAATAGTATTCAATGATTTTTAATATTACTATCAATTTTAATAATTGAAAATCACTACTTCATTTCTTTATCTGAATTGTTTTTAAAATCAATCCTATTGTTCTTAAATATTATTAATAGTATAATGTTATTATGATTTAGTGCTGTGTATGTAATAGTTTATAAAAACGTAATAATAAAGTAATATTTATTTCATACCATATAATATTTTATAGCATTATCATTATAGTTGTCATAATTTTAAAGTTATTTTTTGTCTTAAATTTTTCTACCCGTTTCATAGAATGTGATATTGTTGATATTTTAGGTTTTGGAGTGTTTAATACTGATAACATTATTGACCACCATGAACTTTAAATGATGGTTTAAAATATGGTAAAGGACGAAAGAATTTTATTTGCTTCAAAGATGACCTTGGGTACTTTTTCTTAGTGATTGTTAATGTCCAACATTTGTAAATGTGGTTGATGTGGAGGAATGGTATGGCATCCATGGGCTCTAAAAGTTGAGTGTTCTATCCATTTGAATCGGCTTCATGTATAATTATAAAGCCTCAATGCAGTAAGTATAATCTTTCCATGAACTAGAAGACTTGCAATTGATGCACTATCCAACTTTGACTGGGATATGATAAGAAAGAAAACATGAAATTTATTATTTGCTATCAACTATATGGATTTTAGTTACCATTGGTGTCAATGAGGATAATATCATCAGTTAGAAAAGATTCACTAAAGTATCATTCTTTTTTTCTTAGAAATTCTTCTTGAGTCCTTCTCTACTTTGTAACCTAAATTTGATAGTAGGTATATTGTCTAATTATTGTAGTTATATGTTCACTCTTAACACTCTCAAATAAACTAAAGGGTCTTCTCCCTTCTTTTAGCTTTGAATAAAAATATTGTCCTGTGCATACATTTTCAGATGAAGATGATACTGTGTTTCAAATATGTACCTAGTTAATTCATCAATATTTTTGCATTTTTTCTTATATTTTAAGGACAAATGACCATCACACATTACTTTGAATTTATACACACATGCATTTCTTCTTTCTTTTAGCTTTGAATGAAGATACTGTTCCTTTTGTAAATCTATGTCATTCTTGTAAACGTATGCTGCATTGCCCTATGCTGCATTGCCATACAAAGATATCTATCTTACAATGTTTCAAACATGTACTTTATTAATTTGTCAATAATTTTGACTTTTGTCTTACACCTCAAGGATAGATGCCCATCCCACAATTCGCAACACCAAAATTTGAATCTTGAATCACATAGAAACTTTGAAGAAATTGATGAAGCAAAGGAATAATTATCTCATGAAGAAAAATTAACCTCACATATAAATTGAAAAGGTGAATATATCATTAATCAAGTTGGGAATAGAAGACATAACTTTTATAGACCCAATCTTAAATGATGTAGGAAATAAATAGTAAATAGGAAAATACGTGCTACCATAGTTGGGAATACAATTCCTCTAATTATTTATTAAAAGCGAAAAATATGACAATCCTAAATTACCATTCAATTTGACAATTTACCAAACAATAAAAATCTATTTAAAATTAAATTAAAGTCACCAATCTCAGAATATTTATAAATATATAACTAGTCTAGTATGGCAACATGTAAATTTGTGAGGTCAACATTTAAATTTTAGTTTGGATTGTGCTATCTAGAAGGGTAACTAGTCTAGTCTACTCTAGAAGGGGAGCCTTGACACAATGGTAAAACTGTTGTTGTGTGATTTGGTAGTCAGGGGTTCGAGTTGTGGAAACAATCTCTTGGAATGTAAGATAATACTACATACAATAGACCCAATATGGTTCGACCCTTCCTAGAGACCCCACATTGGCGGGAGCTTCATGCACTGGACTGCCCTTTATTGTGTTGTTTGGTTAACATGGATGTTTGTGGATCACATATACTTAGGTTCACATGAAAATATTTTACATGAAATTGTAGATTATTGGGGATGATTATTACTTGATAGATGTAAACTTATGTATTCACACAATATTATCAATTATATCATTATTTTTTAAATATCAGCCACATTATTACATATCATCTGCATATACAGTTTAGAAACTTGACTTTCTACCATATAACTTTTTTTGGCTTATTTCCACATCTATTTTTTATAGATACATGAAAATTCTTCCCATCTTGGATTTAGACTTAGATTCAGGATTTGTAGAAACACATTTTTTAATGAATTACTTCTGCTTCTGCCCTAATTAATTTAATACCAAATATGCTTTTAGATCCTCATACTAAGATGGAAATGAAGACTTTTTTTTCTTTATTGATTACAGTGTTCCAGTAATTCAAGTGCACTTTTCCTAACTGCTGCAGCTCAAAATCTGTTATGCCTTAAATTAGCTGAAGAACTTGGAGTCAATATTGCAAGTCCATGGGTGTCATGGTTCAAAGCTGCAAGTTTACCTGCCTTGGTTTCTCTTCTAGTTAGCCCATATATCTTATACAAGATCTTCCCTCCAGAAATTAAGGATACACCAGAAGCACCTGCTCTGGCAACAATGAAACTGGAGCAAATGGGACCCTTAACAAAGAATGAGCGAGTGATGATCTGTGCAATGATTCTTGCAATTTCCTTGTGGGTCTTTGGGTAAGAATCAGATTTTTTTTATTAATTATGTCCATTGAAAATGTGCAGTCTAGAACATTATAACTACTTTTCAAGAGAAGTGAGTAATCTCCAAGAAAGATTTTGATAGAGTAATCATATGAGCGCATCTTTTTGTTATCTTTGCACATTCATTTTACTGAAAGTTTTCAGTACAAGAATGATTCACTTGTTGCTAAACTGTGCTATTAATTTGCCATAGGGAGAACTATTGGCAAGAGAAGAAGTTTCTGATTGCATTATGTACAGTTTTCTAGGGTTTAATTATTCTAATTAAGATAGAATGACTTGCTACATTATATTTTATCATTCTCCCTTTTACCTTAGGTAGAAAAGCTCAGATTTAGATTTCCTTCTATTTAAGATAGATCTTCTTGTACTTGTATGCTTCTCTCTTTATTTTGTCCAGGGGCATGCTTGAGTCATAGGTGCATTGGTTAGCCAGTAAACCTCAATTCCACGTGATTTGTTGCCTAAGCAAGAAATCCAACACTTAACGTAATTGTTTGTTTGATCCTGATATCCTTTTTAACCAATTCTCCTTAAGGCTTGTATTCAAGTCATGAAGTAGACCTCAATTATATATAATTTGTGCCACTAATAATTCACTGCTTATAAATCCCTTCATTGTACAGAGATGTTTTTGGTATACCAAGTGTGGTTTCTGCAATGCTTGGCCTATCCATCCTCCTACTGTTTGGTGTTCTGGAATGGGATGATTGCCTCAATGAGAAATCTGCATGGGATACCTTGGCTTGGTTTGCGATTGTTGTTGGAATGGCTGAACAACTTTCAAAATTTGGAATTGTGGCATGGATGTCAGGACATGTTGCTGAATCTCTCCAGCATTTCTCACTGAGCTGGCCTGCAGCATTCTTCCTTCTTCAAGCATCCTACTTCTTTGTTCACTACCTTTTTGCAAGTCAGACTGGACATGTTGGAGCCTTGTATTCAGCATTTCTTGCTATGCACTTGGCAGCTGGTGTTCCTCATGTTTTAGCAACACTTGCTTTGGCATATAATACAAGTCTATTTGGTTCCTTGACACATTATAGCAGTGGTCAAGCTGCCGTGTACTTTGGAGGTATTGTCACATTCCTATATAGCTTTCACAATGGATTTAGTAAACAATCTCATCATCATTATTAAACTGTGGTTGTTCCATAATTAATTAGCTATCCTTCCATTGAACTCTATATCAAGTTATATCTAATAATCAAAATAATTTAATTGTATTTATTTCATTTCACAATATGTGATCTTCCTCTATACCTTCCACTCTAATGAATTTCTTGCAACCTTGACCATTTAATATGATTAAAATTGTAGAATTTTTAGGGAAAATGGAAATATTGTATTTATCTTATTATGATTGTTACATATATATAGAATCATGATAAAACTTCAAACTTAGAACTACTATGTCAAACTAAGTCCATTAGATAACCCTACTAATCTAATACCTCTAACACTTCTCAAGCTAGAGTGTGGAACTAGAGAAACTTTGTAGATAAAACATAGACTAGACATGAAAATATTGAAACAAAAACATAATTTTTGTGAACAAGCAAAATAAAACATGAAGAGTTAACAAAGCTGGCAACCTAGGATCCCTTTAATGTAAAGCTTTGTAAATAATTAATGGAGCACAAAAGAGCAAAGGCTAGTAGTGGTGATGCTTGCATTTGCATAAGGTGTAGTGTGGATATGTTGTTAAATCGAGTCACAAGTAGAGGTTGATAGTGGTAGTATTCATGTATGTGCGTGGTTTGATTATAACAAATTGTTGGTTAGCGAGCATAGGATGGTAGTGGCGGTGCTCGTGTTTGTGTGAAGTCCTTACAACCTCTAGAGCAAGTGGGTACATTGCAAGAAAAGTTTAGTTATATTCCTCTTGTTCATCAATTTTTGGCGTTTCTATTGTTTGATTGTAGGCATAGGCTAGTAATGATGATGTTTATTTCTCTAAGAAGTCTTTACAACAAGCGGAAGTAGGTGGTTTGAATTGAGAAGAAATGTCGGTAGTGTCGTTGCTCCCCTCTACTTAGATTGTTTTTTTTTTGTTTGTAAGATCTAGTTTCTTCCCACCCTTAGTTATGAGCCTAGAAGAATGGCGTGCAAATGCTAAAGATTAAGTTGCTAATGAGTGTAGGAAGAATAAAACAATGGTATATGGTTTTTTATTGTTCTTGATGACATGATACATTTATGAAACGAGTAATATGACACGATACGAATTGTCACCTCTAATCCAATAGCAAAAATATATCATGCTCTGATCTTGACATAAAATCGATGGCCACTCTTGATATTAATACAACTAGCAACTCTAATAATTATGATATGTGAATGCCTTTGTATCATTTCACATTCTTATGGATTTATGCATTAATACAATAAAACTATCTAAACTTTATTTTAATAATTAGCTTGAAAAAAAAGATTATTCAAATAAATGTGCCCTAAAATGCATATACGATTATTTTGAAGGCACCCTCATTAACAGAATGACCTTGGCATTGAACAAAGAAATTACTCACCTTCCCCTCAAGGGAATGCCACCTTTGAAAAAATCTTACCTTAGGAAATGGGTTTTGATATCACATACCATGTAAAGTTTTAGGAAAAAAAATTATATTACATCATACTATGTGATAATAGCTACATGGGTATATATAGATTCATGATAAAATTTTAAACATATAGTTCCTATATGGGAGGAAGCCCACTAGAGAAATAATCTTATTAATCTAATATCTTATTTTAGTATTAAATTTTAGTCCCATTGCATAGTCCTTTGAGAAGAGCATGTATGTAGACATGAAATTTGTTTTGTTTTTCTCCCATTTAAGGATTATGAGCCATTGGTGATAGTGCAAGCATCTTGAGCATAGTAAAACTCTCCTTCTATATAACCTTTGGTTCTCGTATACTCTGTCCCATGATTTTGAGATATTCTCCTATATTTCATAGACAAGATTGATAATTTTCTAGTCCTCAAACTGTGACATAAAAGAACATTAGAAATTGATACAATGCACATCAATCTATGAAACTTGCTGAATTTCAGCAAGCTTGCTATCAATCGTTGGCTATGGTGGGTGAGAATGGAAGCATGTTCTTTAGATTGGATGAAAATATATTGAACCCTATATATGTTGTTTCAAATGCCCACCCACATTTTACATGTCTTACTATTAAGTAATATATACTTGTGTAAAATATCATAGAAATATAAATGTCTGATGCTTCTCCCCTTTTGCGGCAGCGGGTTACTTGGATCTTCCAGATGTATTCAGGATGGGTTTTATAACAGCTTTAGTGAATGGTTTAATATGGTCAGCTGTTGGTTTTTTCTGGTGGAAATTTTTAGGGCTATACTGAGGACTGATGGTAAGTTGAAACAAAATACTCCTTTTTAGTGCAAAAGCTTTATAGTTGGAGCATTCTATTATTTCAAGTATTTCATAATGGTGGAACACCAAATAGTAGTTGATACACTGACTTCCAATTTGCATATGGTCCAAACATTTTGGCGATGTATTAAAATATCAATCAATTGTCTCCAGTTGATACACATTCTAATTACAATATATACAACAAATGATACCAGATGGACGAACTATTGGATAGCTCTTTGTATGTGGATGCAATCATTTTTATCTTTGCACTAATTAACATTCGGAAATTGTTTAGATGCCCAAAAATTTTTGTGTTATGCATCTATATATGCTGTTAGCTGCAGTTGAAACTCAGTAAGCCAGGCCTTTACGTGTTACACTAATGCTTGGCTTACAATATTGAGAATGTAAAGATTGATCAGATTTGCCTTCACATTGAATTGAACGTAGTGAAAGTTCATCAGATATAACTAAAAGGAGACATTGAATTGGACCAAAGTCAGGATAATTACTGATGCGGATAATCTCAATTTGGTTGATAAGGATGGATAAGTTGGTTGACTAGAGCATGCTAAACTGCAATTATAAATAGAGGCCTGTGTTGCAAATACATTACACTAAAAAAAACCTTGCAATTCTTTTTTTAAAAAGTTCTCTACAGGCACAGCATTCAGACGAGGCTGTAACTTTACTTTTAGAATTATTTTTAGTCGTCTTATTTCTATTACTTGCATGTTATATATTGGCTTTTTATACTTGGTTTTAATATTATTCTTAAGCCAAACCATTATAAAGGTTTCTCTATTTTTTAAAAAATTTCATATATATATATATATATATATATATAATGAATAATAAATCATGGAGTAGCGACTCAAGATTTCTGAACCACATTATATCATTATTGCACTTAGTTCATTATTTTTAAAATCTTTGCGTATTTGATTTAGAAAAAAAAAGCTTTTAAAATTATACTAAAATTTTAAAAGCGTTATTTACCGTCCTCTTTTAACGTTCATCTCGATATTATAATTAATATCAGAGTAATTTTGGTTGTTTCTAAAAAAGGAAGCTATGAGATATCGCATGATTAGGAAAATACTATCTAGGAGAGTGGTTGCCTAAGTAGTTCATTATGATTCACCACTTAAGAATTTACTTTGGTTCACTTGATTTTCAATTTTTATCCTTTGTTTTAAGGAAAATGATTTCTTAAGGGGGAGGGGTTACCTTTCTTAGATGTAAAATGTTCTCTGAGTTTGAGTTAGCACAATAAAAAGATAAAACAAATAACTCAAATAAAAAAATAAAACACAACACAAACTTTTTAAGTAGTTCGAAATCTTCAATTTATACTCTAATAAAAAAATCAGAAAATAAATGTATGCAAAAAAATGCTTTATTTTTTAAAACATAAGAAATATTTTATTTTTATACCAAAAAATGGACAAATATCAAAAGCACTTAGGGTGCCTAATGTTAAAAAAAAAAATCAAAAGAAAGATGTTCTTTATTTTTATTAGGGTGCAAAATGTTGAAAAATATCAAAAAGATTATCTACCTATATTATTTTCATCTAAAAATATATATCTCTTTAGTTTACTAGTAACTTCATTAAAATTATTTCAATATTAGTTAAACATTATTTAAAAATGTCTAATATGAGTTAACTTAATTAAAACTGTTTTTTTTATTGATAAGATGAACTCCTTTTTAATTTCTACCCTCTATATAAGCAAAATGAGGTTTTCTCTTAATTTTATCTAAAATAAACTAAACCCGTTCATCATCGTCTTGTCTCCCAAGACGGAGACGGCGACGGAGGGCTGGCGAAACCCTAGTCCGATATCGGATAACCCTGCGACGACTTGGTTGCGAGGAGGTAATGCCGCCTCTGGCCATGGCGAAGAAGGGTTGTATCCGACGGGAGCTCTTGGACCGGTGGAACGCGATCCAGGAAGAGGAGGATAATTCTTTGCCGTCCAGCGAGCGGCGTGTCCTTCGAGTGAAGGAGGAATGGTTCGATATTCCTCCTTTCTCTTTCACACTGCTTGTCTTTTATTTCGATTCACTACACGCTCCTTTTGCTTGGCTTTCTTGATGGAGAATTTTCTCCGACGAGTCAGGTAGTAGTTTTTAGTATGATAGTTTAGGTGAATAAGTTCGTATGTTCATTTGCGTCAATTCAGTTTATGGGATGTTCAGGAGAGCAATATCTCAGCGCCTGGTTCTAGTTGAAACCGAGCCTTTTGCCTCTAGTAGTTGTTAAACGGAAAACAAGTGAATTTGGTTCATATAATGATGCTTGGATATAGTTATCTAGTTGAAACCGAGCCTTTTGCCTCTCAATAGTCGCTAGACAGAAAACAAGTGAAACGGCCCATAGAATGCTGCTTGGATTTAGTTTAAAATTTTATTTTTCTGATTCTCCCTTGCTCACAAAAAATTTTCAAATGCTTGTATTGTTCCTGAGATATTTGGATTCTTTATTTGCAAAATTTGTCAGTTCTAGAGTCTGCCCCATCAATCATTTGGAACTCTCCACTATTAAGTATGTAGAAACAGATCTCTATGATATTTATGTGTTATGAATACCAAAGGTCAAGTATCACCGGTGACGAATAACTAGCATTGATTAAGAGATGCTAGATCACCATATCTCCTTGGATCCATTGACGGAAGAGAATCCATATCGTTTTAGAGACTTAGAATAAATTATTTTGAATAAATTTGCTTGATTCCAATTATTGTTGCAAATCTTATATGTTTATAAACATGGCAGACAAAATTATTTATTTGGACCAATTATAACAAAAATAAATTTGTATAAACTCGGATCATTTCTAATAATTGATCCATGGTGGACTAACTTATATTAAAATTAATTAAAATAATATTATTAATATATATTAAGTCTACTTGGAGTGCCAAAGACAAAACTGATAAGCACATGAAGATTGCTCTCCTATTCGAAAGCATGCTCACCCTCAAGTATAAATTTGGAAATGCTTTGGTGCATAGTTTGAAATCTCGTACCGTGCCAGACGAAATGATCCAAATATATCGTTTCGGTAAATCATTGAAATTTGATACCACTTGGTACCAAGATTCAAAATCTTGAGTCATGCCATAGTTTTGGTTTGATCGGAAAGATACAGTTCGATTTCGTGCCGATGCTCCGATGCATAATGCCGGTGATAAATTGGAGGTTGAAGGAGGAATTAGATGAAGCAAAGGAAGGAGATTGTCTGTATTGAGTGGAATTGAATTTTGATAATTTATTGGAATGATATGTTTCGACTGTTGTATATGTTTTGACTGTTTTGTCTGGCATGGTTTAAGATTTAAAACCATGCTTGGTATAGACAATGTCACCTTCCTATGCTTTATCTCATTCTTTAACTCCAATCAACTAACGACACTATGCATTGAAACATCGACATGATACCAAAATAGTATCGTTCTGGTCAACAACTAAATCTTCGGCATGGCTTGAGATTTTGAACCTTGCTTTGGTGTTTCAAAAATAAATGATTTGGCTCATGATTTGGGTTTTGTGGTATTGGAGGCAATGATAATCTTGTCATTATGGTTTTATGGGGAAATTAATCTTGTCACGATGGGGATGGTGGTGAATTTGGCAAAGCAAGTTGTGGGAGCCTTCTCTCTTTAGTGTGAGATGCTTGGAAAGAGTAATGCTTGTTGTAGGTGTAGGGAGAAGGAACTGATGTATATTCTAGAAGTGAGTAGGACCCCAGTGCACAAAAGGGTATGTTTATCAGATTTTCCGAGTACATGACAATTTTTTCCTTTTAGAGGGTTGATAAGGGGTGAGAGCAACTATTATGAACATACATTTATTTTATATTTAGGGCTAGGCAAGAAGAGAATAGATGGTTTTTTAAAATGTATCGTAGCTTATGCTAGAGTTTTAGCCTTCAATTGGAATGATACAATCTTAGTATGCCATTACTTGACATGCTTCAAAGAATGTTTAGATAAACTCACATGAATTACAATCATTCAATTATTTTCCACTTAACTTGTTTACCTTAAAATATAAGTCAACAACAATCAAAAAGCCAATTGGATTAAAGTTCACAAAAATATAACAAACATGTCAATCAATAATTACTTCATAGTTCCAAAATAACTGTATTAGTGATGTCAACCTTATATTTTTTAAGTTTTGGTTTGATGCTCCAATACATTTGGTATTGGAACTAAATTTTGCACATATTTGTAAATATATCTCGGATAATCACTAGGAGTTAGACTTGAACTAACATAATTAAAATTGAAATAAACATACGTATGCAGCATAGAAGCATGGTTTCTCCCATTTTAATATCACATCTCTTTGCTTCTGTTGGTGCTCCATTTGGTAGTTTCCCTTTTCTCTTCTCCTCTCTTTTACAAAAGTTTATTTCCTCCTCGTGACCAACAGATGAAATTGAATGAGTCATGGAAATAGAATTTTCATATCTTGGTCGATGCCATCAAAAATTGTTTTGATACAGGTGGAACGAGATATTTATGCTTGATATAAGCCGATTGTCCTAATGTGCCAATTGTCTGAATGTTAATTTTGATTGATAGCGACTTACACTTGAGTCTATGGTTTGGGTGTAGGGAAAGACACTTGCAGGAAAAGAGGAGAAAAAATGAGAGTTACAATTAAAGGGGACAACCTTGGTGCAATTTTATTTTTGTGGCATAACTTGGAATTGATTGAGTTTGTCTAGTGATTTCTTCCTAGGTGATAGATGAATGCTTTACCCTTGGCTTGCTGTGATACTATGATGTTTCTAACAATCAGGATTGGGCAGGCATGAACTATGCCGACTAGTATTCATTTAGATGTTCGAGAATCCTAGATCTCATTGATTTCTTTAATGGAATTAATTTTGCATCTGGTTAGAGGATTTTTTTTTTATTGCACTTGATTGGTTCCATCATTTATGTAAACATTACTTATAGTCACTCTTGCAAACTTGGTCTAACTCCTATTTCCTTGCTCTACAACTAGTTGATTTTGGACTCATGGTTTAAAATATTGTTTCAGGCTAGGGTATTTGTACATGATCGAAATAACATCGTCTTGATGTTGTATTGACATGCTGAGTAAGGTTTAAAAGGCAGTTCTATGCTGTATAGGACCAGTCTATTGCCTAGCATCTAGGCAGGGACAGACAATCAATGTTAAATAATACTTAGAAGAGAAAGTTATATTAAATTAAAATTAACTAATATTGATTGATATATAGAAACTATGTTCAACACAAGTTTATAATTATAAATGAATGTCCTAATTAATAAATAAAGAGTAAAACCACAATAATTATGAAACATTTTATCTTTCACATTGTGACCAAATAAAACAACCTTACAATTTGGAAAACAAAATTAGAGATTCTCTGTTTGCTGAGATTAAATGATGAAAATGTGAAAAAAAAAATCAGAAGAGGGAGGACACATATAGAAGACAAGGAAGAAAAGATGATCAGAAAATGACTCAGAATTAGTGTAGGCCGTTGACATAGGTGAAAAAGAAGAGGCAAAAATCACATGGAATGGGAGGCTTCGCCAAACAATAAGTATTGGGTGGGCTAACAGGGAAAATTAGGGTTACTTTCTAATATTAAATGAACCAACAATTTATTAAAAAATTATTTTGTCCCTAAAAATTCTTAGGCCACTTCAGTGGATGAAGCCATTTTTTAAAAGAGTCGCCTAACAATTAGGCAAAGCTATCCCTTACCATAATTGCCTAGGCAGCCATCTTTTAAAACAATGCAACATATACATAGTGATGGCATCAATGAGGAGGATTAAATTCAAGAGGACCGGGTGGTGAATGTTGGTATACCTTGCCTTTTTCCAGCCAATGACATTTTTTTATCACAAGACATGCAGTACAACTATTTTAAAATGGTTGTTTAGTTAGTTATAGGTATCTATAGATGCCAAACCACTTGCAACTTTAGTCCAATATGTCGCAGGGGTTTGTAACTGTTTGCACCTAGGTTAATGTGTGATCCTTTTGCAGTTATGTAGATGTAGCATTTGTGGTTGTATGCAAAAAGTAATTTGCCCTGGGCTCATAAATGAACTGCAGGAACTGATGGAAGACTCCCATTGTGCTTTTAAATCTTTACTCAAACCTGTAATTAATGCCATTAAATTAATTCATGTTTGAGATGTCTAAGTTCTTTGGTTGAGGAAATTTGGGTAGATTGCATTGGGGTGAGTTTATTGGGTACCAGTTAATTTTCTTTTAGCAACTTTTTGGGTTGCATATACTATTTATTTTTAATGAGATCTCCTAATTGTCCATGTTTGACTTGAATTCCAGGTTTTCAGATTCCTTCAACTTTTTGGTCAATTTACCAGAGGAAAAGCATATCTGGTGTGACTTCTCAGACCTAATGGTACCTCTTTTGGAGACATTCCATAATTATTTCAAAGATGCAAATTGTGATTCACCACTCAAGATTTTGTGGAAGCGAGTTTCTCGAGAATTAGGTCACTGCACCCAATGTATATGTCAACATCATCATGCTCAAGAATATTACAATGTTGAATACGAAACAGATTCTGTTGATCCTCTACTGACTGTATTGCAATGCCTTGATGAAGAAAGGGTAACAGAGCATCTTAGAAAAATTAATGCAAAAATCCGCTGCAAGGAATACAATCCAGAATCTCAGGGCACAGAAATTGTTGGTGTGATGTTTGAAGTATGTTGTTTGCCACTCCATCCTCAATAGGTGCTTGTGGATTTATTTATTGCATGAAGCAGGAATGTTCTTTATACCTTTCTTGTCCTTGTTTAGTTTTAGTGGAGTTTCATCTAAGAACAAAGTTTGCAATTGTTAACCAAAGAAAAGAGTTTGCATTGAGCTTTAATATAAATTAAATATCAAGCATAATTTATTACTTTTCTATCTTTGTATGCCCTAAATTTGATGCAATGAGAAATGTGGTGCAAATTTTATCTTTGCATTAGGTTTTCTCAAGCAAGGATTATTATTTTGGACTACAAACATAATTAATTGCTTTTATATGGATTTATGCATCTTTGAGTGTGTATTTGTTTTTATTTTGTATTTTGATCCATGATGTTTCTTAACATTTTTTTTTGTTAATCATGAAATTTTAAAACCTACCATATTTTCATTTTGCAGGTGCTAATGTTTCCTCTATTGTTGGATGACCAATTACTAGCTAATGAGTTTCAATTTTTTATTGAGGCAGTTGATGAGTCTCATGAAGTTACTCTCTCAAGCAATCAACAGTACCCAGTAATTTTCTTGTGGTCTCTATAATTCTCGTTTGCTACTTCATCATATCTCTATTTACTAGCTGTAGCTGGACTTGGGACCTGTTTTCATCTCTTCTTTTCAATTTCTCTTACTCTGATAAATGATTGTGTACATATAACAGGGGATTTATGCTCTGCTCTTTCTTAAAAGTGGGAGAGCTCGAGCAGTTGGGTTTCGTTTGGCTGGATGCATGGGAAAGCTGAGGTAATTTTCCATATTGATCGTTTGGGATTCAATTCAAAAATTTTCTATTGAGATGCTATAAACTTGATAGATGGCTCTGTTCGCAGAGATTTAAGACTATATTAGGATGAGTGTGTATTTGCTTCCTTCATGGGGTCATTATCTCATGTCAAAACTATTAGGCTTAACTATTGGAAACAGAAATTCTTCAGCTGATATTTTTCCCTATGCGATTGACACAAAAATATAAATGATAAAGGATAATTATACATTTTCCTGTAAGCCAATGAAGAATAGTTAATAACAAAATGTAAAGAATCATAAACATAATTAGGAGCCTGGATATGCTAACAACATACAGATTTTTATATGATCTATAAAAATACATATTTAGATTGCTGGTTTGCTCTTATCCAGTTATTCGGACAGAAGCATAAAAATATACTGTCTAGTCATCTTCTGGTATTCATGATGGCTATAGTATATGGAAGATTGGTATGCAAATATTATTAAATCCTTATCTTGTCTTATTTATTTCACAAACATGTTTTAATTCTTTCCAACCTATTTCAGCCAAAAAAAAATTAGTTTGTTGTATGCTCAAATGGTTTCATTATTATGTTTCCATACTGATTCGCAACTTCTTTTACAGGAAATCTCAGTCTGTTCTTTAATAAGAAATGGTCATTTAGTGCTTAGTATTGAATGTTATGCATCACACTGCTGTTGTCCATTACCATTCCTGCTTGATACTATAAATACTTAGCCATCATTGCCAATTCTTTTTTGCAACAATAAATTTTCCATTCAGAATTTTACATGATTGGGACCAGAATCATGCTTATAATGTGTTTTACTATATCATTTTTAGGAGAGCAGCAGATCTAGAGCCTATCCAGACTTTATTACGGAAGTATATTGGGTTTCTTGAAGCAGATGTTTTGCCATCAGTCTCAGATATGTTAAGGCCAAGAGTGCAGCATGAGCGCATAAATGTATGGAATGGCTTTAAAACATTGTATGTGATTTTTTTATTGGATGCTAAATTAAGCTTGCCCCTTATACGTTACATGCTTCATAAATTTATTTCCATGAATGCTCTTTATGTGGAACCATTTTTGCTTTTATTTGTAGGCTTGGCTTTCTTGAGGCGGAAGCCCTTGAAGATGGGATACTGGAGAAATATCCTATTTTCTTAAGTATAGTACTCAACCATGTTAGTGATGACACAGCTGAGTTCTCATTTGCTGTTGCTTGCCTTAGGACACTATTTGAAATGCTGGGTCAGTATTTTACTTGATTTTTTAATGTTAGAAAAGTTCGTAACTAGAATGAGACATGATTATGATTCATTGTTTTTCATTTCTAGGATGTAAGTTGTGGTTGAGAACAACACTGTCTCCCAGTATGATGCGTAACACTCTATTGGGACAATGCTTTCACACTCGCAATGAGAAAAGTCATAAAGAAATATTTGATCTTTTTCTACCTTTTCTACAGGTTTTTCATTGCCATCTTTCTACTTGTAAATATTTAATGTTCTTACTTTGATTGACAACAGTCCTTTCATATTTTAGTTCAATTTCTAAATTGTTCTTCATTTTATAGCTAATTCAACCATCTGATTTGTGTTTAAATTCTTACTCCAGTCTCTTGAATCTTTGCAAGATGGAGAGTATGAAAAACAACGAAGGCATTTTCTTTATTTTCTTCTTCATCAAGTAACTCAGAGTAGAAACTTCAGCAATTTAATGAGAAAGAATTCTTGTAAGGTGGGCTGATCTCTAGATTCACATGACTTTGATCAACTTTGGTTCCTTATTGTATTGATTTTAGTGATTCTATTATTATACTCAGTTGTGTTGTATATTTCTCTACTTTATTCAGATTTCTCTTCTTATTGTACATCGTGGTTATATGCTGAATCCTCCATGCCCACCTTCTGAATGTGCTCACATGTGGTAAGCAATTGGCAAATTTGTGCCTTTTGGTAATTGTTTCTTTCTGTGATAATTGTTTCAAATTTGCCATTTCCTTGACCTTGTACTATTTGTACGATTCTGTATTCTATGAAAACATCTACTCTGTTTCTATATTTATTTTCTAGTTCTCTTTTAATCTATCCAATGCTAAAGTTTTTGCTTCACTGTTATCTTATTTTATAAATCACACACTCATCTTAGAATTCTCATCTTTACTTTTATTCATTTTACTTCCTGACAACCTAAGATTAATTCATAAAGCATGAATAGTCATGCTATAGTCTTGCAAAATTAGATTTTAGCCTGAGGGGCACACAACTTTCAATTTAAGCATTCATTCTTATCCAATTAATAATATGTTCATCAATATCTCCTTTATATCCTCCCATCTAAATTATTCTCTCAATTTTTTGCACGTATATTTTTATTTTTACATAGGACTTTAAATTCATGAATTTTCCCCTGCAATTCAAACTTCAAATTCAACTTTTTTCCACTCATCAATTGAAACTGCAAAGCTTTCCACATAGTACTGGATCCCATTTTGTGGGTCACTAATAATGGCTCATGTTGGAACTGATGTCCTAATGGTTTTTGTATAGAATGCACAATCATACATGGTTTATTTGTATGTTTGTTTGTTTTGGTTTGGTTTGTTTAATTCCTTTTCTGTTTTGAGGAATACATTTTTATGTTCATCTCACCATTTTTTTCTTTTTTGCATAATTTTGGTATGATCACTATTCGCAAGTCCACCATATCTTTTGTTTGGCAGGGGTCCCTCTTTGGTCAACTCATTGATGGATTCATCTCTGCATTCCTCTTTGCGTCAGCCTGCATTTGATCTAATCAATACCATAATAGTTTCTGATGCTTCTGCTTTGGTTTCCTTGAAACTGAAGAATAGAACTTCAACTTGTCAATCAAGCACCCGCCATGTTTTAGTTGTTGATGAGGATGAACAACTATTTTCTCATGATGTTGAAGAGAAGGATGATAACTGTTGGAGTGAATTTAGCACCCAAAACAAACTTACCTCTTTTGAATGTACAGAATGGGCCTGTATCCCAATGTTATGGTTCGAAGTTCTAATTAAAATAGAACCCTCTATGCTTCCTATATCCTTTTCCAAGGCTGTTTTCTGGGCTTTGTCTCACATATCATTATTGGAGTTTGCCTCTACGATGGAATTATCATCCTCCATTGAAGAATGGTTGTCAGTAAATGCGAGAGAAATTTCATCATCTTTTGGTTGGGAAATTCCTACTGGAACAGATGATGGTGGTGATGGGAAGGATTGTAGAAACTCTGTCAGGGCTTCATCTAGGACATTGGTTCTAACAAAAACACTCAAGAGGTATAGCAATGTTCTTCTGATGAGAGTTCCATACATTTCTTAACAGTTTGATTAGTTGATGATACAATGTTCATGTGATGTGTGAGTGTGTCAACAATAATTTTCTTTATCTCCTTGCTATTCTCTATCATAAACACCAACTGATCTCTGACACTTGATTAGGTTTTCTGCCCATTTTGTATTGCAAGTAGAGCGACATGAACTTCATAAGCAGTGGACTTGGATGCCAAAAATGGCTGAGAGCTTGATACTTTTAATTATAAATCCGGATGACGTAAGTGTTCCAATTTTAGTTTAGTTTCGTGAAGTCTTTTTATTCATTGTGGTAGAGATGCATTCTAGGATTGGTGAGAGAGAATCATACTAGTTCTATGCTGGCATGCTATGTTGGTCAGCACAGATTTACATATACAGAGTTTGACTTGTAAAAGAATCCATGCTAGCTGCTAAACAATGGACATAAAGAATTGGAGCACTAGTCAGCAATGGAGTCTTTTACGTCAAACTTTGTGCATGTAAATCTGTGTTGACCAACATATCCATGTATGACTTAGCACTACGAATGCTGGCTTTATGCCATGATGTAAAACTGAATAAATGTAATATGGTTTCAATGATAAAAAAATTGATGAAGTAATTAAGATGAGCCGACATAAAATTTCTATAAGAGACATCTTGGTCTATTATTTAATAAAAGAAGATAATGATGAAGATATGATAGTTTGTTTTGTGAGATTGTTGAAAGAAAACTTTTAAGACTGGTACAACCTACCATACTTAATAAATTGAAATATTAATTTAGTAGAGAAAAATGGTATGATAGATATGGAATTCTGGAAAGGATAAAATAGAAGAATACCAATATCCAAGAACAATTTTATATTTCCATGTTAAATATGACAAAATGGATTAAGATGGTATAGACATGTTTAGCTGATTATTAGATTCTATAGTTACAAGAATTGAAGGTATAAGTGGGAGGTGTAATGATAGAGGAAGATCAAAGAAATAATTTGTTGATTGAATAAAAAATAATTTAATTGCTTTTGCCTAAAGTTTAATGGGGGATAATATCTATGTGCCTGACCTAAAATAGTTGGGACCATGGTTTGAAATCTCATACGATATTCGACGAAACTTGGCATGCTATAACACATGCCATAATGAATTGAAATAATATTTGTTAATTTTTTTGTAACTTGTGTTCATGCAAAACCAATGTCAAAATTGTACCATTGTAGATGGACACAAATTGTCTTTTCTTATTCTTTTTCTTTATTCACTTCCTCCTTCCACCTCTAATTTGCTATTGACACCATATTTTGGAATGTTGACATGACACCAAAATAATATCGTTTGAGTCAAAGATCCAAATTCTAGCATGACACGATTCGATATGATTCAAGATTTTGAACCTTGGTTGGAACAAATAAAACTAGATGATGATGACCATTTTGGTGCAATATATTGCTTGACCTAGCTCCTAACTTGACACCAAAATAAGCTAGCAGAGTTGAGAAGGAAGAAGAAATGGAAATGCATAATTCTTGTATGTTGTTACTATCTACATTCTAGATCCATCTAATCTTCAAAATATATGATGATTTTAATATAATATATTTTTTGAAGGCATATCCTTAAATTATTTTCATTCTTTTGGTTAGGCTATAAGACAAGTTGATAGGGTTATATTGGAACATGTTTCAAGGACTCGAGGTTTGACTTCAGGACTTCAGTTTCTTTGCTCTAGTGCTACTTCTATGTCTGCTATCTTTTCCGGGTTGAGATTTGTGTTGCAACAGGTATGCTTTGAAATGCCATGTCCTTTTTTGGCATAATACTTGGAGACCTGCTTCAATTGAGAGGCCCCATCTATATTTATGAGTAGAATTTGTTTTTTGTGCTCCTTGTGCAACTTTCAATTGACAATCTGGCATTTCAATTATATACAATACATTACAGTAATTATGCATGAAACTCCTTTTCTAATGTATTAGAAATAAAATTGTCACATCAACTTGCAATGTGTTAATGATATGGTAATGCATCAAAAATGTTATTTCAATGTCTAATATGTATCTAATCATTGAAAATATTAGTGATACTGTCACACCAATTGTAAAACATTTTGTCAATTTGTTATGTATTATAGTTGCAATTTATCAATTGAAAAAAACTTCACCTTGGTATAGTATGTTTTGATCAATCTCTTTGAAATCAGTTGTCATACTACTGTGTTTCCTTTGTTTTTTTTTTTTTGTGATTTTATCTTGACATCGACTGAATGACCACAATCAAATAAAATGATGCAGGTTTCTTGTTAAGAACTTCAGAGGTTAACAGATGGTGAATTTGGTTTCTTTATGTTTTTTTATTGTTTGGCGATTGTGGACTTGCTATTTTTCAGATAATAGATAGTCCACATCCATATTATTGACATTTTGCTTGCAAGAGTTGGGTCTACTTCACAGCTAACTTGGATCAAGAAATGAGAAATATCTCTCAAGACTTACTTTACAATAAAGCATGCAAATTTATACCAATAAGTTGATAGAAATTTTACTAGATTTGTATTGTCTTATTTTTCATATCCAACAGTAAGGAAAGTTAAGTGGCATTCACTCATTAATAGGATGTTTTCGTTTCTTCCTTTGAAGATTGTATTATACCAGTCAATAAACTCCCGATGCACATAATAGATAGTTTAGAGCTCTTATGTCTTGTTTATTATGGAGCGCAGATGAAGGAAAGAATTGATCGTTTACTTAAAACTTCATTTCACCCAATTTTGGGTGGACTAAAAAATGGATAAAAAAATAATATGCCGATAGATTATCAATCCATCCGTGGATCATTTTTTTCATTTTTTTTCCATCCAAAATTGGGCAGAATGGAGTTTTCATCCTTCTCGCAGCAACTCCCTAGATGAACTCGAGTAACCAACAACCATCATTAACAACATTAACGATGAAATAGTGGGTGTGAGCTTGCGACCTAGCTGTGATTCGCAGTTGTGGAGTTTGCAAGCAAACAACTTGGTTGCGATTCACGACTGCACCTCAATAAGCAAGCGACCTGTTTGTGGTTCATGGCTTCGGTGGTCGCAGTTCTTAGTTGTAGAGCTTGCCAGCTCACGGCTAGATCGTTGCAAGACCTATTTGGCCATGAGTTGAGATTGTTGACCGTGGTTGCAGTGAGACCTATCTTCCATTCTTTGTTTTCCTTCTCATGTTCCTCCTTTTCTTCCCATTTTTTCCTTTTCGTTCTCTTCCTTTCCTATGGTGATTTATTTTTGCCTGTGATTACTTTCCCTCCATATACACTTGAAAGTAAATAAAGCATTAGTCAACAACAACAATGACCAAGCCTTATTTCATTAGAAGGGGTTGACTCTATGAATCCTCCTAAGTCATTGAGCTCTATCCCCTACTATATCATTATCTATATTTAAATAAATTATATTTTATTTTATCGGTGTTAAACTAAGTATTCTTTGGTCTTTTCCTTGGTTAATATGTGTATTTGTCATTATTTCACATCACCTAACTGGAGCAATTATGGATCGTCTAAATACATGTCCATACCATCTTAAACACGTCTTTCGGAGTTTTTCTTTAATAGGCACAACCTCGATTTTCTCTCTAATATTCTCATTTTTTATCTGTTCATTCTGTTCGTACATCCACCTTAATATTCTCATCTCTATGACTTTCATCTTCTACAATAATTAGGTTTGCTTTAAATATTTAATTGCAATAATTAGATTTTATTAGAATAAATACATTTAACTTAAATTATTAAAATTAGTTGAAATTAATTAATATAATCACAATTCAATTAATTAATCTAATTAATTATTTACATTAATTAATCTAATTACAATTAAATTAATTTAAATAACTACTATAGTTTAAATTATTTAAAATTTATTTTAACTTAATTTTAAAATTAATTTAATTAAATAGAAGTAAAATTAATTAAATTTGATTAAAATAACAGGAATTTGTTTAAATTAAGTTAGAATTGATTAAGTTTACCAAAATTAAGTAAATTGATTAAAAGCGTTGATCAGAAATGATTAAATTAGAATTAAATTGAAAATGTAGATTTTATTAGACTCAAAACAGAATTACACTTTTGTAATTTATAGTATTTGTATTTAATAAAATATAAATGTGTGAATTTTAGATTTTTATATATCTTTTATTGTATTATTCCGTGTGATCTAGAGGTCACGGGTTCGAGTCTCGGAAATAATCTTGCAAAGTAGGATAAGGTTGCTAGACCCTTTCCCGGGACCCCGCATTGGCGGGAGCTTTGTACCCTGAACTGTCTTTTTTTATTGTATTATTTCCTTGCATTTTTTTTTTGATTTTTTTATGGATTCCAATCCGATCAATCCCATTGATCCCACTAATTTAATATTCGATATTTAGATTTTTAAAATTTTTATACTGATACTGATATTGCCAATCATGTAGTACAATATGTTAAATCATGGTCTCTTCTAATGATTTTAAAAATGGTGCTAATCTCCATTGTATTGTGTGATTGGAAACAAAGTGTTTCTTGGTGCAGTTCCTAGGCCATTCTATTATGACCAACTGAAATGGGTAGCCAAATGTTTGTTTTTGACTAACTAGTTCTGCCAAATGTTTAGTTATGTTTGAGTGGTATTCTTGTTCACATATACTTGTATGATTCATTTGTTTATTTGAACTTTGGTATTAATTCCTTTAGTAACAATTAATTTCTGAAACACCACTAGCTGTTCTGTTTGATTTGCTTGTAATTTCAATTGATAATCAACATGTGTGTGGGCTCTCTTCAAACTTCCAGATGTCATCTTAGTTTACCTGAAGTGTTTGTAGAAATCAAACTAATGATCCTGACGAAGATACATCATCTACAAATAGTTGCAACCCATGGCTTTTCGTTGCATGATGATCAACAAGCAGTTTTTCCCAATTTTGTTTTGAAGTAATGCTATCTTTGATTGTATGAATCTGTTGCATTTCAAGACTAATTCGATATACACCATTTGATAATTTGAGTTAATTTCAGGGTTTGAACTTCTTTAGTCACATATTTTATTTTATAGTATTTATTTTCTTTGGTAGCTGCAGGAGAGGATGCAATTATGCAAAATAAGTTAAGATGGTATCGACATTCAAAAATGATTGATAAACATAGATACACTTGTTGAATCAACTAGTTGTTAAGGGTTGAGGGAGATCAACACAACTGGTCAATGTAATTGAACATGATTAAACATTTGAAATTATATTGACTATTATACTATTTATCACGATGAGGATGGTGCTTTTTATTATGATTGGCAACTTAAATTTGTGCTTTTAGTACCTTTTTTACCCTCAAAAATTCAAAAATCTTTCAATTTATACAAACAATGTGTATACTTATCACAGGCCTTGACTGATTCACTTGTTGAAAACTTTCATAATCTTCATCACCTCTTTTTCATCATCCGCAAACTTTTAAAGGAAGTAGTTACTACCAATCTAATATCAGTTAAAGAGGATTTTAAATCTGCAAATCATGTATTTCATGGGGGTTTTTTGCATCAACCATGCTTTGAAGATTTGCCAGACACATCAGATGGAAACTCAGGTACCACAGTTGACATGAAATCCTGGGAGAAATTTTGTTGCTCTTTATCAGCAATTGTATGGCCATCAATTGTCAAATGCTTAAAGAATGGGAAGGAACTAATTAATTCCAAATCTTGTCAGGTACTTTTCTTCAATTTTCTTGTTACATTTCATAGTCCTAACTTGTTTGACCTTTTCAATTATTTGTTAGTTAGATTTGACAATGACACATACTGTTTGCTTTTGATGGCTTTGGATTTTGCATTCATGGTTCTAAGTGTCGATTGGTACCAGTCGGCATGGACAAACTGTATTGTTTTTGGATGCAAACAGGTACCTACTATGACTACACAAATAAATGTCACCATCCTTCTTATGCCAACACAATTTTTATGGTATTGATTAGGACTGCCTGCCTCCACGAGTACCATCCAGAATTGACCAACACAAAAAGATTCTCTTCTCCTATGACTCATCCTTTAATTATGTTTGTCAACCATGAGAAGAGATGAAACAATAATGATAATGGAGGGTAAGAGAAGCACTGGTGGATGATACCGCTTCGGATATTAAGATTATTTTATTCTGATTCCTTTGATCTATTGATCATAAGGAAGGAAATGAAACACTAAAAAGAGAGGGGAGGGGAAGAGATGTATGAATCAGAACACTAGCAGTAGAAAAGAGGTCAGAGTTAGAGAAATCAAGATGTACCTATAACTGTTTTGGTTTGAATTGTCTGTGCATGTCCAATCTCCAGTATTTAACCTATATATATTTATATATTTAGAGAAATCGATCCCAATACCATTTGTTTTGGGAGTATTATTTAACATGGTTTTTGAAAATTATGCAATTGATCTCTATAGGACACCACAAGAACTAGTTTCCCCATTTGATGCATGAATGCTTATTTTGATATTAAGAAGGTATAATCATTAGTTTAAATGCTTATTATATTTTTGGAGCTTATTTCTCTAAAATCTTAATTAAATTAACTTGTAGTAGACTTTATATTTGTAGATGAGCTAAGTGGAAGGGAATTATAGAATTTAAACTCATTTGAATAGATCATAGAACATGTTTTCAAGTATGCCTTAGCATGCCTCAGTATCCTCATGACATGATATTGAAATTGTATAGTTCCAGATGAATACTGAATAAACCTGGTTTTAATTCACTGTTTTTTACTCCCTTGGTTCATTGAGGATATTTTTATTCATTCTATAATTTTCATATTTCATGTTATTGCAGATGACAAGTGTACGGTTGCTCGAGGCACTGCCTGCTGTTTTTGAAAGCCTCAGTTTCTCTTCACCTGAGTCGTCTGCCAATCTAGCATGCCTAACGTATGATATCCTTGATCCGAAGTGGCTGTCTGATTTGGTGGAATGGGGGAGATCGTCTCTTATTGTTGTTAGTAGGCATTGGAAGCAGTGCACACTTACCATTCTCAACCACTTAAAAAATTCACGGACTTTTAGGATATCATGCAATCTCGATGTCATTCAAGAAATTATGTCACAGGGTTAGATTTTTCAGTTGGTTTTTGTTTTGTATCCCTTTGCTTTTGGTTCATTTTTAATCATGTGCTTGTTCTTGCATTCCAGCCACTGTGCCGATTGATAACCTTAAAGAGAGAGTTCATCAACTTAAGATATCACTTACTCAAGAAGCATCAAAAAATAAAGTTCAAAGGGGAATGCTATTGTTTTCCGAGCCTATCCGTGAGAAGAAAACTGTTCCCAAGACTTGTTTATATGATGATCATGTTAGTGCTGGGGTGACCTTGCCTCAGTCAGCTAAGATTGAAAACGTTATTGTACTTTCAGATGATGAAATAGAAGAAACAACTTCCCCTGGCTTTATTGGCATAGAGAACTCATCAGATCACCATAAGCAGATAGATACTACTTTGCCAAGTGACAATCTTCAGAATTTTTCTTCAAGAATATCTCCTACTAACACTCAGCTCTCTTCTCATATACCAGTGAATGATGTCTTTAGTGGTAATATGGTTTCATTGGAGTCATCTATCTCTGCAAGCACACCTTTGATTCCTTTAAAGAACTTAGGAGCAGATAAAGAATTAACTAAGTCATCTAATACAAGTGAGGACATTTCATCCATTAGGAAAGACAAGCCAGTTAGCCAAGCAAAAATGCCATCTGCTAAAAAAATTTCCTTATTAAAAGAAAAGGATGCTGCTGCTATCAAAGAGTTGATACGTGAAGATGATGATATACTAGAGCATGCACTTAATGGACCTACACATTCTAAATTGTTTCCAACAAAGCAAAGCATACCTGTACCTAGAAGGCAAGTTGTACAACTTCAATTGCCAACTAAAAACAAATTAAGTTTTCTTAATAGACAAGAATCTGGGATCAGAAGGCTTAAACCTCCTAAACTAGATGACTGGTATCGACCCATCTTAGAGTTAGACTATTTTTCCCTTGTGGGTTTAACTGCTGGCATTGATGATGGAAAATCTTCAACTAGACTAAAAAAGGTTCCTTTATGTTTTGAGTCATCAAGCCATTATGTGCAGATTTTCCGGCCATTGGTATTGGAAGAGTTCAAAGCCCAATTACATAATACACACTTAGAGACTTCTATGGAAGATATGTGCTGTAACAACTTAAGTATAGTTTCAGTTGAAAGGGTGGATGATTTTCATCTCATTCGTGGCTGTCTTGATTCAACTCAAAGTGTTGCATCAAGAATGTACACAGAAAATGATTTGGTTTTGCTTACAAAGGAACCTTTGCAAAATTATGCTCAGAATGTGCATGTACTTGGAAAGGTATTGTTATGATTTGATCTTTTACTGAAAACTAATTGAGTGTCTTACAGTGTTATCATATGTTGTTTTCTTAGGTGGAGAGGCGCGAAAAAAATGACAAAAGTCATTCAATAGTTCTTGTAATCAGGCTATATCTTCCAAATAGTTCTTCAAGATTCAACAAAGGGAGAAGACTACTCATTGAACGAAGTAAATGGTTTTTAAGTAGGCTTATGAGTATCACTCCTCAACTTCGAGAATTTCAAGCCCTGTCCTCGCTTAATGACATCCCTGTTCTTCCAATCATTTTAAATCCATTGAATCATGCTGCTGGATATTCTGGATCTAAAAAGTTTTTGGAAAAGCTTTCTCACTCCTTGCAGAACATCTTGATATCATCATATAATGATAGTCAACTTCAAGCTATAAGCTTTGCCATTGGATCATCTGAGTCCAAGGAAAACTTTGAATTTTCTCTCATTCAGGGTCCTCCAGGTTTGTAAATTTCACATCTGATGATGTTGATAAAGTTTCTCATAGCACAATCTTAAGCTTATTTTATGCTGCAGGAACTGGCAAAACTAAAACCATTGTTGCCATAGTGAGTGCGTGGCTTGCTTTACCTAGAGTTTCTAAGAACTATTGCTCCAGAATATCAAACATGCATTCAGTGTCAACTAGTAATGAATCTCACCAGAAAAAAACACCTATCAGTCACTCTGCTGCAGTTGCAAGAGCTTGGCAGGATGCTGCCTTTGCTAAACAATTAATTAATAACGTGGAAAATGATTCCTCTGGACCAACTGAACGATCTCCAAGGGGGAGAATACTTGTCTGTGCCCAATCAAATGCTGCAGTCGATGAATTGGTATCAAGAATCAGTAAGGGACTTTATGGAAATGATGGGAAGGCCTATAAACCATATCTAGTGCGTGTTGGAAATTCAAAAACAGTTCACCCTAGTTCTCTACCCTTCTTCATTGATACACTTGTTGAACGACGACTTGCAGAAGAAATCAACAACCAAACTGGGGGCAAAAATGATAATATTGCAGAAGCTTCGAGTTCACTTCGTGCAAAACTGGAAAAAGTTGTAGACAACATCCGATACTATGAATCTAAACGTGCTAAAATCGAAGAAAATGAATTGAACACCAATGATTTGAATGTTGATAAATCTTTTAAAAAAAATGATTCATTAGAGATTTCTGACGCTGCAATTGGTGCCAAGCTCAATATGTTGTATGGGCAGAAGAAAGCAATCTGTGCAGATCTCGCTGCTGCTCATGCTCGAGAAAAGAAAGTTTCTGAAGAGAGTTGGTCCCTCAAGCAGAAAATTCGAAAATCTATCCTTAAGGAAGCAGAAATTGTGGTAACAACCCTTAGTGGATGTGGTGGTGATATATATGGTGTGTGCTCTGAATCTGCTTCTAACAATAGATTTGGAGTTCACTCGGAACACCACTTGTTCGATGCTGTTATTATTGACGAGGCAGCTCAAGTATGTTTATAGTGTTTGAGCATTATTATTAATTTTCTTCAATTATCGCATGGCTGAACAATATTCTGTGAAAACTTATTGAATTTTACTACAGGCTCTTGAACCTGCAACATTAATTCCTCTTCAGCTACTCAAGTCCAAAGGAACCAAGTGTATAATGGTAACTATCTTAATCATGTTCTGCATAGTTATCGCTATATAATTCTCACTTTAATAGAGTATCAATCAGACTTGTAACTTAGTTAGTGGGCTTTTTTTGAAGGTGGGTGATCCCAAGCAGCTTCCTGCTACTGTATTTTCTGATGTAGCCAGCAAATTTCTGTACGAGTGCAGTATGTTTGAGCGGCTGCAAAGAGCTGGTCACCCAGTGATAATGCTTAATGAACAGGTAATTAAGCTATAGGTTGATGAAATTCCACATAGCTTCAAGATGGAAAGAAACAACTATGGAAAAGCGGCTAGAGAAAAAAAACTTCATTGGAAAACAATCGCAAAATGTTTTTAGATGAGAGGAAAATATAAATTTCACAATTTTATTGGTTAAAACATATTAAAAATAAAAAATTTAAAGAAAATAATTTTGAATTTTTTAAAGTCAAATTTAAGCTCTACTGCACGTGATAGTGAGATTTCTGCCCAATTTAAACAAAAACTATAGATGAAAAGTGAAGAAGATATTTTTCAGTCCTTTACTTTCTTTCCTTTTTTTTTTTTTTTTGCTAAAGGAAACTAAAAGAAACACAATTTTGGAAATCTTTATGTTGCCTTATTTTATTCTAAGTTTCATTCATTGATTAATATAGATGACGCCAAAGTGTTGTATGTTTTGATAAGAGATTTTTGAGATCTTAATCTTTGTGTGCATTTGTGAAAGAATGTAATTTCAAGGACTATGTTAATCATCATGATCATCATCAATCTGATTTTGACTTAACTATTTGTTGTTTACCATCATCAATCTTATTATTATCTTTTGCATTTTCATTTGGTTCATATTATTTCACCTTCTCGATTTCAAATAAATACATTGGGTTTACTTTTTCAAGTTCAATCATTAGTTTTAGAACTGAAAATTTTTGATAGCCCATGGCTTTGAAACTTTTACTTTTAGAGGTAGAAAATAATTCTTTTTCACTTTTCTAATATTTTTTTTGAGTTCTTTATATATGGGTTCAAAAAAGGGAGTTAGGGTTCAGGCAGGACCAAAAGGAAATTCTGTTTTCATTCCCCAAATTGTTACTTTATTTTTTTTCATTGGATCTCATGAGATCATAGTTTAGATCTTCACCAAAGTCTTAAACTGAAAGGAAATATAATTTTTAACATGAAGACCATTTGTTAACCAATGTTGAGTAAATTATTATTTTTTAATTATATTGACTAACATTTTCTTTGATCTCTTTCTATATTGCACCTTCCACTCTAGTAGAGTCAATTTTTCAATCAATGAAATTTATTTATTATCTTTCAACATGGCCTAGGAGTCTATGCCATCTATTCGAGGTACAAGTGTTTATTTTATTTTTCTAGTAACTTTATATCCATCTTTACATTTTCATCTTTGTTATATTAGTTTTTTCGCCACATTCTTATAATTCTTTTCAGCCTAATGGGCACACAATAATTACAAAAGTTTTGAAGAAGCTTCTCTCCATTTTGACTGCCTATTATTTATAGTAGTAATAATGTCTTCATCAATATCTTCTAGCTGAATTTTTTTTCCGGCCTAATGGGCACACAGCAATCACAAAAGATTTGAAGAAGCTTCTCTCCATTTCGACTCTCTATTATTTGTTCTCATAATAATATTTCCAGCAATATCTCCTTGTTGTACAATATATCCAATATATTTAAAACTCTTATATCTATCTTAACTATTCCATTGTTGTTTGTTATTACTCAAATTTCATTTCATACATTCATTTTTCTTACTTTCTCAAGGGTTTTATTTGCCCACAATTAAAGATTTGAGTTTGATCTATTTACATGATTACCAATTAAAACAATATCATCTATAATTGAAAAATAGACTTGAGGTTTATTTATTAATATGATTGGTTTGTTCATCTAGTAGTAATGCAAAAACATAAGGGCATAGGATTGACACTTTGATGAGACTATAGCATATAGAAAGAGAATTGAGTAAAAAAATTGATGTCATTAATATTTATCATAGCTCATCAAGTGAACTAGAAGTGTTCAGGATCCTGAGACAATTTTTTAGCCATATACCTGTCATGTGTTTGTATAAGTTAATACAACAACTAAGTCTTTATACTACTAAGTGGGATCGGCTTTATAGATGTTCTTTCACTATTGGGCTCGATTCCTTATTATGTCCTCATCTATATTTAAATGAATTTTATCTTATTTTATTGTTGTTAATCAAGCCTTCTTTGGTCTTCCTCTTCCTCTTCCTCTTCCTCGATTAATATACATATTTGTTATGGTTTGCATAAGTTAAATGTATTCTTAAAATTATGGGTACTATCATTCTATACCTATAAGATATATCTATCGTTCTCTGATGCAAGATGTCTATACTATGTGGATACCAAGTACTGGAGGTTCCATGCTTTATGTTTTACATGAAGGCATACCATTTCTTTAATTCAACTTAAAATTGTAGTTGAGACTTTTAAATGAATGATAACTTGTATTTGACTTTGTAATGATATGCATGTTATGGAGTTATTTTGTGTAGCACAGGTTTCCTTTTTTGATTTAGTTGATTGGTGTCATTTTTTTACATAGATATCCACCACTAGATGTGAGATGATTAAGAATATATATTATTTAATAAAGTAAACATCCTTGTTGAATTTGGTGCTACCAGTAAGAAAGTTGAAGATCCAATTTGATACCTTTTACATAAGAAAATAGTTTAACTACCACTTTCAGTGGTCATAGATGTTCAATTTACTTAATGTTATATTTCCATTTCTATGTAGCATCGAATGCATCCTGAGATATGCAGATTTCCTTCGATGCACTTTTATGAAAGCAAGTTACTGAATGGTGCTAAGGTGGCAGATAGGTCAGCTTTGTTCCATGAGAACAATTATCTTAGCCCGTACATGTTCTTTGATATTGCTGATGGTCATGAGCATCATGGTAACAATGCTAGTTCTGTATCCCTATTTAATGAGGCAGAGGCAGAGGCAGCTGTTGATATATTGAAGTTCTTAAATAAGAGGTAAGCATGACTTTTCTGCTTGGGAAGATCCATGAAATTGTGCTGCTACTGTGCAATACTTATCATTATTCTGGTTATTACTCTCTTAGATACCCATTTGAATTTACCTCTCGAAGAATTGGGGTTGTAACACCTTATCGGAGTCAACTTTCACTATTACGTTCACGGTTTTCCTCTGTGTTTGGACCAGAACAAATATCTGACATGGAATTCAACACTGTTGATGGTTTTCAAGGGCGTGAAGTGGATATCTTGGTACTCTCAACTGTTAGGGCTTCTGGTTCTAGTGCTGAAACACCAAAATCTAGTTCCAACGGTATTGGATTTGTTGCAGATGTCAGGCGCATGAATGTTGCTTTAACAAGAGCCAAATTCTCCTTGTGGGTAGTTGGCAATGCCAGGACATTGCAAACAAATGTCAACTGGGCTGCTTTGATTGAGAACTCCAAAGAAAGGAATTTGTTCATTTCAGTTACCAGGCCATATAACTCAATCTTTACAAAGGCTGTCTCTTCATCTCGCAAAAGTAACCCTTCTAAGTTGGATTTGGATTCCAGTCACCATAATAACACTGAAAGAGTGAAAAATGCAGAGCGTGGAAACAAATTTGTGGGGTTCTGTACTAAAACTGGTGGCAAATTAAAGCACAGCATTAGCACGAACAATGACCCAAGCAGGGGCACCTTCCATAGCAGTTCATCAAATTCCACTGGCACACACAAGTTGGGAAGTAGTTCTTTACTTTCACCGGTGCAAGCAGAATACCCCAAGAATATTGTTTCCAGAGAAGCTTCTAGGAGTGAAAGAAAGCCTGTGAAGCAATGTGAAGATTCAGCTGATTCTGAAAATAGAGTAAGAAAACATTCAAGTTGTTCTATACTTGAAGATAAATCTATACATTTGGAACAGAATTCTAATATTGGTTCTCTGGTAGAAAAGGCAAAAACTGCTCGGAGAGTTTCTGAAATCCCAAGGTGTAATACTTCAAGTCAAAATTCAGTTTCCTTGGTTTCAAATGAATCGAGTCAGGGTCAGAGTAGCACCAAGATAGCAGATCCTGGTTCTCAGATGAAAGAGGCAAAAACAGCCCGGAGATTTTCCAAAACTCCTAGGTGTAATACTTCAAGTCCAGGTGCAGTTTCCCTGGCTTCAAATGAATCGAGTCAGGGGCAGGGTAGACATAAGATAGCAGATCCAGGTTCACCGATAAAAAAGGCAAAAACTTCTCGGAGATTTTCTGAAAATCCCAGGTGTAATACTTCTAGTCAAAGTTCAATTTGCCCAGCTTCAGATGGATCGAGTCCAGGTAGCAGTAAGATAGCAGATAGTAAATCTTGTGTTGTACAAGAACCTAAAGATTTGATTACGCGGAGGAAGCGACAGAGGGCAGATGTTGAAGCTCTGCTGTCTTCAGCTCTTATATCCTCAAAGAAACCTGGTGCATCGTCGAAGCCTGCTCCTGTGGAGAATTCTTATTCAAATAAAACTAGAAAAGGGATCACTAAATCAGCGACATAGTGTAGATGCTTTGCACGCAAGTGTTATAAATATTCACAACTTACTGTAAAAAGGTCCAGTTTTCTCTCCCTTTTTATTTTACTTTTTTACTTTTTGCTTTTTACTCTGCCCTCTGTTCTTTCATTATTTTTCCCCTCCGTTTTCTTTTGTTACAAAACGGAGCCTTTCTATGTTCTCTCCGATATTTGCTATATGAATTTATCACTTTTAGCAGGTTTAGTTTTTCAATTGCCCAATATAATAGCTGCCATTTACTGTTTGTTAATTGTGGGAAGAAGAAGCATCACGGGCGATGGGGCAGGTATTCATTCTCATTCGATGAAAAGGTAAGCACATATTCCTTCTTTTTTTTTCCCTTGACGTTTTCTCTTTGGCATCTGCCTTAAGAATGCGGCATTATCTGCTCTATTAAGGAAGCCTTGTGGCATCACCTTCTGTGACGTTACTCCCGCTTGCCACTCCACTACAGTGGCAAAAGCAATGCAATGGCATGAGTGCAATGCTCAATCAATTGAAACATTAAGTTTTGTATTAGAGATGGCAATATGGTACAGACTCCCTCGACATATGGTTCTTATTTTCCTTTCTCTATTGAACCACTTGTTTTTAATTATTTAAGCTGACAATGAGTTATGCTCATTTTAACATTTTTTTTCCTCTTACAGTATAATTTATGATATGTTTTCAATTTTCATACTCGATCTTTCGATAATAACATTTAATGCCATGTATGTAATGTCTGTTGACACAAGAAGACAAAATTTTAGAAATGGAATAAGAAAATTATAAAAATATAAAGATGAAAATGAACAACTTTTAAAGATATAGTTTTTCATGTACACTTTATAATAAATTACTATTTGATCATTAGGATTTTATAAAAATATTTCTTTAGGGTTTTTAGTTGCTTTCTAGGAATTAAACTTTTTCTATCAGTATGTTGAGTGACAAATATTTGACTGTTGGTTAATCATTAGTTGATCACTCTATAATATCTTTTTTGAATTCTGTCGTCGTTCTTTTCTTATTTGGTTCCAATTAAATTAGTCGCTATAACATCGATTTATTATACGTAACATCTTTCAATAGATTGGTTCTGAATCGATTGGGCAATCCATTTATAAGTATTTTGTTTATTGGAAATTTGGCTTGAGTATTGGTTAACCAACTAGTATATATTCTATTTGTCATATAGTTTGAGTCGTTAGTTTATTGGTGCAAACTATAATATTCCAAATAGACAAATTTGGGATTTTGGTTGACTTAGTCATGAGTTAACTAGTTAAATTATATATTCTGAAACACTTAGGTGTGTTTAAATTCAAATTATTATGTATACTTTTAGTTTTGATTATGTAATTATCAGATAATTATAATCATGAATATAATTGATCAAGTATAAAATATAATTTAAAATTATTTAATTTAATTTATTTATTTAAAAAATAAAATATAATTAAATTAATTATTATTATTGTTAATTTTATTTTTTAAAATTTAAAATAAATTTATATATTAATAAAATTAATTTGTTAAATTAATAAATATAATTTATTAATTTTATTTTTTTAAATTTTAAAATGAATTTATATATATTTTAATAAAATAACGTGTTAAAATAATTAATTTAATAAAATAATTTAATAAATAATTATTTTAATAAAATAATTCATTAAATTAATTAATATAATTTGTTAATTTTATTTTTTAAAATTTAAAATAAATTTAAATTAATAATTTTAATGTGATAATAAATTAATAATATATATATATATATAATTTTTTTTTAAATTTAAAATAATTTGTATATATTTTAATAAAATAATTTATTAAATTAATAAATATAATTTGTTAATTTTATTTTTTAATTAAAATAAATTTATATATATTAATAAAATTAATTTGTTAAAATTAATTATTTTAATAAAATAATTTATTATATTAATAAAATAATTTATTAATTTTATTTTTTAATATATTTTAATAAAATAATTTATTAAATTAATAATTATAATTTATTAATTTTATTTTTAAAATTTAAAATAAATTATCTTTTTTAAATTTATAAATATTTATTAAATTAATTAATTTGATTTGAATTAGATTTGATATATATTTCAATTAATTTAATTTTAAAATCAGATAGTAATTATAAAAAAATTTGTTAATTTTTAAAATCGTAAAAAATCTTAAACGCTGAGATAATTTTATTCAAGATTTATAATCTATTTATTGATATTTTATTGATATAGCGGTGATATTGCATTATTTGGGAATCGATCGTAACATAAATCAAATAAAGTTATCGTTGATAAATTTGAATAGATAATTGTTAATAATCTTGAATCAAATGTGCCCTTAGGTTGCGTTTGATTTAAATTATCATATATAATCTTGGTTATGTGATTATCTGATAATCATATAACCAAAGTTACGGGGTATAAAATATAATCTAATATTATTTGGTTCAACTTATTTATTTAGGAATAACACATAATCAATTTTATATTTAATATATTACCCTTAATTCAAATAAATTAAATTAAAAATATTAATATTAATAATGATAATAAATTAATAATATATCAAAAAATAAATATAATTTATTTATAATTTTTTAAAATTTAAAAAATAGAAAGTCCAAGCTGTGGTGAGAGAAGAAAATTCATATTATTGTCTTATAACAAGAGGGCAAATAAAGATTAAGACCATTGCTAGGAAATGGATGCCTAAAGAGTTCTTAATTACCCAATTGGTAGAAAAATCACTTCATAACCATTAGAATACCTTTTAGGGTCAACTACATAAGACTTAACTGGTGAAAATTTATATTCATGATTGACGTAGTATGTCATATATCCACCAAGTCGTGTATGACTCAATACTTTAACAAAAATTAAAATCCACCACCTCAATGGTCTCATACAATTGATCCTACGACTATTTATGAGGAAGTAAATCGGAAAGTTATAATTGATCTCGACTTTCGAGATTCGACCCTTATCCAATTCAATAAGTCTATCCTATAATAACCAATTCAACTATGCCCCGAGAGCATACATGATTCAATACATATCATATCCTAGTTTAAACTCCTTTCAAATATCAAAATCTATGATCGATATCGCACTTGCACTGCACTAACATTTTAGGCACTAATTTTCATGAGCAGAAGAGTTCAGAATATTTTTTTTCCTGTGTACTCTTACCGCCCAAATGCGCTCCATATATATGTAGAGTCCTGATCTGCCGCGCGACGCATCCCGCGCGACACCTGCGCGACAGCTCCGACCCACCGCCGCTTCCACCGCCGTCACGCCGCCGTCCGGTCACCGACGGCCGCCGGACCGGACGCATTGGAAAGCCAGCTCGCCGGCGCTCCGGCCGGGGCCGGATTCCGGCCGGATTGTGGCCGGAATCCGGCCAGAAACGCAACAGAACGACCCTTGTCCGATTTCAGCGGAAATCGGTCGGATTCCGGCCGAATCACGGCCAGAGACCGACCGCGGTCGACGCGCCGGCGCCGGGCGCGTCGACCGCAGCCGGTCTCCGGCCGGCCGTGATTCGGCCAGAATCCGACCGATTTCGACCGAAATTCGATTGGATTCCGGCCGAATTTGGTCGAAATACGGCCACCGGACCCGGCGCCGGCGAGTTGCGCATCCATCGCCGCCGGTCCGGTGGCCGGAGATGGCCGGACGGCGGTGAACAGCGGCGGAGAAGCGGCAAACGTCCGAGGAGAAATACTGTGCATCGCAAAAATGGACGGTCGGGATTGATTCGCGCACGGGTGCGCAGGAATCAGTCGCGCGGCAGATCAATTTTCTATATATATATGATTTCGTAAGTCTGCATATTACCATATAGTAATATAAATATCCTAAGTAAAATATACATAAACAAGACAAGATAATAAAACAGTCAAAATATTTTTATAGTTCCTCACAATTTACTGTTGAACAGACTAGAAGCAGCAACATTATTTATATCAAGGGAACAATTGAAATCAACACATATCATATGTTATATTGATGTTGGACTACAACATTTTTAATCATAAGCAATATAGACAATTGACTTAAGACTTAATTTAAATAATCAATGCTTGCCTAGTAGGGGCGGAGTGGACCAGGGGCGAGCAGGGCGTAGGGGGCAGGGCGACGACGGCCGCATATTAGGGGGAGGACGCCGGATCGACGGGGGAGAGGAGTGGGAACAAGCCTCGCGATTTCGGGAAGTCCGGGTCGGTGCGCGACGGGGAGCAAAGCGACGGGCGAGAGGAGCGACTGCGACCGCGATGGCTTCGGGAGGGGGCCGGAGTGCGCCCGCGATGGCTCCGATCGCGATTTTGGGAAGTCCGACCGCGCACCGTCGAACAAAAACGCAAATCGCTCGCCGCCGGTGTGGAGGCGATTTGGGTACTCGGAAGCTCGTGGAGAGGACGGCGAGGCAGAGGAAAGCTCGAGTTGAGGCGGGGAGAAAAGGGAAAGTCAAAATTTTGGCCTCGGGCGGGAATCCGATCTTCTTCTCCACGGTGGAAGTCGCCAGCCACGTCAGCGCGTCGCGCACGGAGTCACGCAGCACAGGCGCGCAGTATATCAAATCTGTATATATATATATATATACACGAGGCTCCAACATTCACCAGTTATATCTATGTTTTTAACACTCCAACCATCAGATATAAATTTGCCACCAACCAACCTCTGCCTTTGTACACAATCTACAGTGAAACAATATTAAATATCAACACTAATAATGGTTTGAATAGGAGGCTTTAAATATAAAATGTTCTTCATTATGGAGAATGATATAAAGTACATATGTGATCCTTGAATGATAAAAAAAATGATCCACAAGAAATAACAATTTTATACAAAAACAAGGATAAAAGTTATGTCACAATAATAATATTTGAGAAATAGATCAGTTATTCATATGGAAGCAAAAAATACCATCAATGAATGAGAATGATACATTTTAGCCATACAAGTTGCCCATGGCAACCCTTTCACCTTCATGATAAAGAAATTGACTTTAAAATATATTTGGCACGAAAAGGAATTAAGACGGTGATGAGGAACCATACTATGAACTTTCAGTATATCTTTTACGGCACTGTTCCTCCAGCCAAGATATAATATCATCAAGAACTTTAAAGATCATCTCATCTGATTCACCTTCTAGGATTGAATGATATGCACCTTCATACAAGTGTATTTTTTTGTCTGAGCTACTTGCCTTTTCATGCAGAGCCTTGCTCACAGAAGGTTCTGTTACGACATCAGCCTCACCGTGTAGAATTATCATTGGGAGGGAAACCTGGAACAGTAACATAACTTGGTCTCAACAAAGAAACTAAAATTGTGCTTAAAGGTTAAAACATCTGCAACCTCCCGGATGAGGAACAAACTGTGTTAGACACCCATTTCCAATGGGAAAGAATAACATATTGTTTACACGGGCAGATAGATATAAAAAAAATTTGAAGGAAACGAAATCATATAATCAATTTCTCTTGTTTACGTAGAAAGAAAGAGGTGGAAAATTTTAATTCCAACCATCTCTATTTCATTTCCATGAGATGGAAATGAAATTTACATGGCTCACTGTCTTAGATAAGCAAGAATATTTCACTTCATTTAACTCCATCAAGTAAACAAGATAAGAGAAATAGTGTAAATAAATTAGTATAATATCTCTCTCTTCTTTTCTCTACACCTAAACTATCATTTCCCTTTTACTTCATCCATTCCAAGTAAAAAACATCACAAGATAAAACCAAAGATGAATCATTATTTTGGCTATGAGGAATAAGACAATTTTTCTCAAGCCTCAATTCCAGTATAATTAATTGGACAGGTGACGTTTAACATTCAGCACAAGGATATGTATTTGTCCACCTAAGCTTTAGGAAACCTTCAGGCACAGTTTTCATGGTGAACATTTAGCATTCTCTAATAAATGTTGGCAACCTCAGGAAGAAACAGGATATTGAAATTGTTACGTTTGCTAGTGAAGACCATATTTAAATGAGCTTCACCAAATGAAGAATTACATATTGGATAACTACTGAGCATTCAAACACAAACCAAGAAATCAGCACTTATTTATATGATCTTTTGGTCCTTGGACAGAGTTACAAATTTCCGTTGCCAAAATAATTGTTACGTTTCCTCCAAGATTGAACACACAATTCTTCACATACAATAATATCTTAGACTGTATTCAATAATTGCTACTGATCATTCCCCCCTTATCTCAATAAAAAAACATGGAAAATCAGAACAAACAAGAATCCCAGACCATCCAACATATAGTCAAAAAGAAAAAGATTTCACTCCTAACTCAATTCCAATGAGCTCTCATGCATAATTTCACAATCCAGGTCAAACACATATTGGATAGTTTTTCCAAAGTTTTGAAACCTTCGAATTAGTTTTTATTATACAACAAAACATTCATCCTAATCCAACTTAACAATAGTGTGATAATCAATAACTGGAACAATTTATAGTAGCCACTAAGGAGTAGTGTAAAATGTAAAACTGGTTAAGGCTTAACAGTTCATATCTACCTGGTATTGCCTTTCTCAAAGGATTTTAGTAATACAGATCTATTACTCAAAAAGTGCAGTTGGCGTGACCCAACCAACCATCACAGCCAATGGGGATCTGTTTCCACAAAAAGAAGGCACAGGCAGAAAAGGCTACTGTTGTCGGTAAGTGACAAATGGCTAGGAGATCTTTTCTATCTTTCCCATTCTGTTATCTGTATGAACCAGCTTCGGCTATAGTTTGCAAAGCATTAAGTCCTTTAATGCTTCGCCTATTGTGAATAGAGGACACTTCTTAAACCATGGCTTGTATTAGGATAGAGGAGAATTATTCCAACCTTGTAACCCAAGGTATTCCTCTCTACCTACATATAACCATTATTGGAACATTACAAACAGACCCCTTACATCTTATATGTTTACATATAAGTCTAATTAGCCCATAACATTTCCTTTAAGCAGTTCAAATATATTATTTGATCATTAGAAGTAACAAAAGGATCTCATTCGATTGCATTTTGTCTCTGATCATTGTCTATATATACTTTGTCCTCTCATGAAACATAGGATTCGAGACTACATGCATCAAGTTTCTTTATTGCAGTAAAGCTTTAATGGCTCTGCAAGCGTGTATCCTATCTCGATCATCAAATGCTTAACCAAAATGAGCTCGTACATTCTTAGGGTCATGATTTTATATTTTGCCTCTACGCTCAATTGCCATGATTGTTGTTTTTTTATTGCTCTCTTATAGAAAAGAAGGTTGCTTCCCAAGAGTACCTAATAATCAAATATAGCTTGCCTCTTTGTAGCCTTGGTCATGACCTAGGGCAAAATAAGGTTGTGCCTTCTAAGGGTCAATTAGTGGCTCTCATTATCATGGTACTAATCTAATATTGAAATCCATAGGATGATCTATTGATTTAGTTTCTTATATATCAACTTCTTCAAGCTTCAAGCATATTAAGTACATACTTGCATCGTGAAGAAAATGTTTCAATTGTGCAATTCCAGTGTAGTCATCACCCATACTAATATTATATTATCCATGTAAACAATAGAAAGAATATATTTCTTGACTGAGGAATGAGTTGGAATGAGTGATTAGCTTCAGCCATACAATTAATTAACCACTTATCCTAAAAGCTCAAGATGATAGGAAAGGACTAATTTAAATATTTTTATTTTTATACTCCCCTTTCATTTGTTGACAAGTATACTTCACTTAATTAGCTCAAACCCAACACATGAAATGATTTTTCTACACAAGTAGGCTTATTTAGAGATTATTTTAGTACCTTAATAGCCAATGACTCAATGCATAGAACTTGTACCATGACTTGTTCATGTTTTTCAGTGGTGGACATTGTAGTTGAGTCAGTTTCTAAAATATTACCGCAAAAATCATGCAAAATATTCAAAGGGTGCTTTAGTTAAACATCCAAGGTGAGTCTATCTTTTTATGAAACAACAAATTACTTTAACATAATCCAACAAGATTCACAATTTGAGAATCCAAAATTTAAGAAAAAGGTAACACATACTTCCTCTAATCGGCGTTCAATCTCTTGTGTAGTTTTAAGCATCTCTAAAGCTGTTCTCAACCGTGGTTTATCCTTGTAAGCAATAACATTATAGGAGCACTGCATCCAACAAGGCATCAAACCACATAAGCTAACAGATTTATATATTGGTTATTGATAAAAAGGATAAAAACCAGTTCTAACTGTAGCAAATCTATGCTCCATCAAAGGTGTGCCCTCATTAACCTCTTCCTAGAAGTATAGCACAAGTGAATTATTTGTACAATGGTCGTCATAATTGAAAATGAACCTGTTTTCGTTTTTTTATATCCTTAAATGCCATCTCAGCTAAATCTTTCTGAGGAACTAACTTCACTCTTGGAAGAACTTTTGCCATGCAAATTAGAATTTGCTGAACAGGCCAAGGTGGAACAACATTATCTGCCATCTAACATTCAAAATGCTACATAAGTGAGAAATTGTAGGCCTCTGAGATATTTAATAAATGAGGCATGAATACCTTGCACATTGGTGCAACTAAAATAGCACCATCCCAAAAACAAGGTTGTTTGAAATGCACTTTCAGGGCAACCGCCCCACCCATAGACTGCCCAAATAGAAAGCTGGGAAGCCCTTGGTATTCAGGGTTCTCTGGAAGATCATAGATGTGAACAGTTAAATAAACAATATATGGGAGTACATCAAGAGGCCAAAATGCCCTCACTACTTCAGTTGTAAATGGACAATGACTCAAAATATTTCTACAGATGAAGCTGATATTATGTTATCATCCATATATGTGTGTGTGTGTGTGTGTGTGTGTGTGTGTGTAAATTCTTGGCTTATTTTTGACTTGGAAACTGAAGATGAGTCCATACATCAATAAGTGTAACTCTGAAGTGTGTGGCTCGAGCCATACATCATCATGCTGTAAATACACTAGCTTAGAAATTAAGTATGATTATAAATCAGAATTAATATCGTATCCGCATGCAAATTTTGATATAAATTCAAAGGATCTAACTGGGAAGAACAACCATGGTAATCCCTGTCAATTAATAAAGTGAACTGTAGAAATCCTTGGAAAAGCACAAGCTACCTTTAATTCTTGAGAAGCATTCTATTACATCATCCACGAGTAAATCAAAACTTGGTATATATCCATGCAGTCCTTCAGAAAGGCCAAATCCAGGATAATCCATTGCAAAGACTCCATATCCAGCTGATGCTATCTTCTTTGAAATTCCTAGAAAAAAAGGATGAATTTGTGTGCTAAAATCACAACTTTATATTCTTTGCTGATACTAGTAAATCTGCAGTAGAGCAAACACCTTCAAAAAAAAATGTACAAGTGTCTCCATAGCCATGACAGAAACAAACAAGGCCCTTTAATCTACAATGTTCTGGAAACCAACTTTTCTTGAAGATCTCGATGCCTCTTGAGTTTACCTCATATGACTACACAGGGAAAAATTAATTAGTATCAACAAACTCAAGCCCTAAAACCCTTAAAGGGGGAAAAGAAAACGTAAATTTCTAAGCTCTTGCAAAATTTTCAGTTTTTTCCATTAACATTAGGGCCCTTCTCCAGAAGAACTAAAAATATTTTGATCTGCTGCACTTAAATAAAGTTCTTCAATATGATCGAGTAGAGACAGTTATGAGTGCAATGGGTAATAAAGTTATGCTAGAGATAGGAAGTATAATACCTCTTCCATTCTAATTCCCAGATATTGGGCCTGCAATGAGGGAAAACGAAGTAGTGAGAACTCTCCCCCACAAATGGTATAGTTTTCCAATCCAAAATGGTAAATGCACAGTTGAATCAAAACCAATAAAATTTATGAAACTAAAATTCGCAAATATCAAATCTGTAAATAAAAAAAAAAAGAAAAGCAGAAAAAAAATCAAAGAATCAAGTAGTTCCAATGGAATGGATTGGAATGCCTGGCCTCTGCTTTACATTATTGTGGTGCATGATTAGACTAAAATCATTTAATGTAATCGGTAAACTATGATTCATGTGTTAAGCATAACAAACCAACAAGTTTAAGTCTTAGGTAAAATATTACGTGATTCAATATTTCTTTAGAATTTATTTTAGCATACAATACCCACCTCTGCATGGTTAAACTTAAAACCCATGCAAGAGAATGTTCATATTGTAATTCTTCAGAAGACATTTATTTGTTAAAAACTTTTGTATTTATACAAAAGTAACAATATGGATCATTATTCAATAAACCTAGCAAAAAAAACACATTTGTAATATGATAAAAATCATAATTCACAACCATAAGGACTCAATTAAAATGTCTAATACCAGGATAACATAATCACTACTGGCTTTGTCGTAATGGCAACCCAATCTGCAAAATATTCTGACTAATATTGAGATACTTTATGTTCCTACTCTTGCAGACAGATTCTAACTAATGTCAAGATACTTTATGCTCCTATTCCTCTTAGTCACTTTATTATGTGGTGTTCCTACTACCCTGAGACATTTTATCATGTGGTGGTTATGTGCCTGAGGAATTGGTTGCCTTTCATCAAGAAAATAATTGATAATTGCTGGAGGCGGCAAGGAGCAATATACTTTACTGTTCTTGTTTTTGGAGAGCTTTGGGGTGACTGCTTATCATGTTATTCAATTGTATATAAGATTTTACCTCTTGCAACATTAGATATTTTTGTCAATTTTTAATCTAGCACAACAAATGCTCTGATGCAAAACTAGCATCAAAATTGAACCCTCAAATCATAAAAAAAGGACAAAATTAAGAGCCGCACACAAAAATTAAAAGGAAAATATTTTACTAATTGAAAGCTGAAAGATGCATAAACACAAATGCATTTTGTAGACTTAATACTACCTAAATCAGAAAAGAAATATCTCAATAATCCCAATATACACTTGTCAAATTAAAAGAATGACCAAACTAAAATAACCATTAAACTCTCACCAAATTAAAAAATCCTGATGTAGAACAACAAACAACTCAACTCACCAAAAGAGTAAAAATATTATTAATTCAAACATGATCTGGTGCAAGGAATCCTAACCTCTTTTGTAAATATGAGACCGGTTCTTCAAAAAACATAAGACTTAGTTACCTAAAAATAGGCCGGATTTTAACCTGCCCAAATCCTCAGGTTGGTTAATTAATTGAGCTATGGAGTTAAGTATGGCATACAATACCAACTACACACAATCATCAAAGCTCAAGCCTTGGAAGATTTCTTAGCGGAATTACCCACCCTGAAAGAAGAACCGGAATGGAAAATATTTGTGGATCACTCCTTGTATTGTAATAGCCAAAATGTCATCTATTTGGCAGAAATCAAATGTATCATGCGAGAATCAAGCATATAGATATAAGGTTTCACAAGATCAGGGAGCTGATTTCTTCTAGTGAAATATTACTTGAGAAAGTCCACACTTCTGAAAATATAGCAGACATATTGACAAAGTTTGTTACCACAGAGAAGTTGAAGCACTGCTTGAACGATCAATTCTCTAGTTGCTAGATGGGATGCACCCCAACTCAGTGTCTCGGGCGGAGTTCTTAGATGAGTATTTTTCTCCTAAGGGGTGGATATTCACCAAGGTAGAAAATGTTGGAGTATGTGGCTCACTGGTTAAGAAAGAGACGCTGGTTAGTTGGGGATGCGAATGATATAGGGGTATTTGTGTCTTAAATGTCTTAAATACTTCTATATGACTAGGATTATATAAATACAGAAGATGTAACCCTAATTTATTATCTAGTGAATAACTTATCGTTGCTCTTGTGGAAGCAGGTACATCACCAAACCACGTAAATCTTTACGTTATTTTCTCTCATTTTTCTTTTCGATTACTTCATATTTTTGTCATAACTGTTGCCCGATTTCAACAAGTAAGCATCTCCAAACAAAAAATAAAATCAATCTCTATGGTAGCTTAACTTGAGCATGTGGGTTTCAAGATATGCCCTGAAGGGGAGTTAAAGTTAAGGGGAGCCTTGAGTTTCAAATCGTGATGAACGCTTAAAGTTATGTCTATTATTATTGTTTTCTAACTTAAAAGGGTTGTCAGTCCGATTATAGGGAAGCCAGTTCTTGCACAATCTCCCATTAATTAGCAATCGTTGGGCCATGATGGAACGCCGCCCAGGATAATTTGCTTATTCGCTGGCACTACAATTGTGGTGCAGAAATTCAGACGTAGCCTTCTCTTTAACCCCATAACAAAGATAAGTAAGTATAAAGAGAGTGAAAACCTTGAACAAGCAGTGGTCGATCCCAAGCTGGATTATCTTAAAGGCGTCTCGGACCCTGCGGCGTTCAGGGGCCTGGTCAAGATTGACCTCGGTCACCATCCTCGCAAGACGATCCTCCACGCCCTCCCAGCCCATGGCGGCGGCAGTCAGGGCCATCGTTGCTGCGGCCCCGGCCCTTCTTCCCTTGCTCACCTTCGTCCTCCTTGTGCTTGTTACTGTGCTTACGGACCCAACCCCAACCCCAACCCTAACCCTAATGAAGGAGGTAAGACCCAGAAGCTCAGGATAAAGTAGAAAGCAGTTAATCATATTTTTTTTCCCTTTTCTTTTTCGTTTTCTTTTTTAATAGTATTAGTCGAGAATATAAAAACAAATAAATACATAAATAAATCATGGGCAATTGTCGGGTGTCTTTTTTTTTAATAAAATATTAAAATAGTATCTAATATTTTTTTATTTAAAAAATATTTTTATTCAGATATTATTATTAGAGTAGTTACAGTCGTAATTATAGCCATAGTTTGTTATAACGTATTAAAATAAACCAACTTAATTTAATCACAAATGCTATATATACTTGATAAAAATATTTAAACTTGATCAAAATTCTTTTAATTTGATTAATATTATTTTAAAAGAATATTTTGATATAATAGTATTGTGTGTATAATAATTTTAATTAAATTAGAATAATTTTATTTTATGTTATAACAGATATTATTGTAGCAGTTATTATTCTTGAAAAAAAAACTCAACAACTGATTCCTCCTCTATCTAATAAAATTTTATCAAAACAATATGGCTTATAACAATATAGAATTGCTAATAAAAATTATTATTATTTTAGCATTAAACTTTAGTCATGATTTAATTAAGTACAAAATAAAAATAATATTCTGAAATTTTTATTAAGAATTCATAAATATTTACATACAATTAAATTTTGACTAATATTTAATATTAAAATATAATTAGATGAGGTCAACTTATCTAGTTGTTAGATTTATTTTAATACTAATTAAAGTTCAGTCAATTGTTAAAATATATTATATAAATATATTAATAATTATGAGGTGTGTTATTTTCATATTTAATTAAATTTTAATAAAACTTAGTTTTATATAAAGGTGAGAGTTGATGGTTGAAGGCATTTTAGAAAAAAAAAAGGATAAATATAAAATAATTATAAAAAACTTAGAGGTGCCTTTAGTAATTTGTGATGGAAATATTTTGAGGCGGTTTATCAGTTTGAATTTCATCTCTTATGCTAAAGTTAAAGTAAAGATTTTTTTAATTTAAAATCCCTACTTTGCCATATATCAAAAAGGATATTTCACTCCATCTCTAAAAATCCAAATATGTCAGCTGGATCTAATGTTTAATAGATAAATAAGATAGGTTCTGAATCAAAAATTAATTCAGAATTCTAAATCGAAATCAAATAATCTTACTGTAAAAAAAAAGTATACATAAATATAAATGTTTCTAATTTTGTTTTGCATGATTACCTTTATTGCAATATCACTAACTTTGTATGCAAAAATATAGTCTTCGGTTGATGGAAGAATTCGATCAACCGAAAAGGAAGGTTCGATCTATAGATCAAAAGAAGATAAGCACAATTAGATATTGTTCCTGTTGAGATCCGTTCTTGGATGCGTCGACCTTTTCCCTCAGCACCACGTTCGAAGAAGAGCAAAGGAAGGAGAGACTGCGAGCTCGAAGACACCTACGATCATAGTCACGATGAGAAGAAAGGTCAGGGGTTACCCCAGCGCGACCATTCCGATGTTAAATCAGTTCGTGGAGAGGGAGGAAGAAAACGAGAGTGAAAAGTAGGAGTGGTGAGATTGCATACCTCCCTCCAGTACAAAATCAACCTTATATATAAGCCTGGAGAGTCATGCCCCATCATGAGTATGATGGTAGTTCCATCATCGTTATGAATGTGTCAGAAGGTGTAGTTAGAGCATATGTCTCATCGTTGACTTGTGTTTGAGAGGTCATATCACACACATCTGTCAGAGTATCGCCATGATGATTTGCAGAGATGGCAGAGGGCATTCACAGCCATATGATAGGGGAGTGGTATTTGGAAAAGGGGAAAAGTCAGTATTAGGCTAGGGCAGAATTGAGGAGCCGGCATGACTTACGCCTGAATGGGTTGACTCGGCTCGGTCGGGGAAGCGGCTTCGAGGATTCGGACCGGCTCGGGAGGTGATGTCCGTATGAAGCCGAATTAGCCTGAAGGGGCCGGCCTGTTTCCTTGTGAATCCGGCTTGGTCTCCGCATCGACTTGATGGGTTCGACGAGGGGATTCGGCTCCGAGTGTTCGAGAGGATGAGACTTGATCCGGCTTTGCGTGGGGATGAGGAGTCGGCTCGGTTGATTCGAGGGCAAAGGACCTTATTGAGAGGATTCGAACCCGTTGTGGAGGACTTCCATCAGGTCCTGACCTGATTCCCCTGACTCGGCCTGCAAGACTCGACTCGGGGTTGAGGTGTCGGAGGATTCGGCTCGATCCGGACTCTATGACTCGTGCTGTTGAACTCGATAGCCGCCTCGGACTTGACTAACCGCGACTCATTCCTTACGACCATACCAGATACTTAATTTCTATGGATCTATAGAAATCATCATTTTCATATTACAATTTCAATATATTTATTTTGCCAATAATCTTGTTTAGTAAATATAATACTTAATTTGTTATGGTGATTATTTCTCTTAATTACCTTAATTGATGCAGCCTACTCGTTTAATTTGCAAATTGCAACATTAATCATGCGGAGTAAGCAACATAAAAACTATCTATTCAATAAGAAATATCTGATAAGACAAACAAAAGAATTTGTTATTTAATTAATTAAAAAAAGGCAGATGACTTAAAAAAACATCTCAACTAATTAGAGAAGCAAGAGGCCAATCACTAGGCCGGCCAAGATGCAGGAAACTTCCCGCCCCATCCACGCGGCCCCCGCCGTCAGGCCATGGGCGGGCACGGCGGCGTTCGTCTCGGGACTGCTCGCAGAAGGCGCCACCCCTTTGAAGTCGGGATTTGTTCCGTACAGACTCTGTATTCCCTCGACGTCGTCGGTCGTCAGTTCCACCTTCCTGGTCTTCGTCCTTAGGGTGGGGTACATGATCGCTTCCGGCGCCAACGAGTGGCCGAGTCCCAGCAGATGCCCGATCTCGTGCACCGCCACGGACTCGAGGTCCACCGCCGCGTCCGAGCTCGCGTCAGCCACGTCCCCTTCTGCCACCCAGGCCTCCGCCGCGTCCAGATGGAACCGCCCGTCTGTCGGCGAGAACGCGTGCGCCAGTGTCCCCAGGGGGCCGTCAAAATCATCCTCGTCCCCATGGGAGCCTCTATAGAACCCGATCGTAATATCGGCCTCCCACGCCGATTCCGTCTCCTCGAATGCCAACGTGGTCACCGCGGCCCACCGCGCGAAAGCGCGCTGGAAGACGACCTTAAGCCTCGCGACGTTGATTTGGACGGCAGAGGTGGCGGTGATGGCGTACTTGAGCTGGGTCTTTTTGGGTGGCCACGTTGGCGTGCCGTCGAAATAAGAATAGAGGTTGCGGCCGCGCAAGGCCGAGGACGTGGCGTTGGTGATGATGTCCGGCACGCCGCAGCGCGGGGTGATGAGTTGCTCCACAGTGGGCGCGTCGAGATCGCCAGTGACGTCGAGGCGGAAGTTGCGCTGGTAGGCAGCTATTGCAGCCTCGAGGATGGTATCAAAGGAGTCGGTGAAGTTGGAGCGGCTGTCGTTGGCCGGAAGGTAGCCGAAGTGGTTGAGATAGGCCTTGAGGTGTGCGACCCCTTGCCGGTTCTCACCGAGGTGGCAACCAGAGAGGTTTTTGAAGTCGAGCCATGGGTTTTTGATCGGAAACTTGAAGGCGGCGGCGGGGGCGGCTGCACTGATAAAAAAGAGCAGGAGAAGGAATGGAAGGATGGAGGAGTTCATGGCCGGGATCGGAGGCTTTGGGATCAGCTAGCTAGCAGTAATAATGGATTTAATTTGTCGAAGAGAGAGCCTGCAGATAGAGCAGGTACGTACTCAGTGGGTTAAGTTTCTTCAAATTTATATGTATATATATATATAGAGAGAGAGAGATGAATTAGCAGACAGACGATCGAAATGAACAAGCTAAGTCTTAATCGTTCGTTTGATGATTTCAAGGAGAAGGAAATTATAGTTGTTAGATGATTTCAAAGTTGAACTAGGGTCGGCCGGCTTGGTCAATTCAAACAAGCTAAGGTAGCTTCGTGCATATCTATCACATGCTTAACTAATAATTCTCAAAGAAGAAGCTAATTTATTCGTCAACTCTTCTCTACGGGAGTTTGACCATGCTTATCGCGTTGTTTGAGTGTGCCTTTGAGGCGACGTCCTCAGATCCTCATCAAATTTGACTGAGTCTCGATGATATATATATATATATATATATATATATATATATATATATATATATATATATATATATATATATATATATATATATATAGGAAATTGATCAGCCGCGCACCTTCCCTACGCGATCCCGTCCGCACCTTCTCCTACCCACGCCCACTACCGCCGCGATTTCATCGCCGTCCGGCCATCTCCGGCCGCCGGACCGGACCCAATCGACGCGCCACTGGCCGGCGCATCGACCGGCGTCGGTCCGGCGGCCGGAGATGGCCGGACGGCGACGAATTTGGCCGGAAACCGAGACCACAGTGACTGGCGCCGTTTCCGGCCAAATCGCGGCCGGAATCCGGCCAAATTCCGGCCGGAGACCGGCCGGGGAAGGACCGCCCGGCGCCGGCGGTCCTTCCCCGGCCGGTCTCCGGCCGGAATTTGGCCGGATTCCGGCCGCGATTTGGCCGGAAACGGCGCCAATCACTGTGGTCTCGGTTTCCGGCCAAATTCGCCGCCGTCCGGCCATCTCCGGCCGCCGGACCGACGCCGGTCGACGCGCCGACGAGTGGCGCGTCGATCGGGCCTGGTCCGGCGGCCGGAGATGGCCGGACGGCGATGAAATCGCGGCGGTAGTGGCTGTGGGTGGCAGAGCTGCGGATTCCGGCCGAATTCGCGGCCGTCCGGTCACCGGAGGCCGCCGGACCGACGCCGGTCGATGCGCCGGCGAGTGGTGCGTCGATCGGGCCCGGTCCGGTCGCCGGAGGTGGCCGGACGGCGGAACGGCAGCGGCGGCAGTGGGCGTGGGTCGGGTGTCGCGCACGGTTCGCGGACGGGGATTCGCGCAGTAGATCACTTCTCTATATATATATATATATATATATATAAATATATATATATATATAGATATATATATATATATATATATATAGACAGCTACCTGTTTGGCCACACAGAAAGTTCGAGCCTGATTGAGTCATAAGCTGATAATTTTTATGTTATTTGTTTTGAATATAACAAAGGGACACTGTAAGAATGAGTATCGTCCTTTCGGAACTCAACAACAAGCATGTGAGACGAACTTCTCATCTGAATATTTGGAAGGCAAAATAACAATCAAGACAGATAAGCATATTAATGACGGAGTTGAAAGCTCAAGAGGAGAAGAAGAAACATCTAATAGTGAGGAATCATGGTATATCTCCTAATTAAATTATAAAAACTTTATGATACCATGCATCATTTATCTTACTAATTCTCTTTAAAAAAATCTATAGAGAAGATATAGGATCTCACATAAACATTCTTATAGTATACTTTTAGTAACACTAAAGTTACGATTACATTATCAAAAGATATATTGAAATACGATGTCGTCTTAAGATTTCTAATATTCCTGATATTTATATAATATCATTATAAAATATATATGCTAAGTGTCTTAATTCTTTAGATATTTTGACAATAGAAAATATTTAAAAAAATATTTTAAAGACATTTATGTATGTCGTATTATTATCATAATAAAATAAATTTAAATAGCATCTAAATTAATTTATATTAACAATTATAAATATCTTATATTTTTAAATAAGGACAATAAATATGTCAGTAATAATAATTTATAAGGTTATTTTAAAATATTATCTTAACTAATAATTTATAAATGTCAAATATAATAATTTATAAAAAATATTAAATATTATCATTAATATTTAATCAGAATATATAATCTTAATTCATCCCTTATATAGAATATAAAATATTACACATCATCACAATTAACTCACTACATGGAATAGAAAAAATTTACACATTATCACAATTTATCAAAATCAATTGATTGATCAACCGATTTTGATAAACCGAAGTATAATCTTTTTAATATTATCTTTCACTATTATTATTATATCTATTCACTACAAAAAAATAACCAATTTGCGATGAATTTTTGGGACGAAATATATTCGTCGCCAATTGACAACGAATTTTGGGACGAAATTTATTTTCATCGCAAATCTGCAACAAAATTTGGGACGAAAAGAGTATTAGTTACCGATTTAGCAACTAAAATAATTCGTCGCCAAATTCGTCGAAAAAATCAATTCGTTGTCGAATTCGTCACAAAATTTACAACGAATAAATAATTCGTCGCAATTTGGCAACGAAAAATGAAATCGTTGCAAAAAAAGACAATATCCTCAAATGGCGTTGAAATATTACGAAGAACACGTAATTCGTCGCCAATTTGGCGACAAACAGGCTGTTTCGTCGCCAATTTGGCGATGAAAAAGAAATTCGTCGCCAAATTGGCGACGAAGTTCTGGTTCGTCGCCAATTTGGCGATGAAAAACCCTGTTCGTCGTCAAATGGGCGACGAATTACGTGTTCGTCGCCAAATTTTAGCCAAAGATATTGTTCCGCGCCAAAATTCTGCGACGAACACTGAATTCGTCGTCAATTTGACGACGAATGCTAAATTTTATCGCCGAATCGGGGACAAAAGACCTTATTCGTCGCCAATTTGGCGACGAATTTTGCGACGAAAATGTTTCATCGCAAATCACTTATTAAACCCTAGATCCGGTTCTTTTCCTTTACGCGGTCGCGATTTCTTTCCTCTCCTCTTCGCCGACTGCGCTCGGATCTCGTCGGAAACGATGGGTAAGCATCGTCCTCCCTTCTTCCTCGTTTATTTTTCGTTGTGGGTTCGGTTTCGCCGCCGGAGTGCACCTAGCCGGGCGCGGGCCGCCGCCGGTGCGCGGCCGGCCGCTGGCGGCCGCTGGCGGCCCCTGCTTGGCCCTGGCCGGGCGCAGGGAGGTGGTGGCCGGCGCGGGGAGGTGCTGGCCGGCCGCTGGCGACCGCTGTCGGCCCCTGCTTGGCCCTGGCCGGGTGCGGGGACGCCGTCGGTGCGCTGGCGGCCGCTGGCGGCCCCTGCTTGGCCGTGGCCGGGCGCGAGCCACCGGCGATCGGCGCGGGGAGGTGGCGGTCGGCTCCAGGTGGTGCTGGCCGGGCGCGGGGAGGCGCCGGTCGGCACAGGGACGTGCTGGCCGGCCGCGGGAGGAGCCGGTCGGCGCAGGGAGGTGGTGGCCGGCGCGGGGAGGTGCTGGCCGGCCGCGGGGAGGCGCTGGCGTGCGCGGGGAGGCGCTGGTCGGCGCGGGAAGGTGCTGCCCGGCATGGGGAGGTGTTGGCCGGGCGCGGGTAGGCGCTGGTCGGCGCGGGGAGGTGCTGGCCGGCGTGGGGAGGTGCTGTCCGGGCGCGGGGAGGTGCTGTCCGGGCGCGGGGAGGCACCGATCGGCACGGGGAGGTGTTGGCGGGACCTGGCCGGTGCTTGCATTGGTGTAGGATACATGATGTTAATTTAGTTTAGTGTGTTGTATAAATATTACATAATTTTTAAGATACATGATGTGAATTTAGTGTTGATTAATTTTTTAATATTGTTTTTGCAGGTTTACACGTTTCGTGAATTCTAGCATACTCCTGCTTTGAGGGCATGCGGTCCTACGTATACTTTTGCTTTCACCTGTTGTAAGTATAATTTTGTTATTGTTAATTGATATATAAACATGATTATTACATTTTCTATTTAACTATAGCGATAGGAGTTACATGATATTTTTTATTTTGCTAAGGAAAAAAATGTCATGTAATTTTCTATCGCTGTAGTTAAATAGATCAAGTAATGACCTGCCAAATCTGTAAGTTTAATTTTGTTATTGTTAAAAGCATTTACCATGATTGTCTTATATATTTTATGATTGTTATAGAGTTTAATTATGATATGTTTTGTATGTCTTTTAATATAGTTTTTATCTCTCTAAATCCACAACTCTCAAATCATAAATCGTAAACCGTAAACTTTAAAATGTTAAACCCTTAAATTTGTTTAACTTTAAACCTGAAAACCTAAACCATATCGGCGATCCGAAAACCCTTAAATTTTGTGTAGGAATTTTTTATAAGCATTATTTTAGTTATTTGGTAGTTGATTAGACCTGTAAGTTAATAATTTTTATATTGTTACTAATACTATTTAATTTTTTTAGCAGGTGGTTTTTTTAAACAAATCCAAAAAAAAGGTAATTCTTTACCTATTTAATTTATAGGTTTTAGTTTTTATTGCATCTGAATGATATTACTTTATCTCTGTTTTTATTTTTGTATGCAGGCGAATAAAAGATAGTGACGAAGAATCCAACAGAGTTTCTGGGGGACCACGATGATCTTCTTCCTATCTTTTATTCATATCTCATCTAATTTGTTTAGACTTTGTATGAATTTGATGGATTTTGATGATGCGCGTTGTTACTTTGACTTTGTATGGATTTCTCGGTGGACCAGTACTTTGTATGGATTGTTTATGGATATTATTTGATTTGTTATGGAGTTTGTATCTGATGTTTGGATTGTATGGATTGTTATGGAGTTTGTATATGATGTTTGGATTGTTTATGATGTTTGGATTGTATGGATGGTTATGGATTTGATATACTTGTTTGAATGTTATGTGAATTGTTTGGATTGTTATAGATTTGATATGGTTGATTGTTACAGGTTAAATGTATTTGTAAATCGATCCGATTTGATCGATATTATATGTATTACAGGAATATTAAAAAAATAAATTGTTGTTGTTTATTTTTTTAAATTTTGCAACGAAATTTACGACGAAAATCAAATTCATCGTCAATTGGCGATGAATTTTACGACGAAACAGTGATCGTTGCAATTACATCGTAACTTACTATTTATCGATTATTTGCGATGAAAACTAAATTCGTTGCAGAATTCGTCGCCAATTGGCGACGAATTTTTATTCGTCGCCATTTGGCGACGAACACATAATTCGTCGCCAATTGGCGATGAAATAGGTGTTCGTCGCCAAAATGCGATGAACAATGATTCGTCGCCAATTGGCGACGAACACATAATTCGTCGCCAATTGGCGACGAAACCGATTCGTCGCCAATTGACGACAAATTCGACGACAAATTTAGTTTTTCGTTGCAAATATGTGCGACAAACATCAATTTTTCGTCGCAGAAGTTTGGCGACGATTTGATAGCAACGAAAATTTTTCATCGCAAATTTCGTTAGAAATCTTTTTGCGACGAATTTTTTGACAAAATTCGTCGTAAATTTTGTCGCAGAATGCTTTTTTTTTAGTGATTGTGCTAATTTTATTTTGTAAACAAATAAAGTTTCTTAAAATCAAAGAGTTCAATTGACCAATCAGAGTGAATAAGCACATATCTATTTCGATCCAAGTCTACGTGTGTGATCCGAGAAGCGCTAAGAGAAGTACTGCAATTTTGTTCATACTAGATTGATAAGCGATTGTTTATATTATTTTTATATTCATACTTCATCTCATATTATTTATGCTTGTGTTCAATTTTGTGAGCAGTTTCTCTGCCTTCGGAAGATTTTCAAAAAGGAAAAAAATAGTAAACGGCACCCGTTATTCTTTGACTCCCCTTTAATACAACTTCCCGATCCTACAATATTTATTTCTTTTAACTGGAAATGATATACCTTCAAGTGTGGGCTCCTTGACTTTCATAGGATTAGCATGGACGCTTCTCCTCCTCCTTCTGTACTAGTGTGGGTTTTTCATGAAGCTTTAACAGTTTCATCCATAGATCATGGGCATTCTTGTACTCACTGATCCGGATGGAACGACGTGGACAAAACAGGTAGGATAAGGGGGGCCCCCAGAAGACACGTGGCCCGAATCTCAGGCACACACTTGTCCCAGAGAAGCGGAATACGGACACCTTAGCCCCGCAGCCAGGAACAGCACCCCACACATGCCACACAACCAACCCCGCTAAAGTAACGAACATCTGCACCGAAGACATCGCACAGAACCAGGCAGGCATACTAGCCCCCAACCCACCTCCCAGTTAGGGCAAAGGCAGGACCAACACACCGGACCAATTCCTGCAGACCCACCTGATACCTCACAAGGAAGTAAAACCACAACCAAAGGACAACCTCCTAAGTAGGTCGCCGCAACATAAGCCGACCTCGTCACCAGGTCGCCGCACTATAAGCCGACCTCATCACCAGGTCGCCACATCATAAGCCGACCTACACCGGAGGCCGACAGGTGCCAGGGGCCAGCGCCCAACTGTGGGCGCCCGGCCCTACCTAGAAGAAAGGTCTCCTATTACGACCCACATAAGAAGGCCAAAAGGGACCCGCTTACCTACACCGCTAGGAATACCAGCTAGGAGCGCCTCACAGCAGTACATTTCACCTCCGCAGGTTGGCCACACCCAACAAGGGGATAACACCAAAGCTGAGAGAACCAAGCTCCTTCGCGACATCTATCCACAAGAGACACTCCAGCCAATCGCAACCCTTCAAAGAAGATAAGAGGTAGGGGAGGACCGCCGGATCTGAAGAACTTTTCACACAGCGGACCCTGTCAGTCCGCCATCTCCTCCAATCCCAAACAGCTAGATCCGAAGATATCGCCCCCTCCTCTTGCTCTATATAAACCGCACAGGTACGACATCAAACCCATCTTGAATCCGAGGGGTACATTTCTACTTTTCTGGTGATCTGACTTGAGCGTCGGAGTGGCCACGCCGGGATCCCCCGGCGCCCAGCTAATCCGTGTTTCCAGTGCCCCCCCTGCAGGTCCTTTCTCCTCCGCGGTCTCGGGATTGGGCGACGCGGCCACCCCCCTGTCCGGTGATTCTGCTGTCGTCGGTAACGAGCCGGAACACTCACCTATTCTGCACAAGAGGTTATTACGCAAAATATTTATTAATAATTCCATTACCTTAAATTTCTATCCAACTTGAATCTCTGAATTTTACCTTCAATCCACTTTTCTTTCTTTAGGACTTTGCGATTCTTGTTCTTTGGTTTTTTGAAATTCTCTCTAAAGGCAAACTATTGTTCTACGTTGATTCGTAGAAAGGCCTCCATCCTTGTTCTCCACAAGTCAAATCCTCCTAACTAGAATGGTGGTGGTACCCATTTTCAAATCCAAATCCAAATCCATCTCGAAACTCCATCAATTCTAAAGATTTGACAATTAATCCAATCAAGATCCACTCCTCTCGCAAAGTAAATATACTACTAGGCTTTTTATGGACTACAATGGATGGATGGTGCAAGTATCAATTATTGAGATAGCGATACAACAACAACCATTATGGAATTATGAAGGAAAAGTGACTTTTGCAATTAATTTCTGCCAGATGATTGCCGACAGAGTTCAATAATTCTAACCACACCATTAATTATTCAATCAAACTTAAGAACATAATCGCAATCCTCGGCCATGAGAGTGGACTACTTGGCAATCCGCTCTGAATGCATCAACCAACCCCCTACCCTTCTTAGACTATCTACCTCCTACAAGCTTGAGCATGAATATAACTAATGTGGACAAAAACGATGGAAAATGGTGCAACTCTAATTGGCTCTGTCGCGTCGACTTTGACAGGTTCGAGCTCCGGAATATTACCATTCGAGTCCACAGACAAGATATTACCATTCAGCAGCATTGTCTGGCTGTGAATATCGTCGTTCTTCGATGTCAAGTGGTACTCTTCCCTGCTGAATTCAGATGTCTTCCCCAGCCTCGGCAAGTGGTAGATCTTTGTTCTGTGATTTGTAAGATGATGAAGTTTTGTTATGGACGAGGAGGAGTAAGATGCCTGGGTGGTGACGAACACTTGTGTCGTAGAGTTGCCACTGAGATTGATCAAAAGTAGTGTGATTCCCTGCTGCCAATGAAAAGATAGATAGATAGATAGAGGTTTATTAAGTCAGAGAACCAATGAAAAAGGGATTTTGATAAATACAGTAAGCTTACTGTGTCTCTGGCACAGTGGCCATATGCCCTTATCATGTTTGTGCCAGTGAATTTTGTTGATAAAACTCGTCTACCCATCAACCGATGCCACAACAGTGCACTGCGTCGAACGAGTAAAAGTAAAATGAGATGAGGCTCTCTTCATAGACAAGGATTCAAAAATGGATTGTCTAGTGGAAATTGAACCTGTAGTAATCAGGATTTGGGTGGTAGGTGGTGGTGTTAAGTAGGCCATAGTTTCCTCCTATCAATGATTGCCTACAATAAGTCTTGGTGTCGTATTTAGCCGACATGCCCAGTTGATCCAAGTACCTAGCAACTCCAAAAGGCTAATAATTTGTCCGGAAAGAGACTTCTGTAAAGGTGCTGTCTAGTAAAGAAATGATAGTATTGGCTCACCAGAAGCTGAAAACAAAGGAATCAGTCACTAGATGGTGACCGCTGTTGTAAGCGCCTCCAGCTTCGCCAACCCAGGCAGTGGTGGAAGTCCCTCCGCGGCTGAGGATCCTTTGCAGGTCGCTAAATGTGCTGGCTTCACCATCCAGGTAAGAGGGGTCGAGAATTTTCTCAACCAAATGCTGGTCCACTCCTGATTCAATAACACAGCTTGTTCAAAGTTAGTGCACTGGAGAGAGGGATGTTACTAGTATGAGTCTAATGCTGGTAGAAGATTAATTAGTCACCTGGACCGAGATTATAGATGTGGTGAGTGATTACATCGAGAAAGTCGGGTTTTGTATTGCTGATGATTTCACCGAACCAATTGGAATCAAAAAAGCCCCCTGGTGCCAACACCAATGGTTTGCTTTGGTAGCCATGGTAAATGTCATTAATGATGGATTTGAGGTTGATCACATCAGCAGCATACTGATCTGCTTCAATTCTTGTTCCAACTCCAGATCCACTTAGTTCGTTTCCTAGGATGCAAGAGATTAATGAAATCTATCGACATATTGAGAAAACAGTCTTATATCCAAAAATAGTGAAAAAAAAAACAATTTCTGACTCTACAACTTCATTATATAATTTTTGATTGCGGTAGATCAAATAATTACCAAGCTCCCAACCATGGATGGTATAACCCTTGTCGACGGTATAATGAATAAAAGAAGCAGCATTGCTGTAGTTCCAAGGTCCAACTAGAGAACCATCACTCTGAGGTATTCTTCCATTAAGAGCATTCAAACCAAAGATGATGACAGCCCTGAAGCCAAACCTATAATTCTTAAACAAAAGGAGTAACCGAAACACGAGTAAGTGGAATTCAACTTTACAAGAGATTACTACCCGGCCTTGTTGAAGAACTCATTGAGTTCATCCCATCTAGGCAGTGGTAAGCAACCTTGAGTAAAACCAAACATCTCAGAAGTGCTCTTGCTGAATGGAGTACAAGGTTGTTTTGGATCCCCTGTGTCATATATGACCTTATCTTGCAAGGAGCCTCCTAGACGAAGTTTTAGCGGAGAGAATGCTGAAGAAAGAAACATGCAACACAAGAAGAAAAAAATTGATGGAAAGAAAAGGTATCAATCTTGATTATTTAAGAAGTAATTAAGATAACAAAATATGCTGTGACTTAGTTACTGTTTTCCCACCTTTGACAGCATTCAACAAGACAGGGTTGGAAAGATTCTGCATCAGAGTACAATTCCATACACAAGTGTCAATCATGACCTCTAAATCAATGCTTTCTACAAACATGTTATCATTTAAAAAGAGACTGCAGGTAGAAACTGAAACACACAGACTTTTTAATGTTTAGGAACATTTTTCTAAATAAAGTCATGCAATTGAATGACTACATGGGAGATTCATCAAGTTGCATGGACTACAAACATCTGCCATCTTAAATAACATAGTTTTTCTTTCTTAAGCAATAGGATGGAGAAGAAATTAGATAACAATTCCAATAGATCAAAATATATGGTTTGATGTGAAGGAATAGCTAAGAAGGATTAAGAGTGAATTCAGCAAATTCACATTCCAACGAAATGTATGAATAACTACTCCATCAGAAATGAAGAGGATGAGATAATAATCCTGAGAACCAGAATACCTTAAATACCTTTAGACATAATGGTCCGGCAAACAATTTCTTTTGTGCGTTTGAAATTTTAGAACAAAGAAAGCATGTAAAGTTAAGCATGGAGCATAGTCCTCGATAAAGGAGGTAAGGCAAGCAGGAGCATTTGAATGTTGAATAGCAAGTTGGAAATAGAAACTTCAACGCCTAAAAAAAAGAAGCCACATTTGAAGGTCGTGATGCAGAAAGACGCAGCAAATTAACTGACCAGGTTAAGGAGGGAAGCGAAGCCCCAACTACATGTCCCATAATCGCACTTGTCAGGAGGCCACCAATCCAGAGTAGCACACACAAAATCGTCGTCGGTCACCGCAATGAAGGCCGTGGTGTCCACCGCCACGGAGGCGTCGTGGGAACCGAGAGTCCCTGGTCCGCCGGAGAAAACGGCGACCGGTCCTGCAAGCCATAAAAATCCCCAGAAACAGAAGCCGAGCAGCTGAGCGAGAAGACCGCCGCCCATACGCCCGCCGCGTGGCGTCAGAAAGAGTGCAGCCGGGCCGGCTATGGAAATGGCATGGCCTCATTTCGCGAGGAAGGGGAATAAGCGCGGCGGTGGGTTTCCATTGCTTTGAAGGCAAAGAATGGAATTTTGTCCTTTCCTTTCCTTTCCTTTCTTTTGGTGGAGGGATGAAGGCTGAGGAGTAAGGGCAAGGCAAACTGCAGTGCTTGCTTGATTGCAAGGGAAGTCCTACTCTACTCTACTCTACTCTGGTGGACCAGCAGGGCAGGTCTCAAAGAGATATGAATGGCCAGCAGTGGGAGGTGGGAGGCATGTGAGGAGAAGCAAGCGGCGGATGGATTCTTGCGCTGCGCGTCTGAATCTTAATGGCAGACAGCCACAACAAACGTAGCAGCTCCATGTAGATACGCCCCGCAATATCTGGCAACCACTTCTCACCCTAGCCGTTTGTTCTAGGGAGTGAGCTTCTAGCAATTGAAGTGAAGTTGTAGCAAAGTAGGTAGAATTGGATGTCGGTCAGAATCATAAAGAGTGAACTCCTACAGGTTCAGGTAGGTGAAGCAAGGAGGATCATAAATTCGTAAAAAGTAAGCTCCTCATAGATCACGAAGAATCAGATATTTGACAAAATCCAGTGAGATTCTGATAGGTGAAATTTTGATAGGTCGAGGAGAATATAATACTTGACAAAAGTCTCAGAGGTGAATCTTCAAGCAAATGGAAGTCTTAAAATTAGAATTTTTCAAATGAAATTCATCATCCAGTAATTTTACACGGTCGGTCCCAAGACTATTTGTGAAAAGATAAATCGAAAAATTACAATTGACCACAACAGAGAAAGATATTATCTCAGTTTCGTTGAGATTCGATCCTTATCTACTTCAACAATTTTACTCCGTCATAATCAACTCAATTATACTCTGAAAGTTAGAATTAGAACTCACTCCTAATGATTTGGAGTCTCAGAGATGGATGTCCAAGTTTATCTGGATTAAATAGAACTCAAAGGCTAGAGGCTTGTCGAGGAAGTCTCGAGGTATGAAGCAAGATCTGCTTGAAGTCACGTAAGAATAGTGTTTGAGTGAACTATATTTTGGTTTTGTAGAAGTTTTCTAATTGTGTGTTCGAGTATGGAACATGTGTTCTGTAGAAGTAAGATCAATCGACTAATATACATTCTTTTTTTCTTTTCTTGAAATAAAAAATACAGAAATAAAATAAATAAAAACAGTGACCAATCTTAATATCAGTTTGCATACAGAAGGGTAATATAACTAACGTATACAGATTCAAGTGTCATATTAAACAATAAAATGGTCATTTGTGAAATAACACATGAATGAACCAAAAAGATTATTCAAGATCATGTGAGAGCTGAAGAACAGGAATCAGTAGTAGACTAAGGGCTCTTCCAAGGTGCACTTTTTGTTCAACATCTAACGCTGGAGGAGTCTGAATGCATCTTGAATCAAATTAATATATTAGACAAAAAAAACTTCATATATGTTAACAAAAGCATTCTTCATTCCACATCACCACCACATGAACCCTGCAGAAGCTTAAATGCAAATCTTGTTCTAATCGTTAGCTTTGCATGAAAGAATGCACATTCTAAGAATTTGCTGTTCAATTTGTTACCACCCGCGTGCTCGACACAAGTTGCAGCATTCCTCGTGAAGCTATTTCCAAGGAAACTGCATCATATGTTGGAGAATAGGTACTTGTTAAATCAGAAATCTTACCATGTGAAGAAGGATCACATGAATTCAACACATTGTTACAGAGAAAGGTTTGAACACTACCTCTTTGCTGGAACCTCATTTCACGTTCCTGATGGACAAATCTGAAACTTGTGTATTTACATTAGCCTCGCGCTTCTTTTTCTTCCTATAGCTATTCTTAGACCTAGAAGATTTACTTTTCTTTGAAACGTGCTCTCTGGTGTGGTCTTCATCATCTGCCATCTGTTGAAACACAAGGTCGGGAGGTGCCTCGGGCCAAGGAGTTCGTTTTGCAGGAACAATGATCTCCAAACGAGGATCTATCACCCATCTACATTAAACCAAAAGCCAATAAGCAATATATTTAGAATAGTGCTAGGCAACATCTTTGAAATGCTTATTGTATGAGTGAGTTGAAAAATCCATGCAAGAACTCAAGTTCCATTGACACATGATGCAAGATCTATCTATATGTAAAATTTATGTCAAACCAGCATTTACTGTTGTCAAGACTAAGACTCCTTGACCAGATAACTATGTTTCTTGTTCTGGGATAAGAACAGTCATACACATTCCCATTAGAACAGCCTTTTCAAGGGTGGTAAGCAAGCAATGAGCAATGAGCAATGAGCAATGAAACAATGAGCAATAAACTTATAGTGCCATCTGATGACTTACTACCTTTGCCTATAAATCCAAAATCTAATTCAAACAAAAGTTACTGTATGTTATGTAAAAGAATGTTTAAGACTGGAAATTTTAACACTTTGGCTATGAAAACTTCAAAAATTATGAGATTAAAATATGAATATGACTGATCTCCTCCTCTTCCTGGATAACGAAAGAAAGCATATGAGAAAAACATGGCAATTTTCTGAAATTATTTTCTCAATTTGGACAAACAATAAACACAAGCTGTCTCACAACTTAAAAGTTTAATCACTTTTAGTAAGTTGTTGATATATCTATAACTTTGTAGGCCTATACATTTCCTCTTCATCATAACAGTCATGCAGACATCCATGCCTTAAAAGAGAAAAAGGTCAAAGTGACTGCACTTGCCATGTGACTGGATTCCCTCTAGGTGTAAATGTGCAAAAGCATTCATTTAGTGGGGACCTACCTCGTGGTAAATACAAAACCATCTGGAGCGATACAAGATATCCTATTCAATCAGAGTGCTAAATGAAGAAGGTTATCATCTCATGTTGGAAAAACAGGCATGAAAATCTCAATTATTTGGGTCAGATATAATGTTTTATCCATCAAATCACTTTTTAATATGTTAAATAAGATTTTCTTTGGTCTTTCTTGATCATTGACACCTTAACTTTAACTGAATTGTATATGTTGGAGAATATATATACACAATGTATCATCCATCATTAAGTTTTACAGCGTACTGAATTATTCTTCTCCATTCTCCTTACCATTTAGCAATTGTCTAGCATACATTTAGTCAGAATTGAATGATCAAATTGAAAAAGGAGGAGACTGTAGATTTAACTTCCATGAAAATGAGGCGGAGAGCAATAAAGAAAGGTTTGAAGAAAAGAACATATAGGGAAAATAGCTACCTGAACTAATCCTCTAAGTCATAACTCTGCTTGTGGATCAAACTACCAAAATTATACTTTTTTTTATCTCTCCTGTATTACAGATTAGAAAAAGAAGATTACCTGCAATGATCACCTTGTCTGTCCAACCATGATGCTAATGATTTTGAAAGTGGGGAAATGGTATTCTGACTTCAAAAGCAAACTAGTAAACTTGCAGAAGTATGACCTTCGTTGAACTATTTTTGCAGAAATATAACTAAAGAAGCGATTTTGCAGAATTACCACTGTAATAACACATTCCCGAAGAGACACTATACCATCACAGACACTATACCATCACGGATAGCCCACGGAAGTTTCCCACAAGTGCCCACCTTACCCTAGTCACACCCCAACTTAGCTCTATAATGCAAATCATAGACTAATTGGAAAGACTTATAAGTCCTAAATGAGTCAAGTATCATGGCCATGAAAGTTAACTCCAAATTTTCTAAGTAGGCTGGATCATGGCATTATCATCGACTGGGAGTCATTCTAGGTTTAGTTATTTATATGTTCTTGAAGCAAAAGTGGTAACTATTTGATTAAGTCCTACATTAGATACATTATATTAAGTTATATGATAATGATATAAAGAGACACCAATGAAGCAAATTCTTTCGAAGTATTTTTCATATCAAGACTAGGAATTTTACTAAAAAATTCCTGGAGGACAAGATAGAACTTTTAAACCAAAAGGAATGAGCAGCGTTACTGAGATAGTTTGCTTGCCAAATTTTTATCAGGGCTTTGGATTTGAAAATTTCAGCTGCATTTAGTTATCCTAAAGAACCAATTAGCTCAGGAATATGAACTAGTTAAGAGGAACAAAGGAAAACAAAACAAAAGATTGTCAATTAGCAAAACTAACCTAGTAGGGAACTTGCTATCATAACGTGCTTCAGCCCGAAGCCACCAGAGCAGAACCTTCTTCCCGCAGTTACCTAGTGGCTCAACTGACGTCGCATCCTTCAGCAAATCAAGTGGGCTCTCGATCTCCTCCCCGTTAATCCCAACATCATCAAGATCTCGAACCCAATTGGGCTTTCCCTCCGCCTCCTTCCATAGTAATCTCGAGTTAAGCACAAAACCAGACCATTCGAGCTTCGAAGGCAACACAGTCACTCCTTCGCCCACGAAGATGGCAGCTTTTTTTGCATACGGTAAGGTGTTGAAGGTGTGCCAGCCGATCAAGTGGCCCGAGGAGTTGCAGGCCGGACCTTGGATCGGCAAATGCGAGAGTTCCTTCTCTCCCTCCCGCTGTTGCTTCCGCGATGAAGTATCGGGAGCCGCGGAATGCGCTAGAATTCCCACCGATACCGCGCCCATCCACTCCACCTTCTGGATCTCGTCGAAGAGCTCCATGGTGTGGACGTTGCTGTCATCTGCGAACAGGACGATCCCGTCCAATCTTCGTTCCCGGATAACTCTGATTTCGAAGAAACAAAGTTCGCAATGAATAATAAATTATTATTATTATTAAAAAAACCATCTTGGAAGAGGAAGAGGCGACAATCGGGCCGAAAGGGCACACACCTGAGGGCGTAGAGGCGCATCCGGGCTTCGAGGCGGTGTCTGTCGCTCCAGACAACCGACATCTGCTCGCGAAAGGGGAGGTGGAGGACGGGAACGAGGGAGCTGGAGAGGATCGCGGAAGTCTCGTTGGAGAGACCGCCGGCCTCAACGACGAGCCAGGTGAGGGGGTGCGGGACAAGCATGAGAGAGTGGAGGAGGCCGGTGAGATGGAGGGCTTGGAAGGTGCGGGCATAGGTCGGCGTGACGACTAGAATGGGGCGGGGATTCTTCACTCCGTATTGGAGGCGCTGCTCCTGCTGTACTCGGGCGAGGATCTCATGGGCGAGCGCGACCTCGGCAGGGTCTGGATGCGGCCAGGGCCGCACGCGGATACCGTGGCGTCCGACCACGACGCGTCTAGAAGCGAGGGATTTGGAGGTGGGCGGGGGCGGCGGAGGCAGGACTGCCGGCTGCGGCAGGGAGGAGGGAAGGGCGACAGCGGGCTGCTGGCGGACGAGGGGGAGGTGAAGGTGGTGGCGGGGGAAGGAGGAGGAGGAGGGAGGGAGAGGAGAAAAGAGGAGGAGGAAAAGGAGGCGGGAGAAGCGGAATCCGGCGGCGGCGGAGACAAGGCAGCAGAGAACGTGGAAGGCAGGCCAGAAGATGACTCCAGGAGACTTGAAAGAGGACCCGTCAGCTGGGGCGGCAACGCCCCCGCCATCCCCGGCGGAGGATCGAGTGTACGCACGGCGGTTGGCCTGCTGAACCGCCGACTGCTTCATGGCCAAATAATCTCCACGCTACTCGACCTCGCCGATTTGCTCCTCCGCCGGATCTCACGAGCCAAACCAAAAGGAAGGTCGGATTTTGAAACGGAGAAGGTGGGTTTGGTGGATCGAGGCCAGCGTGGGGCCGCGGCAGAGGGGGAGAGGTGGTGGTTTGGACAGGGAAGGATTTGGAGGCTTCCTTCAATCCTTGCCTTTCCTTGCCTTGCCTCGCTTTCTTTTGCTGGCTGGCTGGCTTGCTGGCGTGCGTGCCCATCACTAACCACGGCTGGAGTGCGGTTTGATTAATCCGCCATTTTGCCTTTCTCTTAATTCCTTTATGTTATGTATTTTAGAATCCACGGTCCAATAAAAATAATTACGAGGAATAAAATAGTTAAATTTAGGGGAATATTTGGTGCATAATTTTGTCAATAACAAATATTTATCTGCGCATCAAGTTGACTTTTTTAATGGTGGCTCCATATGTTTCAGCTTTTGAAAGCTGCACTTGAACGAATCCAGATTTTTAAAATTAAACAACAAGGATTTCCTTTCCAACCAAATCCAATACAATACAATACAACACAATGGACGTGGTCGCCTTGCTTGGTCAAAATTATGCATACGCAAATTGAATTGTCAATTCTACTTGATATTTACCCACCCTTATTTCTTTCACAACTTAAGTATTTAAATAATGATAACTAATAAATTATTATTATTATTATTATTATTATTATTATCATCTAGATTTTCATATCTAAAAAAAATGATCGATCCGATCCTATAGAAATATTTCACTAACTACTAGAATAAAATTGAAAAGTACTCACATCAAAACTAATAATCGACCTCCATAATTGATCCATCATTTAGAATGTCATTCTCTATTTGAATATTAGACTCCTAAACCGCAATACAACTATTCACTAACCACGAGAGTAAATATAACCTGATCCATCATAACAAATAAAGAATATGTATACTCAATTAAAAATCAAACTGTAACGTTCTAAATAATCCATCACTAATCCTATCATTGCACCGTGCCCGAGACAAAGCACCAGGTGTAAAGCTCTTTATGGTATTATATCATCAGTAACTCCTAACTCATTAATTGTTTATAAAAGGACCATATTTATACAACAGTCGTAGGAATGGAAAATTTCTACAAATAAAAATATAGAAATAATTCAAACAAATTAAAATAAATATATAATGATGATAAAAACACAAAATCTAAAAAAACATGGAATTCAAGGTCGATGCATCTAATATTAATCTAGTTTCCTCAACACAACCGAAGTTAAAGAAAAACAACACATGTAAATCACCAAATACAAGCATACACTTTGGTTGAATAGACCTTAAAGAAAAAGAACTCATGCCACTTATTTCCCCATCCTAAATCAAACACATCAACCTAAAATAGAAATAGAAATAAAATAAAATAATAACCTCTTAATCGTCTCTTAGTGGATGGATTAGAGTGGTTGTTTTAGTCCTAACACGACTAGATCTAACTCCCTACAAAGAAATCTGTTGTGGTCCTAACAAGCTGAACAAGATCTAAATCAGTACCAGTTTAAACCAAGATGATCCTACTCATCAAGACTATTTGTACAAGTTTAAATCAGTACCAGTTTAAACAAGATCTAAATCTGCATCAATGCAGATTGAAGAAAAGTCCTGTCAAAAGTCATTCCATAAAATAAACTATACAATAGCCAAATTGTCCTGAATTTAAATAACATCAACCCTTTTTTAATGAAATCAACATCTTACAACGAATAATTGGCCTACGGAATGTTATACATAATACTGCTACAACAGATTAAGCGAGTCAATGCCAATTAGATGGCGCACCAAAAAAGTGAGAAAGTAGAATATCAGAAACTCCACATGCCCCCCCAAAAGGAATTGTTGTTTTAGCTTAGAATCAATGATTTAATTTCAAACGATTGGCAAAAAAAATGGGTGTCAATGGATAGGAAAAATAAGTAACATGTTTAGAAATTACGCAAGCTTCTTTGCTCGGCCACTGGATGGTTGTGAATCGTCCCTTTTTGAGGCAGAAGATTCAGGTTTTCTGGCCCAAGCAGGAGCACGATCAGGTTCGTAACGGTAGTCATAAAATAGTTCCTCCCCTGCGCTAATTCTTTCTTTTGCAAATATCCCAACCCTATGATCACCAGCTACCATGATAACCTTGGCATAGCAGTTTGGATCAGGAGAATGGTTGGCAAACTTCAATTTATCACCCTTCCTGTAGGCATCAAGAACATACTGCACCAAAAACATATGTCAGTGCATTGCACCAAATCATCAATTTCATTGCTATTGCTCTGCATGCCTGGTCATTGAGGTTAAAGAGGAAGGATGAATTTTCCCGGTCATAGATTTTTCCACGCTTGTCAGCTTCCCTGTGAGAGATCAATTCCCCAGTATATTCACCCAGATATTCATGTTTACCAACACTATTCTGCCAAAAAGAAACAGTACAAATGTTAAGGCAATACAAAGAAAGATTGTAAACAACGCATCACCATACCTTGAGGAACGCCCCCCAACCAGAAACATCAGATCTTCCAAGTAATACCTAGTAAAGGAATATTCAGGTCGTATAAAAGGAATCTTCAATCAAAATTTTCCTCATAAAAAAAATTAAACTTCACTCGGGCTTTGTTTCATGAAATATAATTTTTATGAAAATATTTTAAAATTTTTCAACTGTTTAATACAATGAAAATCGTACTCAATGGAATTTATTTAGGTCTACAGAAAACTTTCATCTGGTAGTAGACATTTTTTGAAAAATAATGAACTCTGGCGGGAAACAAAGTCATTTTTCTTACCCATCCAAATGCTCTTCGCTCTATTAACTTCAATCTTCACCCTGGTTAATGCAAGGCGATCAAAATCTAGAAAGAGAAGCTCAAAAAATTGGTTGATCTAGGCTGGCCAAGAAGCTCAAACAAATTGGTTGATCTAGGCTGGCCAAGAAGCTCAAACAAATTGGTTGATCTGAGTTGGCCAAGCAGACCAAGCTGGCAGGTTGGGCTAAGCGGTCTAGCATGTTGGGTTAAAGGTATAAAAATGGGCCCACTGGGTGTGCACGGAACAAGCCCAAGCAACCCATTTACATGCCATGCAAGGTCAAGCATGGCATGACTGGTAACGTGTCATGCCAAGCACAGGCCGTGACGTCAACACAAGTTGCCCAACACAAACCGGCTGACCCTTACCCATGCCTGGGCTTGCAGAGCCAAGAAAAATTAAAAATATATTTATTTAAATAATATAAAAATCATAAAAAGAATTTAAAAGTAAATATATATAAACAAGAAAATAACAAAATATTCAAAATAATAATAATATTAAAATAAAAGCAATTAAATATTTACATCATGATACCTTTACAATGTTATATTTTCACTAAATATAATACAAACAATTTAATAAAATATGGATTCAAGATTCAAATTTGGAGAAGAAATTATTTGTTTGCAATTCATCTCAATTGTTCGGCCTTCCACATGAGTTGCTTATGTGAATGTAGTTCCACTTTACCATGTGTAAGGATAAAATGGAGGTTGGTCATGGTTGCTTGGCTCAATCATACCACTCAGACCGACTTCATCAAAATCTAAGTCCAATGCTGAGGTCCAATCTCTATCTTGTAGGCGTACCTATACATCTAACCAATCCTTAAGGCTTACACACATCTCCTAATACATTCTACTTGGTTCGAAACCCTATTAAATATGACCGACACTGAAATATGACTAGGATGTTTTTTGCCATTATAATACATCTAATTTTCTAAGATATCAGAAAAACCTATGAATAAGTTAAAAGTTCGTTTACCTCATAAAGTTCAATGCCTAAGAATACACTTGGCCGACTCGAATGAATATTAGCACAACCAAAGCTTCTATAATATATGGATTTTATGCCTCGACTTCCACTAAAGATGATACTGGAGGTCATGACATTGATCAGTAGTCATACCTCTCACGAAAAGTTCAATCCATTTAATTTAATATACTCCTAATTTCTAATTTTTTGTGCATTTTCTAATTTTAATTTTTTATATTTGATTATAATATTACAAGCACCTACATATTTAATCGTATGATTTAAAATAATAACTAAATAATTTTGAAGATATTAGAATAATATTTTTTTTAAAATTCTTTTATAACTTTAATAATCTAATGAAATAGGTTACATATCTATGACTTCTAAATGAATTGTATAACGCATGAAACATTAAATGTGAGGTTGAACTACATATGGTGAAAAACTCATTTGTCCAAGAATAAAGAAAATTCTAAAAAGTTATATACATTTTCAGCATATAACCAATCATTATGTAATAATCGATTAGCAACAAACCCTATTAGCCATAAACATTCCAAATTGGTGCTCCTAAATGGCCTAATTGGTGCTTCTAAATGGTATGCTTGATTTAAGTATAAGATCGATTGAATTCCACCTATATATACATTAGTATGTATTTTCTACAATATTTAATACCTATAATATTGTTTAACTTCTTATGTCATTAAAAATGTTATATAGACAAATCTAACGGGTTCCTAATCCATATAATATTTTCATATATTACTCCAAGCTCATCTTATATACAAAGGTTCAAGAAGTGGCAACACAAATAATGTGAAAATTTATTGCCCATGAGAACAATTTTTTTTAAAAAAAAAACTAAATACTGCAGAATTATTAATTGATGCATTATCAAAAGTGATTAAAAATAATTCATTTATAACAAAAAAAAATGAAGATGAGAAAAATAGTTAAATGATCAGTACAAGGAAATTCAAAACCTTTAAAACTAATTGTTCAAGTTTGGATATAGACCAACCGGCATCTATCTAATGTTCGGTGCAATATATGTATGACTATACATTGTAACTACTACTTCAAACACTAAAAATTGGTATTCGATATTTATGAGTGTAAACACAAATTGTACCTCGTGGAATATTTTTATTGCATTGAAACACATGATATACAAAGATACGAAGTTGGATATATTCTCACAAAATATTCAAAGCCACTGGAAGTTGACTATTAAAATGAGGACTTAAACATTATAATAAATTTTCTGAGACTTTTCTTTGCTTCCTCATTTCAAAAAACAAAGCATGCAAGGATGAATTCTTTACAGAAAAGTAATAATTTGTTAAAGGTTGAAGAAAGGAAAAAGAAAGGAATAATTTGTTAAAGAAAAGTAGCTAAATTAATCTCCTTTACACTCTCTCTCTTCTTTCCACTTTTGAATGGATCAATTCTGAAGGGGAAAAAACAGCCTAAGGATCCCTTTGAGGTACTCTTACATCCAATTTCCTTCACTCAATTAAACAAAGAATTCTCTCTATTTTTCTTACCCTGCACACCAATCTCACTTCCTGACTGACATTAACACATCCTGATTAAAGAAGTATATCCTTTGAAACATATGTGCCATTAAGAGAGTGGATGCATTTAGTACCAAATAGAAGAATCAATGAACTGAGTAAAAGAGATATAATCCACAAGATGGAAAAGCAGAGAAAAGCATAAAAGAGATGCAAATATACCACGAGATGGTGCTGAAAGCAGAGAAAAGGATAATGGCAAATAAAAACCAAGAACTTGATGTGGAATTCATATTAGGGAACTCAATAATAAACAGCAAGCATAAGATATCTCAATAAAAAATGAACCAAATTAGACAAACAGAAGATGCAACTTCAGCCATCAACAATCATGAAGAAGAAACATGATGAACAAGAAGGCTTCCTAAACACGATCAAAAAGGAAAAGAGTATACCCTTTGTCGTTGCTTCAGCAGAAGCTTCATATTGCGGCATTCATAATTGTCTCCCCTTTGATTAGGGCCACCTAAGGTACCATCACCACATCTGCATAGAAAAATTTAAGGTCCATATGATATCCAAGAAAATAAATTGTGCCTAATTGTATAATTTAGAGAAATAGTACAGGGCATTGATGAAAATTTATCAGAAAATTTCAGATTTAATGAGACTTGCTAGTTTGAGAAAGCACAACTCAAGATCATGGGGATTGATGAAAAATGTTGAATGACTCTAACAACATACCCCACCCAACAATTTCTACAAACATCAGGATCACATTCTCTGTCAGCAGCAAAGCATGGGCATTGACGGCTTCGACATTGGCTCTTAGCACAGTGACAACCTCGGAAACGATTTTTGCAAATTTTAGGACACCTAAATTCAAGGTTAAAATCAGTTGTAAGCAATATGCTGCACCTAAAACAAAACATTTGTAAACTTCAGATTTTGCATCAATGAGAAGCCAACCAAAAAATGGATCAGATTTTCAGAAATGGTTGCCAAATAATTTGGGTTAAGCAAAATTCACAAACACCAAAAATCTCCTAAATTCAGAAAATAGGCAATCAAGGATCGAATATTGGAATTCCATTTTTCACAGCATTTAGAGACAAAGCTCCATCAGTTCAAAAAACCAAACTAATTTACGCTTTAAAATAGAGAGAGAGAAAATAAAAGAGTAATAAATCAGAACCTACCTTGAGATAAACAATGTTGTTGGAAAACATAAGCACAAATGATGGTCAAGTCAAAAGTTCCAGCTAAGATGCTCTATATGGTCATCAACTCAACTTGTACCAAATATTAATAAAATATAATCTAATCTCCAACAAAATGATAGATACTAATATCTGATCAACCAGGATGGTCAGTGGGGGTAATGAGCTCAAATTATTAGGCTAGCGATCTTATCAGGTTCAATCATAGTATCAAATCTCATCAAGTAAAATCCCAAACAACTCACCCGCAATACTTTTCACAGCATGTCCCACTAAGCAAGCAACGACATTGCTTTCCACAAGCAGATTGGCAACCACAAGGGTTGTATTGTCGACACGGTTGATCCTTTCTCTCAGTAATCCTTTTCCTAATTGAATGGTAGCCAGCTGATTTCCATGTATATTTCAAGCGACGAACCCTACCACGCCTTCTCAAGAACCTTGACCTTGTTCTCAATTCACTTACCTGATATTAGAAAAGAAGACCAACATATAAGACACGTGAACTGACCAAATGCATTTATCTTTTATCCACAATCAGCGACGATTTCATTGAAGTGAAAACTTTCTTTCACCCCCTCACCTCCAGTTTATGAATGTCATTCAGAAATCATATAGTATCCCTCCCTAACCCTCCAACAAGCCATTAACCTCACTATTCATGTACTGAAATAATGCGTGGCAGGCTCACCACGTCACTACTCCAAGTAACAGTGAGTAAAATGATGAGTTTGAAAATTTTAATGATTTTAAAACTCTAAGGGCATTTTAAAGCAGAGGTAACTATAATGAATTTGCATTTTATAGAACTAAACCTTGCCGTGCCCTTCGATTAGAGAAATCACACCATCAGTTGTCCTGTAAGTTCCATCATGTTGAATATTGTTCATGTACTGGAACACTTCCATACAAGTCTTCAATCCACACAAAAGATTTCTAGCGATCAAACAGCTGTTTCAAGAACAAAGCATCCAGAAGTTGAAGTTAGAACATCTAGAAACAAATGCTGGAAAGAATAAAATTTTCTCATGAATTTGTTCATGTCTCTTTTAGTAAAAACTAAGTCAAAAGCCAAGAATCAAACAGATATAATTGACTAATTAAAACCAATCCTCCCATTTCCCACACCTTACCTCAAAAAAGAGCACAAAAAAAATGTGTTAGCGAGTGTAAGCAAGATAGGGGCAAAACCCTTTTTGGAGACATTTTTACAAAGAAAGCAATTCCACTGTGGATTAATGCTAAGGCAATTTGCGATGTAACAACTAGGAAGAAAACAATGCCAACAGGTTACAATAGTAGTCAATCATTTAAAGTTTAAGATGTGCTATATCATACATGTATGTATCAATTATTACAAGGAGAAGAAACTTTAAAACACATCAAATGAGGGTTGTCTATTAACCAAGAAAAATAGTACAGAAAAAATTGTCAAGTCAAGAATTAGAAAATAATCTGCTTTTATATATTTGGTGTGGATCTAAACTGAAGAGGATTATTATAAACCACTGAATGAAAAAGAGTATAAAAAAGGTGTTGATGAGAATAAAGGATGACGCTAAGTAGGTTTAATGTGTTCCCTCTGTGTACAGAATCCTCAAGGGAGCATGTTCAACAGAATCCTCAAGGGAGCATGTTCAACAAGGTGAAATTCATTGCACATATCAATCCTTGTTGTAAATGTATCATCATCATCATTGCCATCAATCAATATTTGTCCCAACTATTTGGATGACTACATGAATCTCATACATCCATTGAGCTCTATGCAAGGCAGTACCATTAGTAATATTCAAATTAGTTAAATTAGTTTTAGTATGTTGACTAATATTTTTTTGATCTCTTCAAACGTATACATTTTCCACTTTACTAGATTCAACTCTTCTAACTAATTGGCTATCTTTAAATATGTCCATACCATCTCAATCTAGCACATCATACTACGTCCTTTTCAGACTAAGGGGACATGATGATCCCACAAAACTCTAAAAGCTCTTTTCTATTTCTCATCCATTCTTTATCACATTAATTATATCCACATCAATAGCTCCTTATTGAATAGTGAATTGAAGATACCTAAAATTCTTGCAAAAATTTCACATCCATCCATCTTAACTTTTCTATCAATTCATTTGTTGTTACAAATTTTGTTCTACTTATTTTAGAGCCTTTAGTTTATAATTTTTTTTATCCACAAATAAATCTTTGAAATTAATCTAGTCACACTTGCATTAACTAATGAGCTCACAAGTTCATAGAATTATAAAGGTGAAGAAACCTCTTAAAAGCTTCTAAGGGATTTCAAAGGAGGCTTAGATTGAAGGAGAGAAAGAATTACAATGAGCTCACAAGTTCATAGAATTATAACATTCAACATTTACTCCAATTCGTTCAACATCGTCACCTTTAATAAGCCTTCATTTTTAGTTCCTTGACTTTACCGTTACATTCTGATGTACTTACACCAATTGATCAACTTCTTCCGAAGGTAGGGGAACCGCTTGCAAACTTTTAAGGGATTATAAAAAAGGCTTATAATAAGGGAAAGAAAAAAGTACAATAAGCTTATAAATTTGCAGAATTATAGCATTTAGCATTGGCTCCAATTCATTCAACTTTGCCTCCTTTTATAAATCTTCAGCTATTGGACTTTATTATTCTGCCATATTGACGTTGATTAGTTAGTCGACTGATGCGTTGTACCAATCGCACAACTTTTTCTCATTAATTACTCTCTCTATCTTTTCTAGTTCTGCTTCAAAGCTTTAGTCAATTAGTTGTATTGATCAGTTGACTAACCAATCAACTGGGTCATGAAGAAAAAAATGTTTTATTCCCTTGGTCAACTTCTTAGACGATTTGGCCATCATCAATCATTTCACATTAGTCAACTGACCTCAAGCTCAACCCAAAACAAACCCACTATATTCAATGGCATAAGCTTTTGAGTCTACTACTCAATTATCAACTACAACCATCCTAATGGTTGAATTCACCTAAGCTGAGATTTACTCTCTCCCCTTGAGTAGAAATCTCTCAACACTTTCATCAAGAGTTTATCTATGCAGCTCCTCCACTTTGACGCCATCTCAAGTCAAACTTAATGTCCCTCGAATACAACCGAGCCCTCGGCTTGCTTGACCCTCGACGTGCTCCATATATCATCCTTCACATTTTGCCTATGTAATTCACCTGCACAGGCATAGCTACACTCTGATGCTCCAGTCCTATAGTCCCCCGGATGTCCCACACCATCCTTCATTGATCTCCACGATCCTCAAGCCATAAGCTATCCTCTGACTTTGACTATGTCAAATCGTTTTCATGTGTATTTCTCTAAATCCTACATAATTCAAATACACATATCAAATATAACATGTATCCTAGCTTAAACTCTTTCCCCAAACATCAAACCATATGATTGATCCCGATCGTTAAAAGGGTTGATCGTACCAACATATCATCGCATCAAATCCTGTATGACTGAATTTAAAGATGAGAGATTTTTTAACTTTGAATGTTTAACTAAAAAATATCAACTAAATTTGAGAAAAAAAATTTGAATTTACATTTCAGGCTAAAATATCTTTTAATGCAGGTCTGATGTTGATGTCATTGTAAAGTTGTTCTTGTAATTGCATTGGCACCTAGATATAAGCATGCAATGGTTCCTTGTGTAAGTTATGTTTACTGCCATCATGCAGTTGAACCAAACAAGAACTCAAATAATAGACTAGATGAGCCACCCTGATCTAGATTTGAGTTCTTAGTTCCAGCCAATTTATAATGTTTGAACTAATGAATATCTGTCAAGCCCACAAAGAGAAGGTAAGTCCACCTATATACGACCCTCACGTTTGAACAGTGTGAACTTTTCAGAATGGGTAAAGAAGGGATGGTGACCCAATGGACTGGGCCGGCAGGCCAGGGTCAGAACAACCTGACAAAAATTGATGCAAGATAACAAAGAGAAGAAAGTAAGAGACAAGTAAATTGCAAATTTGAAAGTTTTCACTCATATTTTACTCAATTCATAATAATAATTGTTCCATGCAAACAGATTTTCATTTCGTATGGGAATCATCCAATTGACAAAAACTTTTCCATATACCAAACTTTGGGGGGAAATATAAAAATAATTTTCATAATTTTTTTTTTATAAAATGCAGAAGATCATTAATTCAGACAAGAATCATTAGAAAATATCACATTTAAGGTTTACCTGTTCTTTCCAAAAATTTCTAAACCTTTAAGAAAGAGACCCTGCTCAATGATCTTCCACAGCTTACAATCACCCTTTTCAAGTTTGTAGATGTTTTCATCGACAAACTCTTCTTTTCTTTCACTTTCATCACCTTCAGTTACTGAAGGATCCTTAGATGTCTGGCAAATATCATTTTTTTGTGCTTCATCAAATTTAAGATTCATATTGCCCTCCTCTTGCCCTACAGAATTTCTCTTATTTCTCATACTTGGTCTATTTGTCATTGATGAGCTGGAACTTTTACTGTCATTTCGTGTATCTGATCTGAGTTTCATATCTCGTGCAACAGGGCATCCACTAACAAGGGAATCAGCATCAGATTGCATCATTTTTTTCTGTTTCTTTTTTATGCAAATAAGACCCCGTTCAGCAACCCGTTTGGTCTTCTTCTTGGCTCCTGATTTTCCATGTTGCTTATTTTTTAATGGAGACGAAGAAAGCTGAACAGAAACACTATCCTGATTGTTTCTCATATCAGACTCGCTGCTATCAGAAACAACCTTTGCATTTGAAGAGGCACTTTCACTTGGATGAGACTTTGCCCTCCTTAGGGAAGCTTTAACTTTCCTTCTTGCAGAAGGCTCTGCCCCAGGACTGCTGGCCGAATGAACTAGCTCTTCAAGCTCATGGGGCATTTGAGAATTTGTTGTAGCGGTACTTTCTGATTTAGAAGCCTGATTAAAATTTTTTATTAAAAAAGTATGAGTTTATAGTAAAGCCAAGTTTGCCATGCCAGTTATGTCATGTCAAAGCAAATATAGCAAAATACTTTACCAATCTATAGCAGTGAGTACCACAAGGAGCACCATCATCAGAGTTGACCCAAGGATGTTGCTTTTCTGCCTGATACAGAACCCAATTAATGAATTATAGATCAAATATCACAGTTATAGATGTACCAATATGACTCACAGGGAATACTAGATCCTGAGAACACCCGTGTAATCTACAATCAAACATCTGTGAACATGAAACAAAAACAAAATTCAATATCCAAATGAACAAGGAGATACAAAAAAGCCAAAAAAATTTGTTTAATGTCATACTGGAGCTGACCAGACAACGGCGACAAAAAAGATTATCAAAAGAATCTAAAGCTGCCTCCAGATCTTTCTCAAGAAATGCCTCATCAAGTTTTGCATCAGGTTCACTTTCCCCATTTTTGACACACTCTTCATTATTTTCTCTCTTCAAATACTTGTCAGATCTCGCCTGTAGAAGATGTTTGGTGTGGTTTCACACCTCTGTAAATGCCAGCAAAAAATGAATCGGAAACAGCTAAACCTAGGTTCAGACTCAATCAATTGTCGAATCAGAAAAAATGCAACTAATAACTAAGTCAAGTCAGGTCAAAGAAAACAAGAAACATACTTTGATATCAACAGAATCCTTCTCGAGGCTTTGAGCTAAAGCATCTAGAACCACATTGGATAGGTCAGCACGTGCAATGGTCGTCCTGCAATGGAATAGTTAAGACAACGATCATATCCTCTATGTACAAATTTCATTATTTATGATAACCTCACTGATTGCCCATCCAAGTAACATTCTACAACATATATAGATGTTTCTGATACATGATAAACAACTAAAATAAAATATATGATAACCAACTTCTCCCTTCTTGCAAACTTCCACTTTTCCCAAATCAGCAACGAATGACAGTTTGCACAGGTTGGATGAAGCCACTGCATTTGCTTAAGCTGTAACAGTGGCATTCAATTTCTTATGATTTTTTTGAGGGACCAATGTGGTGGATGGCTAGTATGCTAGAGGGGGTTAATAGTGATTCTTCCTACAATTAAAACTTAGACACAAGTATATGCAGTAGAAATTAAGACAAGGAAGAAAACAAAAGCTGACGCACCGATGTAAAATGGTTCAGAACCCTCATTCCCGCTCCATGACCAATGATCCTTCGACAGATCACTCCCAAAAGCCCCACTAGTTTTTCTCCTTTAGAAGTTCTTTCGGAGGTGGAAAACCTTCATACAAGCTTTCACAAGCTGTTACAATTAGGCTTAGAGTAGCAAGGGAGAAAGAATGTTACAATGAGTTCTAAGGAAGGCAGCCAAGGCTTGGGCTTTGATTGTTGTCCGAGGCTAATACTGAATATCATATCCACTTAACTCAGTGGTCCACTTGATTAGTCTTCTCGAAGCCTCTAGGTGAGTAAAGATACAGCCCATCAGGATATTGGTTAGCACCATGATGGGTGTGATAGAAAATAGGATCCAAGTCTCCAAGCGATGAGAGGTCATGGCTATGGATAGCTTCTCCAAATTGGTGTATCTTAGCTTGGCCCCCTTGAGAAGTTGGCTGACGTAGTAAATTGATTTCTGAATAGGGCCCTTCTGTCAAAGGAGGACCAAGCTAACGACTCCCTTAGTTGCCACCAAGTAAACCCAAAGTAATTCCCCTAGCGTGGGCTTTGATAAGATAGGGAGCTTGGCCAAATATTTCTTTAACTCGACAAAGGCTCACTCACACTTGTCATCCCATCAAAAATAAGCAACCTTCCTTAGAACTTTAAAAAATGGCTTCGATAGATTGATCGTGAATCTAGAAAGGGCGGAAACTCAATCAACCAACCATTAGAATTCTCAAAGGTTCTTAGGGGGGTCATGTCTTGAACGACCTTTATCTTTTCTGAATTGGCTTCTATCCCCCTCTCAGTGACCATCTATCCTAAAAACTTCCCACATGTGACTTCAATAGTGCACTTGCTCGAGTTCAACTTTTGTTTGTGCTTCGTTATCGTCTCAAACATTTCCTCCCAGTCAAGAATGAGATCGTTCATATGTTCGGCTGACTTCACTAGTATATAGTCGACATACATTTTGACGTTTCTCCCAATTTATGGGTTGAAGATTAGTTCATCAATCTTTGATAAGTGACCCCTACATGCTTCAGCCCAAAGGGAAAGTAGTGTCAAAACTAATAAAGTTGACCTTAGGGAATTTGATGGTACCCTTGATAGGTGTTTTATTATCGAAATAAATTCGTGGTCAGAAGTCAAATCCTCCAACTAATTGATCCGAGGGAGTAGATAATAATCCTTCAAGCAAACCTTATTATGGTTGCGGAAATCTACGCACATCTGGCATTGTCCCAAGGGCTTAAGCTACTTAGACACCAATGTCATATTAGCCTTGTCCTTTTCAAGGCTAAAGTGTCTTTTCTTCTGTTTTACAAATCAAGCCTCAAGGAAAATATTGAGGTAATGTTCCATGAGGTGTGGAGAGACCCCAAACAAGTCCCAACCAATCAGGCAAACATATCATTGCTCTGGGTGAGGCAAGAGATCAAATCTTTCTTCATTTTTTGTTCCAAATCGATAAAGACACAAGTGACTTTGTTTAGGAAACGACACAATTTATATGAACTCGAGTTCTTTCTCAGTCGCCATGGCTAAGTCAGCATCCTACAGGAGGTGGACCTCTCAGCATGTACTCCCGTTGGCTCACTCGGACTCGCCTAGTCCTCAGGCTCTTTTTTTATCTCTCTGCTCTATCACCACATAACATTTTCGAGAAGCATTGTGTTCTCGCTCAAGCTCCATATAAAGCCCTTAGAACTCCTATGTTGAGTGGTCCTATACCTGGTGGAAAGAGCAAAAAAGGTTGTACAACAACTTCCAAGCCACATCCTATATTCAAGGAGCACTGGAGAACTCGATTCTCTTTGAAGACTGGCAAAGCTCACTCCTTGGATACTTTGAGGGGTGGAGGGAATGAATGTTCGAAAGCTCAATTATGGGGTCGAGTAGTGATCTACCAATCTCTCTCTAACTTCTCAATAAGTCGAGTGTAGCCTTCTATTCCTACCCACTAAAAACTTAATCTTCTAGTGGTAAGGAGAGGTTATGGCCATGAAAAATGCTCACAGTTGAGCACCCCAAGATGACATTATATGTCGAGAGGGCATCGACGATGGTGAAGAAAGTCATCGTTGTGCTCCTCAATGGCTTCTCCCCAAGGGACAAAGGGAGGCTAATGGTTGCACCAAGTGCCCCAAGATGACAAACAAGGCCATAGTGACTAATTGCGGCTAGAGGTGAGCAAAACTTCTATTAAACTGAAATAAATGACCGAACCAAACTAATTCGAAAATTCGATTCAATCTATTCGAAAGTTCTGTTTTTTAAAAATATATATATATCAGTATTTTTTTATTATATCGGTTCGGTTTTCGATGTTGAATTTTGAAAATCAAATAAACCAATTAAATCATTTTTTATTAAATAATATATATTAAGTTTTTTAATTTTTTTATTAAACCTATTATGTTTTTATTAAAAAGTTTTAATATTTTTAAAATTTTTAAAAATTTGATTAATTTGGATACCGACCGAATTAATTGATTTTATATTAATTTGGTTTGTTCGGTTTTAATGGAAAATTTTGATCAGTTCGATTAGTCAAAAAAAAGTTCGGTTAATTCAATTTTGGGTAGTTCGGTTCGATTCTAATCGAATGACCAGCTCTAGTTATGGCTTGACTAGTTGTGGCTCTGCTTGTCCGATTTGCATCTAGTTGAATGCTCTTTTAAATGACAAAAAAAAACCCTCGAGCAATATCATAAATAATGGTGGACTTATTATCAACGCATCATTGTGGGGACTAGCCACCCTATTGAGATCCAACCCTCCAAACCACTAAGATCTCCCTACGGGTGGACCCCTTGTGAATGCCAAAGCTTTCCATTTAACTATGGGACTTCCATGCTTGAGTGGAGTGTTGTCATACCTCCTGAAATCATATTAATGACTCCCTACGTGGGGGAGGGAGAGATGATCTTACCTGTCCTGACTCCGAGCTTGCCGCTATAGGAGGTCTCTCAACATGGATATTGGGCAAGGAGTAGACCTTGCTATCGGTGCAACTCTTTCCAACACCAAGAAAGGTTAGATTCGGGTGGGATGATGACTCCCTCAAGCAGCCTCTGACACTCCTATGTTAGGTGGTCATACCCCTAGTGGAAAGAACAAAAAAGTTCAGGCGACATCTTCTGGAGCCCCCGTTTTGTGTTTAAGGCGCACTGGAGAATTCAATTCTCTTCATAGATTAACAAAGCTCTCTCCTTGGATGCTTTGAAAGGGTGAAAGGAATGAATCTTCTAGAAGCTCGGGCCATGTGGTCGAGTGATGTTCTACCTATCTCTCTGACTTCTCAACAAGTCCGATGATAGCCTTCTGTTCCTACCTTAATCGCTGAGCTTCCTCAACATTTATATATTTTGAAGCCGAGTCGAGGTGCTTGTCGTATCCTTTTAAGCTTGGGGTTGTTCCACATGTGGGGCTAGCTCATCAATCCTAGTCTCCGAGGGAGGAGGGGCCATGTAAAGGTGAAGAACCTCCTCCACTGTAATCGTGATGAGTTGCGTAAGTTGACCCAGGGTGATGGGCTCCACAATCTTGTCCAAAGTGTTGGCCGAAGGTTGTTGCTGACCTAAAGAAGGTTCCAAATCCTCTTGGTATTTCTCCTTGTAAATACCATCCTCGATGTCTTAGCTCAAGTTTCCCACATACACCGCCAAAATGATGCATCCAAAATCCGACTCCCTGCTGAATGTCGAGGGCAAAACTTCCTCTAGTGATGTGGGCAGACTTACATGGATTAATACGCATCAAAAGGAAGCTAGAGACGCCCAACAAAGGCTCTCTGATGCTTAAATTAGACTCCGACAGTGGAATTTAAGAGAGAATGTAGTGAGAAAGAACTGGTTACCCTTCTTACCCTTATCAATTTCCCTTTTTATATGACCAATTTTTTGGGCTGTAAAGGTGGTCATTTCCTACAGAACAGCCTCTACGGAAGGTGTGCCCAGTGATGGTGTCAGACCTACCAGACCACACCCTACTGCAACACCTTCCTGCAGGAGGTTAGCCCAATTATGGTCTTTATCCTGGTGGTACCTTGTTGTAGTTTATCCGCCCAATTATGGTCCATCTGCCCCAGACGTACCCTGCCAGGGTGATGACAATTCCTGCCAAGACCTTACCCTGAGATGGCTAGGGCTTCTAGTCCATGAGAGGAGAGGCTGGAGAAGTCTAAGGCGCTTGGGAAGGGCGAGTGGTTATGGAGCTCGGCTATAGCTCTGAGCAGAGCCTCATAAGTTCGTTAGGATGAGTCAAGGTACTTGGGCTATTCAAGTTGTTGAGCACTAGAGAAGTCGAACACTTTGGCAGTTGATATGGGGGGTGCTCTGGAAGTCAAGAGAGGTGCTTGGGAGGTTGAGCACTTTGGAAGTTGATATGGATGCTCAGGAAGCTAAGCACTTTGCATTTTGGAAGTTGGAAGAGGTGGTCGAATTACTGAGTGGACTCATCTTGATGAACTGAAGCGGGACCATTGTTTAAGGTGGGTGTGTGTGTGTGTGTGTGTGTGTATTATTCTTTTTCTATACAAAATTGAATGTCTAGCATTTGCGTTAAACACCATTAATCAACATCTACTCCACACACCTCACTACCCCTGTATCTTACATATTATTTAGCTAATATTGTTATAGTGGTTGTTGGGGTTATTTTAAAATAGTTATTGGAGTTGTTAACAATGTAACTTTTCTTTGTTTTAATTAGAAAAATGAAGCATATTAATTCCATTGCTACACTTTATGCTTACTAGTTCCTTCCATAATCAATATTAAGATCATTTGTCCTAATTATTTTTACGTGAAATTTAATTTTAGAGTTTACCACAAGTTTTAGCCCGTGGACCCAATTTAATGGAAATTAAACCAAATGGTTCAAATTATTTTAATTTATTTTGATTACATTCTAACAAAAAAGTTATTTATTTTAACTAAATTATATTCAAATGCAACCAGCCACGTTAAGTTTAATTTAAAACACCAACTTTTAATAATTTGGTTGTTTTAATAAATTTGAATAATAGTTGTCTTTAGGTCATCACTCACTAAATGCATCCAACTTTATAAAACTTAATTTATTAGCTTTAAGATAAAATTTCTCCAATTTGATTCAAATTTTAATTTGGTTTAATTTAAAAGTTATAAGTTAATCAAATTTAAAACATTTAATCTCAAAAGAATTCCATTTTTATGACTTACTTGATTTGGTTCAAGAGTAAAGTTTTTAATTATCTTCTATTAATTTCCCACTCATAGTATAAATAAGTATAATTATCCACTTCACATATCTAACCAATATTGTCAACAATTTTTAAACTTCATATCATTTTCATAAGTTCACTATCTTTCATATGAATTAATCTTAGGTCACACTGAGTTTCTATTAAAATGTTATTATAAAATACAGTTGTCACAGCTTTTGTGCAATGTGCAGGTTATCAATTTATTGTAGCAAAAGGTGATTATGTTCACCTCAGACGCCCCTCACAGTCTGTCCTCAAATTATGTGAAGGGAGGTAAATCACGGGGTCAACTTATAGCCGACCGCCAAGTGGCTAGGAAATGGGAGTGGTTTTTTTCTCCGAGGGCATGCGCCCGTTGGGAATTTATAGGTTATCAATTTATAATCATTGAAACAGTGGTGCAAAGTACAACGATGTTGAGAATGGCAACATAATGATGCTTCATTATCCTAACAGAATAAAGGTGCACAAAAGAACAATGTAAATAGGACTTAAAAAATATAAGCTGGCAAGGAAATCAAGCAGTGACATTGTGCAAAGCATGACCAACAGAACAAAATTTAAAAACAAAAACATACAGAAGAAGAAGAAACTAGAGCATAACCAACCGAATAATGAAATCTTCAGTAGTCCCAAATTCTTTTTTCTCCTCTTCTTCCTCGATAATATCATCCTCACTGTCGCTACAGATTAAAGCTTCACCACCATTGTGGTCATAATAAATTCTTCTGCGACCGACTACTGACTGATCCTCGGTCATTATTTGGTTCCTAGAAAACAAAATTTTAATTGAATACAACTAGCCACACAAATTTAAGTGATCATTGAAGGCATTCTTCCAAACAACCTTTTATGTCAAACTTAAAAAGGAAAGAGAAAAAACAGCTGGATGCAGTGAAAAGGTTTCCCTGCTCCTCTCAAATTTGCAGTAAAAATAAACAAAGGGATACACCCAAGTCTAAAAACTTCTACAGTAAGCATATTAAAATTTTGTCCATCTCTCCAACATTTGTACAAGCTTGTAAAATCTGGTATGTAATCAGATGACTCCTCAGCCTGATCAGTAGAAGGGAGAATTATAATCACGTTAAAAGCTAATCAGACAGGAGAATCTAGAGTTCTATATCTTTGGGCGAGTAGTCTCACAAAGTTAAGGTGAATTCATAATCTGACCACATCCTTGAACAGACTGATGCTTCCTTTCAAAAATAGATAAACAGTTCTGCCCTAAAAAGATAATGTTTAGTGCTTTAAGGAAAGGGAATTTGGATTGCCACCTTGTTACCGAGTTATGTGAGAAAAATAACTCTCATTACATAAAGAACATCTCTATGTATGTGCAACTATATCAAAACCTTGTTTCTACCTATTTCATAAGCCTTCTATCTGCATATATTATAATTGAGGAGGCATTGTAATCAGTCACTGTTATGCAGATATACCTGTCTAAAAATATCCATGTAGTATAGAGAGGTAATTTTGGCACTTCAGGCAGTTTGATCAATTGAACATTCTTTCCACCAAAATTGTTGCCAATAAGAACAGTTGTGGATGCATATGAACTTTCTTCTTGGCAACTACCACTATCCTTTTCTCCTGATTGTTCAAGACTATTTAGTGTACATAAGGCATCATCTTGTCTCCTAGTTAATAAATCTGCATGTAAATCATTATTACGATCCGAGCAATTTCTGAACGATAGATTATAAACCAGTTGTGTCATGTTAATGAGACTCTGCTTGTTCTCTTCCATTTTTTTCTGGAAAAAAAAAAAGAAACATCAGGAATAAAATTTTAACAATTTTCAATTAACATTGGAATCCCAGAATTAAAACCTTAATGTATGCACGACGATCATAAAACACTTGCTTCTTCAAGGAATCAATTATTTCCATAACATCTGCAGGAGTGTAGTTTTCTTCTCCAACCACAGCAATCTGCAACAGAAAAAGTAGAATAAGAATTCACAGGATTTCAAAGCAAAGTAAAATTTGTCTATGCAGGTAATATTAGCAATTCTTGCAAAAAAAATGCACTGGCACATGTTGAGTAGTAAAGCTAACCAAAAAGGTATAGAAAAACAATTAAAATTCCATCAGTCCTAACCCTAAGAACCAATATTTGGGTTTCACGCATCAAGTGAAAGTCATTTGAGTTGGATAAAGCTAATCGAGTATACATGGTAACGATAATTAAGGTTAGGTGGGTTCAAATCAGGCTCGATTTTGAGTTACTTTGGTTAGTTTAGAACTAAATTGGACCAAATTTATAAAAGATAGTCTAGTCCTTAATTAGGTTAGTAGAATTTTTAAGAGGTTAGGAATTTAATTCTATCTCATACTCTACTCCTTTCCCTTGATTCCTCTACCTCGCTCCACCAGTAGCTATCCATTGTCAACCCCCAATCCCCTTCTCCCCCTCCTCTATTAGCTCTTCTCTTCCTCTTACCCCCTCCCCTTAGCCCTTCTCTCTCTCGGTTTCTGTCATCCACTTTACTCTCTGTTTCCACTGTGCATGGCTCTTAAGCTCCAATGTCATCTTTTTGTCTCATATGTCAGTCAATAAATGGAACAATAACTTCCGTTTGTACCAATCAACTCGGCTTGGCACTTCAATCCCTGCAAAATCCTAAACCTAAAATACCAATATGGACTAAACTTATTACAACAATGATTCAGTACCAATATAAACCATGGAGGAACATTATATATTCAAATATTAGTGTGTGATGCACGAACAAACAAAAGACTAGTAAAAAAATACTTAAAGGTACTAGCTTGGATAAGTATTTGAACAAATCATGATGACAAATTATGTTTGGTCAATAATAGACAAAATTTGAGTGAGATTAAAGTTTCCAATATGGTTTCTCACCTTCCAACAGATAATTGAATTTTCCCTGATAACTAGAAATATGTCAATGCTAATCACTACTAAAAAGGTATTTAGTATCACACAACCACATGTTTTAAACCTTGAATATTTTAATAAACATTGAAATATTGTGATTTCACAAAATCATCAATGATTTGCAATGACCTTAGAAAAGACGTATTATAACTAGCTTGAAAAAATGAACATAATCACCTTGTAGCTAGCTTGGAATCACTGAATAAACTTGGCTTTATGAGAAAAAGATTATTCATAACAAAATAACCTTATATGATAACAGATACAAACTTTTCAAGATGACAGTAACTGTATTTCTTCCACAATGTGGAGATGAAAATCAGTAGCCTAATTTGGGGCTTCAAAGAAACAAAAACTTCATGAATTATATTGATGTTTGACTCTGTAAGAATTAGTTTAGGTTCCTTGGAAACAATGTGCAAAGAAGCATAACCATTTGGGGCTGGATTAATAACCTAGCTGAGCATGAACATTATTAAACTCGGCAACTTAATGTTCATGACCAGATTTGTAAGCTCTTCATAAGCACTACTTGTGATTTGTGAACAAGACTCATTAAATATTCATGTACACTTTACAAGACAAAGCTCATTTACAAGTTTGCTTAGTAGCTTGTTTAAGAAGCCAATAAAACATACAACAATGACAGCATTTGTATTCCCTATACTAAAGCATATATATATGAAGTCCATGCATTAGCATATGTAGCAATGTGTGTGTGTGTGTGTGCGCGCGCGCGCGCACAGGCAAAGTTCCATTCATAAATTAAATATTGAAATTTTTGCATAACTTCCATACATATTAACAAATAGTTTTAAATAATGTTTCTAAATTTGTTAATACACTATAAAATTATTACACGTGAAAACAAATACATATGTATAACTAAGTTATACATCTAAATTATTTGTTTGGAATTATTTATAGTATGCCTAAAAGTTCATAAATAAGAAACATTTTATTTATTCAGGCAAGTTTGAACTGATTATGAGCAAGAGAAGTTAGTTGAGCTAGCAGTTGGTTTTTTCTTTCTTGGACAAATATGTTTGGACAAAGTTGGGTGCTCTTCTTATGGACCTCCACGAATTGATTGAACCCTCTTTAGGAGAAAACAACGCAAGGCATTACCAACTTCAATCAAAAGGCGACCATAATTAACAACCCTAGCTTAGTTTCAACTACACTACACCTGCTCCCGTTGACATCTACGAAAAAAAATAGTAGAACCCACGCAGCAAACAACATCAGCCGGAGCAATGCAGCTAGAAATCTCACCGATTTCGAAACAAGCGACCAAAGATCTCGGCACACAAAGAAGTAAACACCAAACTGCAGAACCAATACCGAGAAGAGGAGAAGAGAATAGTAACCTGCTGAGACTGCGAGGGTTTAGCTGAAGCGGAAGACGAATCTTTGGAAGCCATGGCGGCTCCCAGCAAGGCGAGCAACCCCAGCGACCGGCGCAATCACGAGAGAACGCAGATCCGTCGGCGGGAGAAATTTGGGGTCGGGAAGGAGGGAAACCCTAATGCCAGGCCTCGGGGGGCGAGAATGAGAGAGAAAATGGATGCTGGTGAGGAAGCGGGGCGGAGTTTGAACCTGATGGCACGCCGCAGAGGGGCGGGCGGGCGAATGAGGGGAGTGGATTTAGGGGAAAATTAGAGCCCAGCAAATGGGCTGCGACCGTCCCCTCGTGAGTCTGTGACCGCATTACAAAAACTTTGTACGTGTGTGTTGGTCACTGGGAACCTGCCTATACTAAATAAATATATAAAAAAATACTTTTTAAAAATAAAATAAAAACATTGAATATTGAAGAACATAAGTATACATTTTTTTATATTTTTTTATTCAATAAAAATGTTAAATTTTTTATTAGGAATAAAAATAATTTTAAAAAAAAAGATATTTTGAATAATAAATTATTTAATTTTTTCTAAGTAAATAATGTAATGAATCGATCTCATTATTTTGAAAATAAAACTTCCAACTTAGAGGAAGAGGAGCTTGTGGATGAAGAGGAGCTTCTACCTAATCTAGCCGAGCTTGTCAATGGAGGTGAATGCGGAATGGATGATAGCACTCTCCTAACTCGAACAAATGCTTATGGATGATGGTGATCGTCGGAGATGGAGGTGCCTCTCCTAAATCAGATGAGGGCTTGGTTGGAGGTGGAGAAGGAGGAGGAAGAAGAACCCTTGCGTTCTAATTCAATTTGGAATTCGATCCTCTCATACATCTGGGTTGGAGCTTTTATATGACCCCTTTGAGCCGCCCCCGTGCCATGGCTATGCTAGTTAGCACCGTTAGTCTATGTTGACCCCTAGAGTGGAGTTTGTAGCCTCCAATCGAGCTTCTAGAGTGGGACACGGCTAGGCCATATCAGGGGACACGATTAGACCGTGTTCCCTGCTGTTGTGTGCCTCGAGCTCCTATTTTGACTCTCAGTTGACACTCTCTTTGATCCCCTATAAGGTAAAATTCAAATCTTAAAAATTAATACTCTAAATGTAGGAAAATTACAATGAAGTTCCAAATTCCCTTTACTCATAAAATATGATAAGAATGACACTTAAGCACATGAGAGGATTAAAACGTCAACTATAAGAGCTAAAATAATATATTAAAATGGTTATTATCACTCTGCAAGGTGTTTATTCTTTCTTTCTACTACTACATTTTATTGTGGAGTGTTTAAATATGTTAACTATCGCCTTATCTTACAATCTTGTAGATACTTCATAAATTATATAAAGTATATTCACCTTCATTGTCAGTATGTAGACATATAGGTTTCTGATTGAACTCTCTAAACTTACTTAGTGTTTTTGATTTCTTCTTTATAAGATATATCCATACGCACTTTGAGAAGTCATCGATGAAAGTTATCATATATAGAAACCACTAATGGATAGTTGCTTCACATGTCCAAACACATCTGAGTGGACCAACTCAAGAAATTTCTTTTCTTTGTACTTAGAGTCTTCAAATGACAACTGATGTGCTTTCGCATATTGGCATCCAACACATATTATATCCTCTCCAACATCTAGTTGAGGAAGACCCTTGAACATTATTTGTTCATCATTATTTTTAGCTTATGATAACTCAGATGTTCTAGGCGTGCATATCCTAAATTGGTTATCTAAGTTCTTCTAGTCTTGTTCACATAAGTCATTTGAGTTGATATCACATAAACAAACTCCAACTTTCATCTCTCCATGAATGGTATGCTCAAACTTTCATCCCTCCATGAATGGTATGCTTGTTGACTCTAAATTTTGATAAACTTTCACATCCTTTGGCCCGAACACAATATAGTTTCATGAGGATGTTAGTTGTGACACAGATATCAGGTTTTTTTCATCTCAGGTGTGTGAAACAATTCTCCAACTCTACTTGCTTCGAATTGAATTAGAGCACCACCATCGTCTTACCAACAAGAGTTATGGTAACTTTGAATTATTTGCCATGATAATAACCCGCTTCCTTTTATACTCTAACATGCCAAATATATGTATTTTTAACTCCTATCATGTGGTTAGGACATCCAAAATCCAATCATCACTATAGTTGATAATCACTTTCCATGATGAATGTTTGCTCTTCCTCTAATTTACCCTACTAAAAAACACCCTTTAATGATCGGATTTTCTGTCGTTAAAAGGTCAATTCTCATCGTTAAAGCTCATTAATGACGGTACTAAATACGATAGGTAGTTGTTGCTAAAAGGCCCCATTAGGAAACGATTAGTGACGGGAAAAAAGTATTGTCGTTAAGAGTTATTAATGACGGTATTGTATATCGTCGTTATTGATAGTAACAATGGATTTAATCAAAATTTCACATTGAAAATACATAGAAAAGATCATGGATTTATAAGATGAAAGATATCTCCATTGATACGAGACCTTTTGAGTTGAGTCCAAAAATAAACCCATAAGGACTTAGGCTCAAAGTGGACAATATCATACTATTGTGGAGATATTTTGATTCCATCGATACAAACAAGTGGTATCAGAGTTTGAACCCGGACCACGGGAAGAATGGTAGGGGGCTCTCAGTATGGGGAGTTTGAACCCGACCACGAGGATAATGGTAGGGGGCTCTCAGTATGGACCATGAGAATTGTTGGGATACAATCAAAGTCTCACATTGGAAATACATGGAAAAAATCATATTGGGATACAATCAAAGTCTCATATTGAAAATACATGAAAAAGATCATAAATTTATAAGATTAAAGATATGAGACCTTTTGGTTTAAGTTTACAAATAAAATTATAAAAGTTTAGATCTAAAATGGATAATATCAATTATTATAGGTGTTTATTTAGTCTTTATATAGGTATTTTTCATCATTATTACCTATACACAATTCACTTTTTCATACCTATCAAAATATTAATTAAAGATGAAATGTATATATTTTCTATAAATATATTAATGAATACTATAATTAGAGAGTACAAATAATTAAATTATCTTTTTATTTGATAAAATTAATTCTATAATACACCGTAATTAAACATTAACTCGTAAATACTTATACGGAAATACCTCACCGGTATCCGTAGCCCCGCGAGCCCCTTATAAAGGTAAATACTACTTCGACATAATAACAAAATAACTAAAAAACAAAAAGCATCGGCATAGCTCGCAGACTGATGAGCGAAAGAAAGGGGGATGACGACCACGGCGGCGCGGACGCACAGACGCTGGTGGAGGCCGCGCTCGAGGTCTTGAACATGGCCAATCCGTTTGAGAAGGCTCGTCTCGGTGAAGCCTTCGCCGTCCGGTGGCTACAAGGCTCGATCTGTATCCCCTATCGCGACGAAGGTCCTCCTTCCCCCGTCCCCGACCGACCCGCCCGGCTCTCAACCGTAATCTTCACCATTCTTTCACTTTTTCATTGTTCCTCCAAATCAAGAAACTAACAGACAGGTTTCTGCGTACTCGCAGATGAAGCTGGTGTCTCCCAGCACGATGCCGAAACTCGGCAAAGCAGGAAGCCTTCAAAGCCGGCAAGCTATTGTACACAGCCTCGCCCACACGGAAAGCTGGGCCATCGATCTTTCCTGGGTCAATTTTGTTTTGATTGCGACTGCCTGCAATATGTTTGTCATTATGTCTCTTACATCTCCAGCTCAACCTTTCGCCTGTGTTCTTCCCTTCTCGATCCCAGGATATTATTGCTCGATTTGGGAGGCTGGAGGCGATGCCCAGGGAATTCTTTACAGACTTTGTAAAGATAGCCCGAGATGAAGGCCGACACTTCACACTGCTTGCCGCGAGGCTGGAGGAGCTCGGGACGTACTATGGAGCTCTCCCTGCGCATGATGGCCTCTGGGACTCTGCGTTGGAGACCTCCAAAAGCCTGCTGGCTCGTCTCGCTGTGGAGCACTGCGTGCACGAGGTTTGTGTCCTTGTGTTTTATTTTACTTTTATATTTTCTACGTTATCAATCATCATTGGGATTCATAATTTGTCATTTAATGGAGTGTTTTTGAGCTTCATAATTGCAGACTTTAAATACATATTGATACAGAGATGTTAATGACCTTGATATTGTTATCGTAGTAACCTGAATCCTCATCCAACATCCCATAGAGAACAGCTGTTTCAACCATTATGAATTCTTAGATTCTGATATGTCGTAATGTGAATGATAGCGAATTTAATTTCAATCATTTAGATGGACTGTATTCAAATAGGCATTTGCATGGGTTAGGTAAATTTTTTAAGTGTCTAGCACTTGTCAAGACTTCTGGAAGGAAAACACTAGGAAGATGCAGAAGAATTATGAGCTCAACTAGTGAGTGATGGTCTAAACGTTCGTGTTTTTGCTCCTCAAAACTTATCATAATTCCAATGTTCCAGGTTGCAAGTTTTTTATTTCTAGGTACACATTATTCTTTATTTCTAGGTACACATAATTCCAATGTTCCAGGTTGCAAGTTTTTTATTTCTAGGTACACATTATTCTTTATTTCTAGGTACACATAATTCCAATGTTCCAGGTTGCAACTTATAGTTTTTTGTATTCATTTAGTTTGTTTTACATTATTTTTTGTATGAATATTTGCTCGATTGCATATTTCTCCAGAACTCCTTATACATGCTCAAACTTAACCCTTTCAGATTTTCCCTTTTTCTTAAAGTTGATATCTGTTAAGCAAAATTTACTTCAATTAGTTTATTTGTGCCTTCTGTTTGTTTTTGACAAATTAAATGAGAACCTTGAGCATTACAGAAGCCGTATTATAGTTTTGAATTTGACTAGAGATGTAACTCATAAATTAATAGGAACCTTGGCCATTACTTGATGGGGGTATGTTATGGTATTTTCACTTGCGTTATTATGCATGAAAAGAATAACATGACAAATAAAAAAGAACCTTTAAGGGATTGAATTCAATAATGCATGTAAAAGTGTGACTATCATGTTGAATCTTTCACTTTGTTGAGATAGCCAATATTGGTATTGTAAATTTTTTGTTACATGCTGTATCAAAGTGACTGCAAATAGAAATCCAAGATTGATCTTGTTGATTACATAGATCTATATGGTGCCTTACTAGTGCTACATTAATATGGTACATTTGGTATGATGGGCCAACATTTTGACCTTTTAAATTTCCTAAAAATAATTCATGTTTAGATTGACTAAATATGCATAATAATAGAGCATATGTGAGCTTTAGATATTAAATAATTAAACTCTCATGCTTTGATTATCATGACTTTATACATAAAGACTAGCTAGTATGAATTAACAATAACTTGTTTGTAGAAGTTAGTTGAGCAATTGGATTAGTGTCAAATAAGTTGAACACATCAGCCCAATACACATGTAACTGATAACTTGTGTTTACCATATGTGCAAGGATCTCTATCCATATGAAATACCTGAGTTGACATAGTATATCTATGGAGAATCATGAGTACGTTTTTAATGAAATACCTAGACTAAATTTTGAAGGAACACAATTAGGACCACAAGTAACAAAGTGAATTAAGGAAAAAGGTGCATAAGGGCATTCTATGACTCGTCTAGGGATTGAAAATTGAATGCATTTACCTACTTAACATGACTCATACTAAAGACTAGACTCAATAGAGTTAGGAATCATCTGCTATAGACTTTGCAAGCTAGGATGGAGCAACCAACTGAGTATTTGGAGTGAAAAGCTAACCACTAAAACTTATAAATATATAGCCATTGTTAGCGTTTCTACAATCCTTGAGACTCACGTCTTGTACTAGTTGCCCTTCCAATCCATGTGAAAGGCTACTAAATTATTTACTAATCAAGTTTTTTTTTCACAAATACTAATTTAACAAAAAGTTAGGTAACATAGAGGAGTGAAGAAAGTGGCCAAGATTGGATAGGAGTAACATGACTAATGTGGTTTGTTGATGAGAGGCAAGGGTAATATTAATAGGATAAGATGTTGTAAGTCTAAAGCAAAGAGACATATTACCAGACATTTGCTTAAGAAACTCTTGGGTTTAGAATATAATTTTCAACCTAGAGCTATGATATTTAAACTTGAGTACGAGTATCCAACATGGATACCGATACAAGTGTTTGACATGACTCTCTCTAAATTTTTTACACATGGATATCTAGTGGCCACTTGAAATGTGAGTCCAAGTGTTGATATCTGTCAATTGTATGGAAAGGGCAAAATTTTTAAAATCCAACTAGAGCTAGAGACTTGCATCATACTAAGTTCTAGAAATACCTTCAAGAGCTAATGACATTATGGAATAAGCTAAGATGGTGCAATCTAAGTAGCTTGAAGTACACATTTTGATATTCCTCAACTTATATATGGAGGGGTTATTACCAAGAAGACCATCAAGAGAATTTCTAGGACCGAACTTAGGTAGAATGGATGAAGAACTTGCCATTTTTAACAATTGAAAGGGTTTACTGCCCCATAAAATGAGAGACCCTAAGATAAAGGGATGATTTCAAATAGGAGATGATGAGAAATTGATCTCAAGTAGTCCTATAGATGGATTGACTTATACAAATATGTCTCAGATCTTCGAAGAGGTTAGAACTAGTCTAATGCAAATTTAGAGCAACTTATAGCCTCAAGCTATAAAGACGAGTGCCTAGGAGATGATGATCACGAGATGAACTGATCACAACAATAGAAGGATTCAAATCTGTTGATGTATATGCTGAAATTAAAGAAGAAGATTTTTATGATCCAAACTCTGGATAATAAGGCAAGTTGTTGGAATTGGAGAGGAGATTTGAGATGAAGAATGATTGGAGCAACTAATGATTGAAGACAAACCTTGGATATGCTCCTCCAAACAAAAAATCTCTAGGACAAGATTGACAAGTACTTGAAATTTTCTTGCACATATCATAGTTAGGAATCATGCATTTGGAGAAGATAAGCAATGTGGGAGAAAACTCAATTGAAGAACAAAACATTAGTACTATGTTAAAGTTAATTGGCTAACCACTTAGCCTAAGGGCACATTTACTTAGATGGATGGTAAAGAGGGAGAATCAATTACAAGGGCGAATGGATAGGAGAGAAGAGGGAGAATAGAGCCTAATAGTGTAAGAGGATCTACATAGCCGACTCCACCTAGTGGGATAATGTTCGGTTGTTGTTGTAAAGCAGTCATTCATCCTAGGCCATCAAAAATCTTATTTTAATAGATTCTGTTCATATGTTTTTATCACGTTGGAAACAATTTTATTTCTTTTAGACTTAAGCTGTGCCCCTTGTATTCCCTGCAAATGTTCATTCAAAATTTTAGATTCTCTCACTGGAGAATGTCAAAGGACCCATGAATTTGTCAATTTAACTGTACTAAAATTTATAGTTTTAAATCTTAGGATATCAACAATATCTGTTTCATCTATATTATTTAATGCAGGCTAGAGGACTTGATGTCCTTCCTACTACCATCTCTCGATTCCGAAATGGAGGGGATGAGAGAACCGCAAATTTGCTGGAAACTGTGGTGTATCCAGAAGAAATAACACACTGTGCTGCTGGTGTTAAATGGTTCAGATACTTGTGCCTTAGGGAAGCAAGCAAACATCATGGTTCAGAGACCATTTGTGGATATGTTGAACATGAGCAACCCATGGTGGGACAAAGCATTCCCTACCGGCAAGAAGCTGATAAGGAGGATGGTGAGATAAAACACCTGGAACAAGATGTCGGAAGCTCTCTAAAAATAAGCCATGATGAACAAGAGTTAGTAATCCAACGTTTTCATGCCACTGTCCGTGAACACTTTCGGGGGCCACTTAAGCCCCCTTTCAATGTCGAAGCAAGGAAAGCTGCTGGCTTTGGACCTGACTGGTACGAGCCCTTGGCATCAAAATAGGGGGGTGGATAAGTGATTCTTTCCCCTCTTTTCAGTTCATCCATTTCTGCTTCACTGGTTCAAATCATTCCAGTGTATCACAATCAAATTCAAATCAGTTATCAGTTTTGCTTGTTGGTGTTTGGTACATCTGAAGTTTCGACTAGAAATATTTATTAATAAATGTGATTTGAATGGAGTGGAAGACAGATAAACAAGACAACCTGAGCGAACTCTTGGTCACTGACAGCTAAATTCTACTGGCCATAAGAGAGACTGCGAGACAAGTACCCACAAGAGTGGAATGCACTCACTGGTTTTGTATAACTCCATTTATCTAACAAGTCTTGACTGATTAAGAAAACAGGTGATTGAAATTCTCCATCTGCCATGTTTCAAACCCATACCAGGGGATGAACTGATAGGTTCCTGATTGTTTTTTTTTTTTTCTTCATTGTATCGAATTTAATACCAATGCTATTCAATGTTTAGAAACTGATCAGGGAGGTTATAAATGGTCATTTTGTGAGTCAGTTTTTTCTGTTATACTGGCGTGATTGAGTTTCTGGAATGAATTGATCTCCAATTTCCGGATATATAAAGTTAAGGGGTTAAACATATATAAAAGATGTATACGAACTTACAAATGATTGCATTGCTATTCTAATGGCAACTATCTGATTGAATTGTTAGGATTAGTTCGGATAGATGGTCAGGTAGCTGGTGTTGATAGTGTTTGTTCATATAAATAAAATATTTCTACTCTCGTTAATAGTTAATAAGGTTGTACAACATAAGTTATGTAGTGAAAATAAAAGCATAAGAAATCAATATATACCAATTGCTAACGTGAAAAAGTAATATAGTTCAAAACCCTCAAGCACTTCGAGTTGAAATGTACTTGACGGGAATTATATTAATCAAATGCGAATCTACCATTGTTTGGACTGCAAAGTATGGCATTAAAATAGAGATTATCTTGTCTATTTTATCCATAGAAGCACAAGCAACAGGCAAAAACAGTTCGTTTAATAAATGCCAAAGGCTAAATCAGTAGAACTAATGTCTTCATCTTAATCACCATTTGGCTACAGGATGGGAATCATAAGAAATCATTGATAACCATCTTACAGGACCTACAAGAGTCATGAACTGAATCAGCAGACAAAAATTTCCATGTGGCCTAAACATATGATAACAAAGAAACTTAACAATCCTCCTTAGAAGATCAGCTAATTCAGCATGTCGTGCCAGGTCAGTATGGCATTGGTTTCTCTCAAACTTCTAGCTCTTCTATAATCAACTTCTGCATCAGAGAATGACTGTGCTCGCTTATAAAGCTGTTCATCTGCTGGCGCGCTACACTTTCTTCCTTCACCACCATCTGTGTCATCATAAACTAAAGGAGAGGTATCTTCTGAATGTTTGTTTAGCTTAGGACCTGGATAACATGAATAACAATGGTTTATGAGACAATCTGACAGAAAAGGGTGCCAATGTGTTTCATGTGTTCTACATATAGGCATCATTTGAATAGAGCGTTATCCTCAACCATATAATAAATAAGATATTCTCATGAATGAAAGCAAGCATGGGGGAAAAACAAAAAGCAGGGTTCTTATCATTAGATCAACTTCAAAGTGATTGAGCTTACCTGCTTGCATCCTTCTGTGGTCAGATTCACAATCAACTCCACCTTCAAGCTGAACTATCAGTTGCTTTGAGCTTATAGGATCAAGTGAGTTGGAGACCTTTTTATCGCGGTCATCACATCCATTAGCAGGGCAGTGCTTATTTCCAGTTTGACTATTTGCAAACAAAGACATGGTAAAGGACTCTTCTAAAGAATCTGATACCTCAACATTATGTTGTGTGGTGATGATTTCATCCGCACTGAATCCAAATGATGCTCTGTAAGCTTCAATCTCTTCTATATCCTGTTTGCAAGCTTTACTGTGTCTGTTTCCACTGCTGGAATAAGCATCTGCTTCCTTGGAAACACTAAGTCTCCCACCAGTGTGAGCAACCGTTTGCAGTGCCTGGTCCAAGTGAAACTGCGCAGATGTTGCAGGATAGAAAAAGCTGGAGTCTGGGCACAGAATAAAATTTCTGGTTGTAGCTGAATTATGTCCAAACAACTTTGATGCCCCATTTCTGAAACATGGTGAGTCCTGTGCAGATGCAGAAGCAGAAGCATCCCACTGTCTGGGAGTACCACTCTCAGGGAAAGGAGATGATAGACCAGTTCGTGGAGTTCCAGAGGCAGGTGATATAAGACTACTAGAAGGACTTCCAGGATAAATTGGATAATCTGCTTGGAGATAACTTCCAACACAATAATTAGATGACAAATAAGGCACTCCATTCTCTTTCACGGCACTTCTAATATCCAGAGATGAGTGAAGAAACCGTGCAAAAGGAACATCTGGGGATGATGGAGTTGTAAGGTGAGCAAGTTCAGGTGGAGGGGTCAATGGCGCAGTTGAAGGTTCTGTCGTAAATGTAGAGAACACAGGAGGTGAGACCAATTGAGTTTCATGAGCATATGGGCCAGTTGCAAACATGGTTAATGATGGTCCTCCAGGAGAATTAGCTGACATTGACGAGAAACAATTTGGTGATTGGGCTGTGGAAGGGAGTTGAGAGTTTGTGAAAGAAGCTGGAGATGAAGGTGGGGCAAGAATAGATAAGTTCAGAGTTGTATTTTCATTGGAGATTCCAGCAGACTGATGGCCATTTATACGACTAGATGATGCATTCACATCTGGAATTTGGGATGCTGGAACTATTCGTTTGCCTCTCTTTTGTGGCCCAAAACATGTCAATCCACAGAAGCAACCTCCCCACCTACTCTGCTGGTGCAAAAAGCATGTATTAGTTAGCTATTATAAATAATTATTCAATCTGCAGGCCCATGATGCAACAAACTTTTAAGTCGAGTGGGTAGGCATGCAAAATAAAAAATACCTCAAGGTGCCTAAAAATGTAACAATTTATAAAGACTCAATTCTAGCCCTAATTTCTTTGTTCAGTCCTTTGTGCTCTTCATGGACTGTGAAAAATGAATGAAGAAAAGACAATTTGAACTTGTGTTGGTATTTTATAAATTACGCAATCGGTAGCATGTTGCATCAAGCATGATTCAGGAGATAATCCACATTAAAGCCATACCTATGTAATATTCAAGGCATAGCTTCATTAGTTGTTAGTGATGAATGATGGCCCTTGAACCTGAGAGTGGATATCACGAGAGCTACATAGGTTTTCTCTACTCTGTCCACTCTCGAGTTATCAAAGGTCCCAAGACCAACTGTGAAATAAGTTTGATCAAAATGCTAAAAGCCATATTCATTTAAGTTCATCTGATAAATTGGAAGATGGTAACCAACAGTAAAAAACCAAGATCTTCTCTTTGCACAAAAAATTACGAGAATCAAAACTTTTCCTATTAACTTTGATTAATTATACTATGTGAGAACTGCCTTCAAACTTATGATTACTGTTGATAACATCAACACAAGCTATGCTGAAGTTAGAATAAAGTAGACTGACATACATCTGTAAGTGTGATATTTAGGCATGTTCGTACATAGCTCAAACAACTGAGTGCAATCTAGCATTGGTAGCATGATAGTTGCTGGTAACTCATACAAACCATGTCAGAACACTAAAATCAATTTAAATAGATACTTGCATTTTAACATTTCAAGCCTGTGGGACAGAACAGAAGGTTGGGCCCAAGAAACTAAGCTAATAAGACATCCAATCTTTTGCAGGATTTTAATTGGTACCATAACTACAACAGTTATCAGAATAGTGAACAAAGGATATTTTAATGACCATGCATTTAGATTGCAATTCAGTTCCTAAATTGATAATTTGTCCACAGGCTATCCTAAATCTGATGAAGCTATTCCTATCAGATTTATACTCGAACCATAAATATTAGCCAATATGCACCAACGCAGTTGATTTGAAACTAAACAACCACACTGACAGTTTGGTATCTATTTTTCTCTAACAAATACTACAGCAAGAGATACATGCCACTGTTGAACTGCTTCATTTGATGTGTGCAGTAATATCATTCCCTTCACAGTTTTCAATCAATGGAGGAAACTGTCATTCTAGGATAGGGGCACAATGACGCAGCAGATTCAACTTACTCATATGGCAAAGAGTAGATCTAACAAGTTGTGTAAACTTAAGTTGGGTTTGAAAATGTAAGCTCATTAATTCATAATAGCTAAGCTTTTGTTCAGCAAGACAAGGTATTAAATTAGCCCAATGGTTAGCGAAATCACTATCAATATACGATCCGTAGTTGCATCAAATTCTACGACCAGTGAAATTGAAACCATTAAGGAAAAGATTAAAATAAAAATAATAATTTCATATATGAGATAACAAATAGTGTTCCATCATAATAAAAATATATATTATATTTCATCAAATATCATATAATTAATAAATAAATATTAAAAATAATAAGTATTATAGCTAAGTAAGATTAATAATACATTAAATGTTATCACAATATTAGCAATGACATACTATTATTATTATAAAGTTAACAACATCGTATTATTGTTATAATTTGATAAAATCATACTTTAGAACTATTAGATAATAATAGTGTGGGAAACAATGATTTCATAACCATATATAGGCTGAAACTATTCTAAAAATTATGGAATATGATAGTGTAGCTAGTTTGTTTATAACTCTTAGAAAAATTTATTAGAATCTTTTAGGGTTTTTATTAGAAAAATATGTTATTTTATGAAATAATAAGTCATGTTACCAATGTATAAAAAGGATTAGAATCTCATGCATTAGATAAGTTTGGAGTTATGTAATTTTTCAATTTTTAACATGGTATCAGAGCCGGAACTTGGCAATTCCATCTTAATACTAGTTGTCCTTTAGTTCATCATCATCCCCTCAAACTTCAGCACCGCCCTCATCCACGAATCATTCACACTTTGATATATAGTTTGATTCCTTCTCTCTTTATTCTCTCTTTACAAATAATAAGTAAATTCTCTCCTCTTTCTTTCTTTTGTATTCTATATCTTATCATACTCTACCCTCTCTTTATCTAATCATAATTTTAATTCATGCTACATGCATAATTGAAACCATAGTTTCACTTTCAAATAAAGTGGTTGGGGTGTGAAGGCATTGAGGCATGTCACAAGAAGCCTTCCCTAGTGTTGGCGACCTACACAAAGGAGATGGTGTGGCAAGAAGTTTTCTTTATTGTGGACAACTCCTCTAGGTAAACCTTCTACTCTTCTTTCTCATCCTCCTATTCTTCTTTCCCCGCCTCATCATCACAAACACCTACATACTTTGTTGACACGACCAAATTGGCACAAACCTATTTTATTTTGACTAAGGGTTGAACCTTTAGCATGAAATGAATGAGATTTTAACCCTTGAATCTTTCATGTATTTTCTAGTGGAATCTAAGTAATTCCTTCAAACTTCAACTTCTTTTAAACTTCTCTGATGATCTTTGTGAGATACATAATTTCTTAGGAAAAGCATTTGCAAAGACCGATCCAACTCAGGAGGTCAACATAGGCATTATGTGATTGTGATCTATATTGCTACTAGCCAATCTTGATAACCATGATTAGTCCCTCCTATCTGTAACTTAAATTAAATGGTGATTAAAAAAATATGTTTTATATTCCATCACTTCATGCCAACCATCCAAATAAATCTCTACATAAAGTGCAATTTATTTAGACATTCCATGAAATAGTAGACAGGGCAAATAAAGCAGACAGAAGATGTGAACCAATCATATGAGTTTTGCTAGGGAGCTATTCAAACTATAACCAACAAACAACCCTATCAGTATCTAAAATAAAACTGAATTTCACCATTCAAATTTTAATTTTCTGGATAAATTCAGTCATCACCATTCATTGAAAAAGTTGGCTATAAAACTGGTCTTCAATATGAATGAGGAAACAAAACCCTGAGCAAGAAGAAATTGGAAATGAGTGAGAAAGGAGAATGACTTGCCAATCTGATGGTCCTATACATATTTCATAAAGTGCATATTTATTCAATTTGTTCCCAATCTTCAATATGCTCCTTCAATAGACTAACTTGATATATTATTTGAAAAAATTGATTAATTGAACAGTCAAAAGTGACGTTCGTTTCAGTCTCATGTTATAACAATCTTAAGGAAGATTTAAGTTCATGAAAGACTTTAGACAACGAAGCATGATTCATCTTACTATATAATCATCATTTGTGCTACAATGAGGTTACTGATGAAAGACCGGACATCAAAATGTAAACATGACTTAATATCAGAATATTTGGAAACTCATATTGAAACAAAAAAAATTGTCAAACCAGCTTAACATCACCCCGAAGTAAGTCTAATGAATAGCTAATCCAAAACCGTGCAGAATTAGATCAGTTCCTCATTTATGTCAACTGCAAGTTGTACTTATAGAGACGCATTGGTTAGGTGAAAGAAATGTAGATCTATTTTGTTTTACCAAGTGGTATGCCATAGACCTTCCCGATATCAAGGATGTTGTCTCCTGCATTTCCAATTAAGCATTAAACTCCAATTACCCTGTCTTTATATGTTATAACCATATTATGACAAAAACAGTTATTGTAGTAGGTAAGCATGATCATTTTTACAACCGAAAAAGGTAGAAATCAGAACATGAACTTTCAACAATGTGATCTCGGCATTCTCAATAGAAATTAGAAACCAACCAAAATTCTTGTTTATTTTACCTGCATTTAGAGATTCACCATTTATTTCACACAAGAGTAATATACTAATTAACAGTTATTTTCTTTGGAAAATTATGAAATAAAAGAAATAAGATGGTATTAGCTTATCATATCAAAATATAATAATTTCAAAAATCAGAAGATATATAATGTTCAAATTGATCATAGGATGCATAAAGAAGCCACAAATGTTAGTTGTAAAACAGGTATAGAATTTCTTCACTCTAATCAAGTATAGAATTCCTTTTGATGCACATTAAGACTTCATCTACAAGGCTGCAGATCTGATCAATGAACTAGAGGTAAATCTAGATGATTGAAACAAAGTATAGAATGTCTTTTTGCATTTGTCACCAGATAAGTACATAAATTGCTTATAAAGGTTGATTGTATGTCAATAGCTATCAGTTATAGACGAAAAGTTGTGTATATAAATTCATACCATCATCTTGATTTTCCATAACAAAAGAGATAACATAATGAAAGGTTGAAACCAAAGCATGGTTGAGCTATTTGACATGCAAGAGCAACAAAAATAAATACTTATTTTCCACGAAAGAACATCTTTGTGGATGCATTATTAGTGTCTTAGCTTAAAATATCGATATAATGCAGAGAAGCTAAAAGATCTCTACTAGGTGAAAACAGTTAAATTCTCACTTCCTAGAACTTAAAAAAAAAACTTTCTCCAACTGTGACTGATCAATATAGTCAATATCTTAAATTCCGCAGAAAACAGCACTCCAAATTTTCCTTTATCTACAGGTCATAAATAGAAATCAACAGAAACTAGTTCTGATCTGCAACAGAACAGAACAAGCAGCATTTAAGTGCAATACTCTTGCGAACTAAAGATCAGCATGCTGTATATCTAAGCACTAGATCAGAACCCCCAAAGAACCCCCCTCACACACACACACACACACACGCACATTCCCTAGCACTGCAATTACTTCAAATCTATCTAGATCTAAATGTACTGTACGTCAAACATGGCCCTTCGAAGAAGAAGAAGCCGTAGCAAAGCTGGATAAAGAGAGTGGAGAAAGCAAAGATGCATAGTCATACCCTCTCCTGAGGAAGGAGCCTAGGTTCCACGGACATAATGTCAGTGGCCTCCACGGCATTAATCGACTCCGCAGGACTCTCGCCTACGTCCCTGATGCTTCCAGGGCCGCCATTGCTATTTTCCGCCATACCACCGCCGTCACTGCTACTGCCTCCCCTTCAATTCTCCGTCTGCGAATCGCGCTGGATCTCCTCTGTGCAGAAGACGCCAGCTGGGCTACGGATGGAGGAGAGGATAAGGATTAAACAAGAAATAGAAAAGAGAAATGGATCGGAGAGCGATGCCCGCTTGCTGCTACTTCTGCTTCTGCTTCTGCTTTGCTTGGGTTTTTGTTCTGGTCCAAACCGAGAAGACGAGCAAACGTGGGTCCAGTCACCGCCTCCTGCTGTCGCTGGGTAGCTTTAGTTTGGTCCAGTCACTGTCCGGTATATTATCTCTATGAGTAAAGTACAGGAAAGAGAATACGAGGGTGATAAGTATTCATTCTTTTTAAATATATATTGTTTGGATAAATTAAAAATAAACAATGAATCCCATGACAAAAGGTAAACAATAAAGTGTTTCTTTAAATCGAATTAATCAATTAAATCAAATTAATTGATTAAATTGATCGAAGTTAAAAATTCAATTAGATTAATTTAAAATTTTAATGTTTTAAAAAAATATTAATTATTTTGATTAAATTGATTCAATCTTGATTTTAAAAATTTAGATTCAATTAAATCGAATTCCACTATATTCCAATCTTCGAAATTGAAATTTTAAAATTTTTAATTTCATAATTCGTGTTTAAATCATTCGATCAATTTAATTATTAATTGATTATTTACCCCTAATTCATTATACTTAGGGACGTTTAAAGTTTACAGATTTTAAACATCTAGACTCTTTCATTAAAAGTACCTTCGAGATTTTTTAAAGTTAGATTTAATATATATATATATATATATATATATATATATATATATATATATATATATATATATATTTATTTATTTATTTATTTATTTATTTATTTATTTATATTTATGAATGATAAATATATATAATTAAAATGCACTAAATATACATGTCATAACTGTTTATTTCTGATAATAAAATATTTATATTTAGTGGTAGAATTATTCGTTGTTATTCGATCGTTAAATTCATTTAACCATAGATTTATGACAAAAAAAAAGTCACACAATCCTAAATCATATCACAAATAATATCTAAACAATATATATAAAATAATATCTATGATACAAATCATATCCAAATTTTAATACAATTTATATCCATGATATAAATTATATCCAAATAATTGAGACACATATCCTTATACTCAAAAATCAAATATATAGCATCATCATTCAATCTTATCATTCAATCTTGCATCAAGTATAATAGATTATTAAATAAAATAAACACATGATATAATATTGGAATAATACATAAATAATGAAGTTACACAAATAATAAAGTTAATGTTAAAATAGATATATACAAAGTCAAAATAACTTATCAAAAAATATACAAACTAAATCACTAACATAAGCTTTAAAAAAATATATATCTTAATTTTATTAAATTGTCGATGATTCAAGTGTTGAATTTTTTATCTACATTGTCTTTGAAAAAAATATAATATGATTAAAATTATATATAGTTTTAAAATTAACCAAATCAATTTTAATATTTAATGATTGATAAATATTAAAATTAAATTGAAAGTTAACATACCTTATAATTTTTACGAGCTTTTGAGTCTTGAGTCTGTTGTGATTGAAAATCATACCATGTTGGAAAAGCAAAAAAAAATAGATTTTCATGCCCAATATTTGGCCTAACTTAAACCATCCTCTAAACATTAAAACTCATGCAATACCACATATTTAGATTCTGATTATATCAACATTGTCAATAAGTGTGAACAAGCAGTGTGATGGTTCTGGAGGCATGATTGAGTTGGTTATTATGGGAGAGACTTATTGAATTAGACAAGGGTCAAATTTTGACAAAATCGAGGTAATATTTTCGTCTGTAGTGGTCAATTGTAACTTTTCGATTTACCTCCTCATAAATAGTTATGAGACCGATTATGTAAGACTATTGGAATGATAAATTTCATCTTTCGCTAAAATGAATAGGCAGTGTGATGGAATATTTCCATTAATAGAAGGAAAAAGAAAATCTTTCTTCGCTTCTCTTTCTCAACCAAGAGGGACTCTCAAATGACGCGATTCCCTTAGTGCCATTAGGCATCATGCAAGCAAGTGTCAATTGACAATGTCATTCTTTCACGTGCAATTAATGCGCATTTTAGAAATCCCATGATTTTAATCTCATACAAAAATATTCATACATACTCAAATTAACATTCTTATTGTTGTGTCTATGTCCATAAACCATGCTCGTGTAAAGAGCTCGCGCCCCTCATCTAATTAAATCGAACTAAAGTGATAAATATCATAGTTTTCTTCATCACTTGAATAGTTTTAGATATAATTTTTATTAAAATTAATTTAGGATGGTCAACACACTAAATATTTTTATTAAAATTAATTTTTAACGCATTAAGAATAATTTACATTTAATATTGTCGTGACGATCAATGTGGAAAGTAATTAACTCTTGATATTGCCCTGTCTCTTTTTGTAACTTTCTTTTGTTTGTTTTCTCTCGTAGTCAAAACTCAAAAAGAAAAAGAGAAGATATTTTGACCCAAAAAACCACTCCTTAATGTGTGTGTATATTATTATTATTAACTAAAAATAATTGAGCAACTCTAATATATTTCCTAGCTAAAATAATATGACTTAGGTAATTAATTTTTTACTTTTAATTTGATTCTCAATATTTGAATTACATATACATTTTAACACTTTTAAAAATAAATTATTATGATACAATCAAAGTCTTATGTTGAAAATATATAGAAAAGATTTTGAGATTATAAAATAGAGATACTATGATATGACCTTTTAGGTAAAATCCAAAAATAAAATTATGAAGGCGTGGGTATAAAGTGGACAATATCATATCCCTTTGAGATATATATGAATTCCATTGTTCTAATAGTAGTATCAGAGTATGTCTATGTGATTGGAAGGTTCTAATAAGAAGGTAGATTATTGTGATATAATCAAAATCTTATATTGAAAATATATATAAGTTGTATGTTCTAACATAAGTTTCCACCATTCAAATAACTGAATGTTAAAAAGATTTATTTGATTCAGCATATAAGGAAAAATTTTAATGATTTAAAAAATATATAAATATATATATGATGCATGTTTCATAAATCCAAGCTCAAATGTCCCTTATATCCAGCACCCTGAAAGAAAGGCATGGTCCCTTGCAGCAGCAGGGCTAGGCAGGCATCTGCAAATGCTAAGCATGCAACACCAGTCCTCGATCCCCATCCCACCGAGGAGAAACTGAGGTTAAAGTGGATATGGCCTAACCCATGGAATGAAGGATCTAGTAAAAAAAAATAATAGTGAAAGTGAAACGGGTTCAATTCTGTCTTTAACAGCAACAAGGACACATGCCAATCTTATTCCTGTTTCAGCATTATCATTGGATATCTTTCCCACCGTAATACAATTCAAGTTTCTTTTCATTCTATTCTATGTAATTGCTCGAGGGAACTTGATTCCTTTCTCTTTCAGTGTTGATATTCGTCCACTCCTTGAAAACCACCCAAAACATCCCACCTCGCACCGCACGTCGGACTCATCCCGAGACATAAAGCATATGCCTTTCCTTAATCTTTCATCAAATTGCCCCGAACACACCTCCCGAGCAAGTGATTCATCTGGCCCGCCATCAGATTATTTTTCTTGGTTTCGTTCATACAACAATTCACCATATCATATCACTACAGGTCGCTGCTTTGCCATCTTCACTCTTCATCCTCGCGTTCCTCTCCTTTTTAGGCTTTCTTTTTCAAGTTTTCGTCTGTTCGTCAATCAGCAACAAAGTTTGCCATGGCGTTGGGCATAAGAGAGGTGTGATGAGAGTATAAGGAATGGAAGAAATTCAATGATTTCTCATCTGATTCCATCAATATCTCGAGTAGTTTCACTTTGGAGACGAGCAGACGGGCAGATCATGAAGGTGACCACTCGAGTAATTTGCTTGATTTGCTTCTTGTTCTGGAGTACTGCAATTGCCACACTCTCCCCCGAAGGTGTTAACTTTGAAGGTACCAAATGATCCCCTCCTTGTTATTCCTAGTTTGAGATGCTCATATATATGATTTGTTCTCTTAATCATACGATCAGTCCTAGCATTGATGGGTGTAAAATCTGCTCTTTTGGACCCTCGTGGTGTCCTTGAGAATTGGGACCATGATTCTGTTGATCCTTGCAGCTGGACAATGGTCACATGCTCAACTGAGAACCTGGTCATTGGCCTGTAAGTCTCGCCAGATTTATGTAATTTCGAGTCTAAAAACAAAGTCTAATTAACTTTGATCTGTTAACCTTTGTCGTAGAGCAACTCCAAGCCAGAACCTGTCTGGTACACTCGATCCGAGCATAGGAAACTTGACGAATCTTGAAATTTTGTGAGTTGAAAGAGCCGGCGTGCTATCTCTATGAATAATAATTTGGTCTTTTCCGCTATTTGGATCGCCTTTATTGAAGGATTCTTCGTGTAGGTTCCTCCAGAACAATAACATAACAGGACCCTTACCGCCGGAAATTGGGAGCCTCTCCAAGCTTCAAACCATTGATTTGTCCAACAACCACTTCTCCGGCGAAATTCCTGCCTCGCTGGGCAATCTGATTGATCTTCAATACATGTGAATCATTCAAAACATAAGTCACAATGCTTACGACCTCATGGATTGCTTACTGACCAACTGATGGGTTTTACTTTTTGTCTTGGTTGAGAATTAACAGGAGAATCAACAACAATAGCCTTTCAGGAGCATTCCCTTCATCATTGGCTAATCTTCCACAGCTTGCCTTTATGTAACTTTCTTGGTCTTCTCTTACTGTGTTCATTCTCTCGATCATTTATGACCTTTAGAGGCCAATGCATTTTCTATGCTTCAGAGACTTGTCTTACAATGATCTGAGCGGCCCTATGCCTCAACTTTCGGCGAGGACATTCAAGTAACACTACTTTTATATTTCTCCTGGATTTTTTTTTTTCTTTTTGAAAAGAGAGATCTTTATATTTGGAACAAATTTTGCAGCATCGTTGGAAATCCTTTAATGTGCTCGTCAGCTGCAGAACAAAAATGCTATGGAGTGATGCCAATGCCACTATCATTCAATACAACCAACTCACAGAGTATATTTCTTCAGAAACTTCCTTTATTACTAACAAGTTGTTTCTTCAAAAGCATCAAGAGAAATTAAAAAACAACTCATTTCTGAAGTTGTGGAGCCTATGACAGCCATGCACCCAACATCTTTAAACTTGTATGCAACAATCTGATACATCAATTTTGTTCCTTCAAGGATCTTGACTGTAGTTCTTTTTTCTGGATAAGGTGCTCCAATGCCAATAAAGCCCAAAAGCCACAAGTTCATTCTTGGATTTGGATCCGCCTTTGGGAGTATCTGCTTAGTCAGTCTTGTCCTGGGACTCTTTCTCTGGTGGAGAGGAAGACATAGTGAACAAACATTCTCTGATGCCAATGGTAAATGTGAAAAGGGCATTCATTTTCCCTTGAGAAAAAAATCATTCTTCTCTCCAAGTAACTCGAAACTGATATACATTTACAGACCAGAACCATGAACAAGCATGCCTTGGTAATCTGAGAATGTTCCAATTCAGGGAGCTTCAGATTGCAACAAATAACTTCAGCAGCAAAAACTTGCTTGGACATGGTGGGTTCGGAAACGTCTACAAGGGGAAGCTGCAGGATGGAACTTTAGTGGCTGTCAAGAGACTAAAGGATGGAAATGCTGCAGGAGGTGAGATACAATTCAAAACTGAAGTTAAGATGATAAGTCTGGCCGTGCATCGCAACCTACTTCGGCTACAAGGATTTTGCATGACTGCTACAGAGCGGCTTCTCGTGTATCCATACATGTCAAATGGAAGTGTTGCTTCACGACTCAAAGGTAAACCAAACCCACCATGTAAATTCTCCATCGCTGTTAGATTGAAACAGGATCCATGAAGGTTGGAACATGTAGTTATCACCTATTCAACAGCATAATCTTTTTTTGTTCTTCATCAATATTCTTCAGCAAAACCAACATTAGACTGGAAAACAAGAAAAAACATTGCTTTGGGAGCTGCAAGAGGCCTTCTTTATCTGCATGAGCAATGTGATCCCAAGATCATTCACAGAGATGTAAAAGCTGCCAATATACTGCTCGATGACCTCTGCAAGGCCGTCGTAGGAGATTTCGGCCTAGCAAAGTTGTTAGACCATAGGGATTCACATGTAACGACTGCGGTGAGAGGAACTGTCGGGCACATAGCCCCAGAGTATCTCTCTACAGGCCAATCTTCGGAGAAAACAGATGTATTTGGATTTGGAATTCTCCTTCTTGAACTGATCAGTGGTTTGAGGGCGGTAGAATTTGGTAAGGCAGCAAACGAGAAAGGTGCCATGCTTGACTGGGTAAGCATCCTTTTAGCCATCACATGCTAACTTTTTAAAATAAAAAAGATGTTCCATGGTTAGGCATAAGTGAAGAAGAAAGAAAAAAAAAGTCTAAAAGTCTCCTAAAGTTAGATACATCTGAATGGATACTTCTAACTTTCCTACCAGGTTAGAAAGATTCATCAAGAAAGGAATATTGGCTTGTTGGTCGACAAGGACCTGAACAACAACTATGATAGGGTTGAGCTAGATGGGATGGTTCGAGTGGCACTATTGTGCACTCAGTATCTTCCAGTACAAAGGCCAAAGATGTCAGATGTGGTGCGGATGCTCGAAGGTGATGGACTTGCTGAGAGATGGGAAGCTTCACAGAGAATTGAGACTCATAAGTTAAGGATTCCAGTGACTTTATCAGAGCAGTGTTCCGACATCACGGATGACTCTTCATTGCTAGTCCAGCCGATTGAGCTTTCAGGACCTAGGTGACATTTGAGATAGCCATTAAGCTGAATAAGGAAGGATGTTAGAATTGTATGAAGTGGTTTGTACAGATACTGGTAGGCCTATTATCTGCTCTAGGTTAAGTCTTGAGAGTATTAAAAATGTTCCTATATTGTGTTAGTCCAATTAAATATTATAGTTTGCTGTTTTCTGAAGCTATCTTTTATAATGCTGTAGTTGGTTTTAGTGGATAAGATAATGCTGTGCTTTGTATAGGCTGTGAGAAATTTTTACACCTTGAATGCTGCTGTAGTAAGATAAATGAAACAAGCAATGACTATGTAGCCATGCACTTGAAACAACAATATATTCCAAGTCAATATGCGATGAAGTTGTTTGGACAAATTATTCAAAGAGATGACCTCCTCTATGCTCGCAATCTTGGCTCACACTAGAGTTAAACCCCATGCAAGCATAGGTGCTGTGGCAATCTTTCAAATGCCAAACACAATTTGACCCATTCTCTAACTCATAGCGACCCCGGTCCCTAACCACACAATTTTTCCCATTTGTGATTCTTCCCTATCCTTCACAACTTTGAATCGGTCTACTCTGTAATTTCGAATTCTGACGCTAGAAGGGGTGAATAACACCATGCAATACACATGTTTGAATGGACCGCATCAACATAAAGATCTAAATCATCAGGGTGGAAGAGGCTTGATCACAGAGGGTTTCAAAATCATGAGCTTTTGGCTTAGTTTGAAAACAAAAAAGTGGTAGGGTTGGTGACAAAGCAAATAATGTACTAGATAATGAAACAAGTAGGAACATGCGATAAAATAATGTCTTTATCGAGATAGAGTGCAAGAGACGTAATTGAAAGGGTTTTAAATAGATATTTGCGTGGGTTTGATTTTTCCCCTTATTTTGTGGAGATTTAATTATCTTTTCTCTATCTAACTAATTTCTTTTGACTAAATTAAAATTTATCATTTTTTTAAAATTTAATATTAGATATTTAATTTATGTTCATTAATTATGAAGATAACCAATTTAATCCTATAAATTTTTTTTATTGATTATCAAAATAAATTTAAAAATATTAAAAAATTCAGAAGATGTGCATCATAACCCGGGGCAAATTAAATTTTATCACTGATCATTTGTTTTCTAAATGCTAAATAGAAGAAATTAAAGACAAAAATTCGAGAAAATATTTTCTAAACAAAGAAATGGACCGTTAACTTTAATTTTTTTTCCTGTGTTGGCATGATATAAAGCCATGGGGAAAAAACAAAGAAAGAAAGTAGCAGAGAGATCACGAATCATCGAGAATCACTTTGAATCTCGAGTCCATTTACACGTGGCCGACTAAGTCCCATAGGTCCTATATCTCTCCCGTCATCCCCAATCTCGAAGGCGAAGCCCAACCATCCGCTTCGTCTCTCTCCCTCCCTGCGATGGCCGCTTCCGCCAGCCTCCGCCTTCTCAACCTTCTCCCCGGCCCCAAACCGTCCTCCGAAGGTAAGCAATCCCCAAAGCTATCTCTTCACGATCGAGGCCGCCTCTCCACCACTGCCCCTGCCCCCTTGCTGCTCTCTGTCGTCCCGTCTGTTCCCCTCCCCACCACCATTGCTGCCGGCGCGTTCGCCTTCTCCTTACCATTCTTCCTCGACCCTCAGGTACTCCTCAAACCCTACTCCCCCTCTCTCTCTCTCCCCTTTGAGGTAGCTTACTCTCACGCCTACCCTCAACTTTGACTGCGATCCTGCAAGGATGCTTTGGCCGTGGAAGGGCAGTTCGGCATCCTCGAAGGGCGAAGCTTCGCTTTGATCCACCCCATCGCTATGGGCGGCCTCTTCTTCTACACTCTCTGGGCGGGCTACCTGGGCTGGCAATGGCGCCGCGTCCGGACCATCCAGGACGAGATCAACGAGCTGAAGAAGCAGGTTGCGCCCGCTGCCGCCCCCACACCTGTCCCCGTTGGAACCGACGGCGGAGCGCCACGACCGCCGCCATCGGCAGCTCCTGCTCCCTCGCCTGTTGAATCAAAGATTCAACAACTTACCGAGGTTGGAGGGTTTCGATTAATTCCTTGTTAGATTCAGATTTCAGATGGATGAATGCGGTTATGATTCACTGAGACATGGATTGATTGAATTAGGAAAGGAAAGCGTTGTTGAAGGGTTCGTATAGGGATCGGCACTTCAATGCGGGCTCCATACTGTTGGGTTTCGGGGTGTTGGAGGCCGTGGCAGGCTGCGTCAACACCTGGTTCCGGACTGGCAAGCTCTTCCCAGGACCTCATTTGTTTTCTGGTGCAGGTAATTCTCACTGGGTTACTTGTCAAAAATCTTCGTTAAATTTCACTGACCTGTGCATTCTAATTTCCTACTGCAATTTCTCACTTCATTTTTTGCTTCCAAATTCTATTTCTCACTTTGTTACATTATCTCCTTTAGTAATAATTTAACTGAACATTGTATTTATTGGTTAAGTTCTATGATATGCTTATGTTGAATAACATGACAAGGCTCGGACATTTTTATTTCCCTTGCTACTGTTGTTTTTAGGATAAAACTAGAGAGAGCATGAAGCTTTGAGGAATGGAAATAAACTGGAGAAGTGGTTATCATTCGTAATCACACATCACATATTTGTAGGAGTTTAGAGATACAAAATACATGGCTACATTAAGAGCATAAATTCATATCATTTTCTCTACTTCATGACCCTTAGTGATAGGAATGCCACATTGTTTTCTCTAGTTTGTGATTCTTGAGTGGTAGAGCATTTTAGTAGGAATTGACTAGCTAGGTAGAGACAAAAGGAAAAATCAAATTGAAGTTTACTCAACAACACCTTTTAAACTTATTTGTTGGCCATCCTTCATTCTGGAGTTGTCTAGAGCTTGATTAGGAGATTGTATCTAAGTAGCTTGGTGAACATATCAACTATTTTGTCTTGTGTTTATTGGATCGAGATTGTGACTAGGGGGCTGAATAGTCGGTCACTTTTTTTTTTGTTTGTTCATCTACAATTGAGTTAGTGCATAGTGGAAAACATAAATAAAAAACTCAAAAACTACAAACGCAAGCGATAAAACAATTTGTGTGGTTTAGAAATCCTTGTCTATCTCTTCACAACATATGATCTATCAGTGGATAACTCTTGAAATTCCTCTATACTTTCTTCTTCACGGATACCATCCAGAGGTGATGAAACCTCTTACAAGTCTAAGCTTACAACAACAAAAGTGTAGCGTACAAATTAAAACAAATAACTTTGATTGCTCACATAGTCTTTGGATGCAACAACACTCCAGAACAAGGCACTAAAATTTCCAATTAAAGCTTTCTTTATCGAGCTCTAGTTAGTTGATGGAATCCACCCAACTAGCTGATTGGTAACTTACCCTAGTAGATCATTTGCTTCAACTGAGTTGATTGAACGAGCATATAGTTGATTGCCCTAACCCACAATGATTACTTGACTAATTCTCTATCTAGTCAATTGTGCTCTTGTAGCATTTGTGTTTATTAATTGAATGTGTTGGATTAACATCTCTCTTCTTGGATTTCTATAGAATCTTTAGTCGAGTGATCTTATTAGTTCATTAGTCTTCTCTTAGTCGACTACTTAATCAACTTACCCTTAAACATACCCTCGAAAAGAAATATTTTGTTAGTTTGTCAGCATTCTAAGCTGAGTCGACTTAGCCATCAGTTGATTGAAATCAGTCTTCATTCAATTAAACCTTGACTCCAGCCATTCTAAGGCTAAGTCATCATCGTGACAAGAGATCCATGTCTTTGGGACTTCGTCGTTTGCCTAGTATAAATTGACCTTAACTTTTTAAGACTTCCAATGCCTAGAGATCATATGTTCTAGACTTCATCCTTTGCCTACTATTAGGCAATCTTGACCTACTAGAACTTTCGCTATCTAAAGACTTGGCTTTTGAAACTTCATCCTTTACCTAGCTTTAGGTCAACCTTCACCGACTATAACTTTCACTTGCCCAACCTCAAGATCAACCTTGAACAAAAAGACTTCCACTTGCCAGCGTCAAGTCAAGCGTGACCTGCCAAAATTTTTCATGTACCTAAAGGCCACTTTTCTAGGATTTCCACTTGCTTGAGATTCTATCAACTTTGATTTATCGGGACTTCATCTATTTGACATTCAATCAATCTTGACGTATTTAGACTTTTGCATGATGGAATAATTGATGGCATGCAACATCGAAATGGTGTTGAAGCCCTGATTTCTCAATATAAAGGTGATCAAGTCCCAAGAGAGCAAGGAGAAACATCTCAAACAAATAACAACTTGATTCAAGAAGGGTTTCCAACACCTCATTAGCAACCAATGTTTGAAATGTCGAGCTGTACCGCTCGAAACGGGTAGTATTTATCATTTTGACATGGGACCAACACTACAACCACGCGGTCGCAAAGGCCTTGCGAGGTCGTCGCGAGTTCGCGAAGGGTGTTGTGACCCCTTTAGCGCTACGACCTTTAGCCTACGTGAGGTCGTGATAGCCACAATTTTTCCTTTATTTTTTTAATTATAAATAAACTATTAATTATATATAATAGTTATACTTTTTTTAATAATAGTTATAATTATTATCAATAATAGTTATAAAATATTTAATAATATTTTAAAATTTTAAATAATTTTTAAAATTAATAAAATAGTTTATAAAATAATTTAATTTTATAATACATATTGAAAATTGAATATAAATTTGAAATAATTTTTAAAAATATAATTCTTAAGCATTTCAAATAAATTTTAAAAATTTACAAATACATTAAAAAATAATTTAAAATCTTTAAATAATCTTATAATTATATTTGAGCTTTTCAAATGATACTATAATTTTAGATTTAGTTTTAAATTTTGAAAATTACTTATTTTTTAAAATAATTTTTATAAAAATAAATAGGCATTATTTATGAGAAAATAACAACAACAACCAAGCCTTATCCCTTTAGGTGGGGTCGGTTATATGGATCCTTCTACGCCATTTGACTATATCTCCTACTATATCATCATCTATAATTAAATAAATTTTATTTTATTATTGCTAATCAAGTCTTTTTTTTATCTTTCTCTTTCTTGTGTGATATACGTATTTGTCATAGTTTCACATTGCATAACTAAAGTATTTATTGGTTCTAAGTATATATCCGTACTATCTTAAACGTATCTCTTAGAGTTTTCTCTCAAAAGATGCAACTCTGACATTCTCTGTAATGCTCTAATTTTTTATTTTATCCATCCTCGTATGCCCACACATCCATCTTAACATCCTCATCTTTATAACTTTTATTTTTTTGCTCATGTGCTCAAGTCATAACCTAACATTTAGCGTTATATAACATAGCAAGTCTAACCGTTGTTTTGTAGAATTTTCTTTTAAATTTTAGAGGTACTTTACGATCATATAAAACATCTGACGCTCTTCTCCATTTTTACTATCCTGCTTGCATTATATGTAAGATATCTCTGTCAATCCTTCCATTGTCTTACATAAATGATCCTAAATATTTAAAACTCTCAGTTTTAGACAACTCGTCATCTCCTATCTTAATGAACCAAGTCAAGTTTCATGAGCTTTGTATGCACTCCACCAAATTCCTACATGACTTTATAACCACCTAGATACATAGATAAATCTAACTTAAACCCTTTGTCTAATATTTTAAAACATACTGATAGAACACAATCACTTAGGGTTGGATTGCACCAACACTAGTGTTAACATTGTGGGCGAAGTGTGGAATTGAAATGCCTCACTGTGTTTGTTGGATTCGCATGGCAATTTCTTCTCATTATTTTTTATTTAGTGAGTTGCTCACAAGCAAAATAGCATCGCTTCAAATTTAGCAAATCAAAGTGTAGCCAAACAAGATCTAATAGTCTATAAAATTACAATAAAAATATGATAAAAATAAAATGATTAAAAATGCATAATCTACATAAAATGTTAAGCCACGTTGACTTCACCAAGTTATTGCGTAAGATGTATGCACTCTTGTGGGAGTCCGTCGTAGTCACGTCACGCCACTTGTGGTGGTTCTAAATGGCATGTAAGACGTATAAGGTGCCGGAGATAATGAAGTGGAATAGGCTGTGGGCTGCAAGATGGTGCGCTTTGAACAACTGTGATCATGGGTGTGCATAGCACTTGCTCACCTAGTTTGTGTTCTGACCGACAAATGCAGTGGTGATACAATCATGCCATGCTGCGAGTTGGAATGGATGGCAAAGCACAAATTCAGGGTGTCAGTCGAATAGGTGGGGTTGCTCTAGGTTTAATTCAGCTAGTATCAGTTTAGAGGACAGCACATTGTTGGAGTCATATCCGAGGTAGCAGCCAGTGTTCTCCAACCCACAATCGATCCATTATCATGCACGTCGGAGGGAGGCTTGGTCGAGTGCTACATTCAAGAGGGAGGCTGAGGAGCCAGATGAGGATAATTTGGGAATCGTCCACCTGATAAAAAAAAATGAAAGGAGTGCCTTATGCTTTTGATTATGAAATATTCTGTACATGAGAATCTAATCACTTTTAGATCTTTTCTCACCCTTGCAGGCATAACAGTCTTGTGGGCATTAGCGGCTTCACTTGTGCCTGCAATGCAGAAAGGAAGTGAGACTGCCAGGAACTTGCACATCGCCTTGAACACAGTGAATGTTCTTTTGTTCATATGGCAAATCCCGACTGGTATAGAGATTGTCTACAAGGTGTTCGAGTTCACCAACTGGCCATGAATTGACAACAAATTAATTCTTAAGATTATTCGAGCTGCATTGGCCTGTTTTTATTCAACTGTAAAGATCAGCACTATGGTTTATTGCAATACTCACATCTTTGTGATTTTGCTCCGACTTGTGTTCCGGTTATATACTCTTGAGAAACTAGTACATAAATAAGTTTTCACGCCTTGATAAAAAATGTTCTCAAGGTGTCTACTTCTCTCTTGTTAATGTAGGGATTGTGAAATTCGCTTTAGGGTTAAGATTATCTTCAAAACTTTAGAGTGAGTTTCTGAATCTTCTAGTCCTCATGGAGGAGGAAAGAGAGAATTATAAAATATTATATGTAATTATAAAATATTATATGTTTTATATGAATTATTTGACACTTACCATATTAACTATGGTTTGATATTGAATTAATGCAAAGATTATCAATTTTTTTTAAGAAATCAGAGAGGTATTTGAAGGAACATGTATCCATGACTTCAAATCGGTCATATACATGTCGTCTAGAGACTTTGTCCGCCACAAAAGGCCGCCGACTTGAGGTACGGATGCGAATTGCAAGGGCAAGCGGGGTTTCCACAAGTGGCGTTGAACCGTGGCTTCGCAGCCACCACAGGCAACTCATCGCTTCCTCAGCTTTCTTTCTTTATCCCATCCTGTGCCCCGCCTTCCGCTTTCCTTCCATCACATTCCATTCCTCCATCTCACATCCTCCTTCTCCGACTACTACAATGGAATTGAGCTGGGCGACGACGCTCTCTCGAGCCACCTCCACAATCGCCCCTTCCCTCCTACCCTTCCCCCACTCGCTCTTCCCCCCAGTGAGCATCTCCGCGGGCTCCTATTTACTTGCTTTTCCTTCTCTTTGTCCTTTCTCTTATTATTAAAAATGCCTGTGACTGCAGCAGCGCGATTTCAAGAAATGCAGAGTCTTTTGTCTTTCTACCAGCCATTCTGAATCAAAGGTTGTTTCCCCCTTTTTACTGCCCTTCATCTTATTTTGGGGGTGTACTTTGTCTCTTTGGCACTATTTTTCATACATAGATATTTGTTCTGTGAATTGGGATTGTAGGTGTCCTTTTCGCATCATGCCGGCGCGGAAACTAGTTTTATATTTTTCTTTTCTACTTGTTTACTTTATGTCTCTGTGTTCCTCTAGTTGAAGTAAGCCGTTTCTAATTAGCTTGATCCTCTTGGAATTGGAAGGACGTTCAGCGTCAATCTACCAATTTCTAAACTTGGGCCTCCTGTAGATTTGGCTTTGATCATAGATTACTCTTCTTTGACTTAATGAAATTTTGATTTGTTCTCATGTTTTTCATCTTATTAATTTCGCAGGACGGCAGGATGATAGTGTCAATTACGGGAGCTACTGGCTTTATTGGTCGAAGATTGATCCAAAAGTTACTTTCAGGTTTCGACCTCAGGCTTAGTATACTTAAACTTTTAACATTTATGAATATGATTTTTCTACATTTTTGTTGATATGAATTGGTAATGTCATTGAGTCTTACTATTCACTGAAAAAACCGCTTCACTAGAGATATCACCCTTTATAGCATGATTTATTTTACTTGAAAACAACATACAACTCGCTAGTCAAAATACTGAGTGTAAATATATTCTTCTGCTCCATAGTATTCATGAATTAGTTAAGCCTTTAAGGTATATTTTTTTGCATGGACTTTCCTTCAACAAAGGCATAAGCTTCCCAGGATCAGTCCTAGAGCCAGTCTTTTATGTAAACACATACCTAATAGTCACTGCTAATATTAGCAGGTCTATGCTCTAAAAGGAAAACCTACATCAGATATAATGTTCAAGAAAACCATTGAATATATTATTTAGCATGACTTTTTAAGGGAATTTCCTAAATTACACTTGACAGATTTAGTTGCATATCTTAAGAGAATACCTGTTCGTCACTGCAATACTGGACTTCTATGTTTTTAATCAAAATGGAACAATCATTTTAAATTATTTACAGGAAAAACTAGAAAATTTCTGTCTGAAAAGTTTCTTTACCATGTTGAAGAGAGCCCGGTGCAACAGTAGACAAGTCATATTGCAAACTACTATTATTTGGATTTGCATTACAGTATTGTAGTTCAGAAAATCATTACAGGACACTTGATGTCAATCAAATATGGTAAATTTGACGAGTCATTTTTTTTCTTCTGCTGGTTCAGTTTGATAGTTGAACTATTTTCTTAATGTTGAATTATGATGAAGTATTTTGTACAAATTCAGTCTTTTCTCAATCCAAGAAAATAACATTTTTAAAAATATTGTGAATTGTAGTTAAAGGAGTTAACCTTCTGAATAACCCTCTTATGAAAATGTGATTTGTTTTTTCTTGCGTTAGGTTATTAAATTCTTGAAGTTTGAATTGAATCATACACAAAAGAGGCTAAGATGCACCAATGCTCTACAAACCACAATACTCCAAAACATTTATTTCTAGCAATATATATGTATACAGATATAGGTATTATATGAAGAAACTTAAGTAACATTTGCGATCCTCTGTGCAGACAATTACAAAGTTTGTGTTCTGACACGATCTAGAGCAAAGGCACAATTAGTTTTTCCGGGTAAGAAGGTAATGTATATTTTCTTTGTCCAAGTTGAAATCTGAAGAAGAAACCTGAACTGACCATGAAGTTTTTAATTTCTAGTTGACAAATGCTTGAGATAGCTTGTTGCACATTCCAATTTGAGCTTCATTTAAAGAGCACCATATGCAGTTGTTTGTTCAATTATCCATTAGTTTTCCTTTTGCTTCTCTTTTGTCTCTTGGCCTTTAGGGATGAATCTGTGGTTACTAGCACTTGAATAGATTAGATCTTGACTACATATTGCTGTGCATGTTTCAACATAGGTATCTATCTTTCTTAATGTGACTTCTTCCCACTTTACATTATTTATTAGCCTTTTGAAAATCATGCAAGTCTTAAAATATGAATATTCTCGATTGTTTCATTCTACATTCACAAAGCTAAAACAAGTATTTGGTTTGTATTTGTCTGTATCATAGTAAATCCCACATTCACAACTACATCGAAGTAATAATTCTTTGGACAATTTTTTCCTCCTAATACTGGGTGTTCTAGTGCCATGCATGATATACAATACTGAGCCGTGTCAGTTGGCATGGGTGATTTACCATTCTGGCCATCGATCGACATGACATGGGTTTGCTCCCATACATCTTACTTTGTGACAAATAACACATCAACTCACAACCTTCTCAATATTTTGCACAAGCTTAGGCCAATAGAATCTCTCTTGCACCAGAATCAATGTTTTGTCCCTAACAAAATGTCCAACAAGTCCTCCACCATGAGCCTCCTGAATTATAGCCTTGCTAGGTGAGCAATTTGGAATACAAAGTTGTTTAGCCTTGAAAAGATAGCCATCATGAATAAAGAATTGGTTCTTTGGCCCACTTAAACAAGCTTTCCATAGGTTGCCAAAATTAGAATCATCTTCATAAAGTGTTTTAATAATCTCAAACCCAACTACCATAGATCTCATAACACTCCGCAAAGCATGCCTCCTAGTCAATGCATTTGCCACCTTATTCAATTGACCATATTTATGTTTAAGCAAAAATTGAAAAATTTAGGAAATTCTACCCATTTTCCAAACACTTAGCTTGTGTTGATTGTTGAGGTACCTCAATGCTTCAGTGTGGATAGAACACCAACTCATTAGGCAACAAGTAGTGACTCCAATAACTAAGAGCTCGAATGATGACATAGAATTCTTTGTCATAAGTGGAATACTTCCTCTTTGCATCATTTAAATTTTCACTAAAGAAAGTGATGGATCTTCCTTCTTGACTGAGAACAGCTCCAACTCCCACATTGGATGCCTCACAATCTAATTCAAACTCTTTGCTGAAGTCTGGAAGTGTCAAAATAGGAGTTGTTGTCATCTTCTTCTTAATGGATTCAAAGATTTCTTGATCCTCCTTAGTCCATTTGAAAGTCCCTCCTTCAAGGCATTTGGTGATAGGAGCTACGAGACCATACCATGTTAGCTCCTTACATCATTAATAGTTTTAGGAATTGGCCAACTCTCTCTGGTTTCCACCTTGCTAGGATTTATCTTGATGCTTTCACTAGAAACCATATAACCTAAGAAAACTAGGTTATTCGTAAAGAAATGACACTTTTGTAAGTTAGCAAATGATCATTGCTCCCTCAAGATTTGAAAAGCATTTCTAAGATACTCTATGTTCTTGTAGCCACACCTCTTCATTTTTTTGAATCATATTAAGGCTCCTCCGAATCACTAAATCCTTTCTATCTGCATGTTCAGTGAATTCTGCGAGTTTCTCTCATCTTCTTGGTTCACTTCCTCCTCTTCTTCAATCACATTTTCTCTAATGGTGACTTCCCTTTGGTTGGGACAATTAGAAGCGATGTGTCCATACCATTGACATTTATAACACTTTCGAGTGGAATTGGAATTGCTAGAGGGCCTTTGCACCGTTCCCCCATCCTTGACTTCATTCTTGCTAATAGTTGTACCTTTGTCAAATGGTTTGTTGGAGCTACAGTCAATACTCCCTTGGTTAGAAGAACTTACTCTAGGTGATGTTTTTGATGAATATTTTCCACATTGTTGTTCAATGGTGACATCAAGTTTTCTAACATCATTGAAAGTCCAATATGATTGCAATTTATTTATATCTGCAAGCTCCCTTTTTAACCCTCCCAAGGACCGTGCAATAGTTTGCTCTTTAGGGTTCTTTGATTTCACATCTGAGCATCAAATACTCAAATCCTCTTGTATACTCTTCCACAGGCAGGTTGTATTGTTTGAAATTATATAACATAATATAGTTAGGCCTCCTTTCTTCTCTACTCCTTTCACTCTCTAGATTTTCGCACCAAAGTGAAGCATAGCCCTTCAGTTTGATAGCGACCAATTTCACCTTCCTTTCCTTCGAAAACTTCTTGAATTCAAAAATTCTTTCAACAGTAGATAACCAATCAATAAAAGCATTACCTTGCATCTTGCCATCAAATTCTGGAAGTTCAACCTTCATATCACCTTTATGTCTTCTTGGCAGTCTTCTTTGCCTTCTGTGGTCTTGCTTCTCATCACTAGAATCATTATTAATGCCAAAAGGATTTTGATCTTCCACTTCCTTGCATGCTTCACATTGCTTTCTTCTCGGTTAGCCATGATTTGTTATTGCTTCAATGTCTTTGCAACACCTCAACCATTCTCCTTAATTCTGCAATTTCTGAGTCTCGCTCGAAGTCATTCGGAACATGAACTTCTGAAGGAATATGGTCTCCATGCCTCGCCATGATGAATGCACGAACTTGAAGCGTTGAGACCAAGGGATCTGATATCAAATGATACTGGTCCAGGTATCTGAAACAGTATGATCGCGATAAGTAACACCACCTCAAGGATAAAAATTTGGATTTAGCTCACCACTCAAAGAAATCCTCCCAAGAGATAAGAAACTAAGAGACAAACACAAATATATATATATTTTATATATAACTCAAAGATTGCTTTCTTTTTCTTTCAAAATTCATCCCCCTTTGTATACTTGGAACATCCCTCCAATTATAGGACTTGATGCACCTTTCATGCAACAACTAGAGTTCCAAGACAACACAAAATATAACACACTTAAAGACAATTACAACTACCAGCACCATGCAAATTCAATTTCTAACAAACACCATGCAAAGATACAACTACCAACACACACCATGCAAAAATACAACCACCAACACACCATACTTAACACTCTTTTGACTACATGGTCAATTGAAACATTAAAGTAAATAGTGGGTTGGTCAAAAACTAAGTTTTGGGCTTTGAGTACTTCTTGAACCATTAATCCAAAATTTGATTCCATTGGGCTCTTGTTGGCTGAATTCTCAGTAGGCTTGGATGACCCAAGTGCATCAACATCCAAGTTCACAATTATTTCTCCATACAAAACAGATACATGGTTCTGTAATATAATGTCTTGTTACTACATGCAGTGAATAATTTTCCTGAAATTGTGATTGCTGAAGAAGCGGAGTGGAAACATTGCATCCACGGTTCAAATGCTGTTGTTAACTTGGCTGGACTACCCATAAGTACAAGATGGTCACCTGAGGTTGGTTTGTTTTAGTATCTTATACTTTTAATTTCCTATTCCATTATACAAGATGAATCTCTCCCGTCTTTCATATATCCCATTTTTCAAATACAACATCTATATAAAATAACAAGTCAAAGTTAGTACATAAATTTGTATGGGATTATTCTTCATCATTTTTTTTGACATTGTATACCATAATGTGTTATTCTGTGGATGTTGCAAAGAATGTCATTTGTCTACTGAAAGTGGTTTGTTTGGGGGAAACAAGGAAGGTTTACAACGTAGTGGATTTTTTAAATGACGCCTCAATGTTTTTTTTTTACGTAATGCACAAAGCCCCTTGATTGATACTCAAGGAAGATCTTTCATGTTGAAGACTAGTTTGTAATATTGTAAATATAGGTCTTATTTGTAAAATTCCAATTATAATTGATATAGGTAGATGGGGTTACGTAGGAAAACACACCCAAAACATTCATCATACATAGTATCGAAGATATTGTTACTTGATTCTCTACTTCTCCTTCGGTTACCAGAATCTGTGCACAGAGCTCTATGGTGGAGTTTCTCTGTTTTCAAGTTCCTATATAGGTAATTTGAATTGCTCCCCCTCCTCCTTTTGATTCCTATTCTTCAAATATATGAGCATACCGTGGGAGCCTTTTCTTGTGAACTAGGAGGCCAACTCTGACTTCAATTCTTTATGGCTGCTGGCTGAATTATTCAGAATGGATATCCATATTTAGATCAGATTTTTTCATGTTGGTGCCTTTTCCTATGAGCTAGGAAGAGGACTGTCACTTTAATTCTTTGTGGATGCTGGCTTCATTGTTGTCAAAATGAGCATCAATATTAGGATCAGATTGTTAAAAAAAAAGTATCAACTGCATTAAATATTAAATTGGTAGACCTAATGAAATTGAAATCATTGGGAAAAGGAAAAAAGTGAAAAACTAATTAATTTGATATAAAAGTTAAGAAATGAGGTAAGGAGAAATTGTCTCATGAAATAACATAGTAACATAATGTAAATAATGAATAGTAGATTTAATTAATTAGAGGGAGACATATTATTAGTGACTTTATATTATCGTTATTTTCTGGTTAACAATTTTATGTTATATTTGTTATCATATAACACCACTAATGCCACTCTATGTGGAACTTTCTCCCAATTGACCATTGACCTTTAAGCATCATTATTTTATTTATTATTTATTCTTTTTAATATTTTATTTTAGAACCTTATAATTTAATATTTACTAGATAACATATATGAAGATTTTTTTTAAAACAATTCTTTTTGATTTGGCTATCAATACATTTTATAGAAAATTTCTTTTTTATGATGAATTGATTGGTTATTTTGTTTTTTTATATGAATAAAATTTTTTTATTCGTCTTTTTAATTGTACTGTTTTGATTGATTACTTTTCTCTTTTTTTTTCACTATTAATAATACTAATTGAGATTATTTTCTCTGAGATAAATTACATGCATACTTTCCATTTTTCCATTCTTTCATTCCAATCTTCTTTATTTTCTTATACCTTGATTTAGAGTTAAATATTCCTGATTTTGTATAATTGTACTTTTTCTTGGCCTTAATAAACGACACTATGAGATTGAAGTAGAGACTTAAAATATGTTAGGGTTGTTTGAGTAATTGAGGTTGTACTTCAATTGAATAAACCTTCCATGGAGAAGGAACATAAATTGTAATAAGTGTTTGAATTATTATTAGGAGTATTGGAGGAAACCTTATAATGTAGAAAGGAAAAAAAAAAGTGGTAGCACAATCTACTTTTGAATATAATATAGGTCAGTAACATATACAATGTAAGATGATTGTTGATAATCGTTCTTTAAAACCTCGATTAACATTATAAGCCAGTTTTAGCATTATGACAATCAAATAATTATCTAAATTACAAATAAACTTGTAGTCTATGAATGCAAGGTAGACTGTTACTTCAATTGACATAGACATGGGAGGCAGTCCACTCGGATTCCCCTCTGATCAAACAACTGCTATAAAGACGGTTTCTTATATTATTAGTTGTTGGGTCCCCGAAGGCTCCTGGATAGAGACTGACAGATTGGTTCGATCATGATGGAGGGGTAGCACGGACATATGATTTTTTAGGCATGATAGTCCTAAGAAGCCATGAGCCCGGATAGTGTGGAAGACTCACTTACAACCAAGTGATGTAGTCACCTTCTGGATGTTGGCATAGAGGCGACTTCCCACTAGAGACAAAAAGGATTACTTAGAAGATCAACAATGGACTTTCTATGGCTAGATACTAGAGACTCAAGAGCACCTATTCTTCAAGTGCCCTCCTATTGCGATATCATGGAGGAGGATTAGAGACTCTTCATATGCGATCGGAGATGTCCACCTACTGATAGATATTGAGTCTTTGGAAGACATTACTGTGGGAGCCAGATGCTGACAAAGGTTCACCATTTTGCCTTGTCATCTATGATTCATTTTGTATGGAAGGATCGAAATAGAAGTTTCTTTAGTGAGGGACAATTAGATATTGAAAGGATCTTCAACTGTGTGCAATATATCGGTCGCTAGGTGTTTTCTTTGATATGATGCTTCGTCAGACATGAGGAACTCCTAAAGACCGGTTTTTGTACTCAGATTCATGCTATAAAATTTTACTGATCCAAAAAAGGTAGACTGTCACTTCAAGTGCAATGTGATTACTTCCAAGATTAACACCCTATACTCTCTTTAGAAGATCAAATTGCATTTATCTTTACCCAGCTTCTCTCAATAGCTTGATTTGTATTTCTGTGCAACAAGCTCTACAGACATGATAAACATTTATGCTCAACCATTAGATAGAGTGTTTGAAAGAATCAATGCAAATAACATATTTTTATATTTATTTATATTTACCTAGTTTAGTTTCCTAATTTTAAGATTGGTTATTTATTTTGGAGTATATAAATACATATATTGCCATCCCATTTATTTTCTTTTAAGAATCAAGCCTGTGATAGTTCTGAGTGGGAATTCTATCAATTAGGATAACATTCTCAGTCCTCGTTTCCTAGTTTAGACTTCTATGATATTTGGACTCTTAGTCATGTCTCTTCTGAACTAATGATCCTACTAGTTCATATTAGATTATGTCCTAAGAGAAAATTTGATTTATTAAAAAAGCAAAAAAAATTAGAATATAGTGGTCAGATCAAGAGCAAGGCAAAATATGTTGTACAATTTTTGCCACATGCGAACTTGTCTAGCTCAATGAATTAGTGACTAATATGCATTGTAAAAATCATACATACACATTGTCTCTAATTCAATATTCATGAGAGAACAAAAAACATATAGGCAAGGATTAAAATTTCATGTCGAGCCGGTCGAACAGGCGAAACATTTCGTTCTGCCCGCCAACCAACCGGCACGACCCGACACCAGCCCAGCTGCCGGAGTAGTCGCACGACCCCAACGACTGCGCCGGAGTGGTCGTCCGACCCCACGGCCGCGTCCGGAGGGATCGCGCGACCCCGCGGCCGCGTCGGAGGGGTCGTGCAACCACGGCGGCCTCACCGAAGGGGTCGCGCGAACCCCACGGCCTCACCGGAGGAGTCGCGCGACCCCTCCGACGCGGCCGCGAGGTCCCGTGATCGCGCGACCTTGCGTCCGTGCGTGCCGAGATCGTCGCGTCGGAGAAAAGATTGGGTTTTTTAGTTAAAACATTAACTTTGATTAACTTAATTAAACCTTAATAAAATTATTTAATTATTTATATATTTTATTTAAATTCTAATAATTAATTATTTTTATTTATCTCTTAATTAGATTATTATTTTTTAATGAATCTCATCAACCCCTAACCTAAATAAATAATCAACCCTAACCTAAATAAATAATCAAATTTATTTCCTAAAATTCTAATTAAATTATCCCATTAATATATATAAAAATTTATTTAAAATTCTAATAAAATTTTATATATTCCTAAAACCCTCCACAAGAGTCGCGGTATTGCGACGACCTCCATGGGCTATTACAGCGGCAATTTTTTTAATTTAGTTAATTTTTTTATTTTTTAAATATGTATTTTTTTAAAAATAAACTATTATTAATAGTTACAAAATATTAAAAATTATTTCAAAATTTTTAAATAATTTTAAAAATTAATAAATATTTTATAAAATAATTTATTTTTAAAAATAATTTTAAAATTAAATATAAATTTAAAATAATCTAAAATTTTAAAGAAAATATAATTCTTAAACATTTCAAATAAATTTTTTAAAATTAAAAGTTTACAAATACATTCAAAAAAATAATTTAAGATTTTCAAATAATTTTATAATTATTTTTAACCTTTCAAATGATTTTACAATTTTAAATTTAAATTTAAATTTTAAAAATTATTTTTTAAAAATAATTTTTATAATAATTTAATAAGTATTATCTTATGAGAAAAGATTGAAATATAAATTCAACATTTCAACATATAAAATATATTTAATAATCAAATATTAATAAAATTAATATACATTTATATTTAAAATTTAAAAAATACCGAAACTATATCGGCATGGCATGATACGATACCGAAACCATATCGTTCTGATCCAGGATGGAAATCTCGGCACGGATCGAGATTTTAGACCTTGCATATAAGTCAATTGCCACTTTGTTAGATAAAATGTGCATCCTAAGGAGATCATTTCATGATTTGAAGGTTCCAATGATTACTAACAGACTTACTGAGTTGTCTTAGTATTGAACATATCTATAATAACTTGAGGTTTTATGAAATTCTTGAGTCATCTTACGGTGAAGGATTGTGGAAATTTTGAAATATTGAAGATATAGACACATTTGACATAGGCAGGTGGGGTGACCTTCCCTACCTAGGGAGAAGGGACCTAAAACTTTTCCAGCGACACTTTAGATCCTAGTTAAACATTGCTTAACAATAGCAGTTTAATTTGTTCTGCAGTTCAAATGCTTCATTTCAAATGTTAATTCTGTGGCATTCTTTTTATGCATACAGATAAAGAAGGAGATCAAACATAGCCGCCTAAATACGACCTCAAAGGTTCTTGATCCTTTAATTGCTGACAGAAATTCTGCAACCACATACCTTCAATGGTTATTTAAGTGATGGATGCTCAACTACATCTCCCTCCATTTTAATTGACTGATGATCCTATTATTGAATTTGTATGCTAAAGGTTGTAGATTTAATAAATAATGCAAGCACGGACCTGAGGCCTTCAGTTTTGGTCAGTGCAACAGCAATTGGTTATTATGGTATGCAGTTAGTAAATTTTTGTCTTCAATATTTCCTTTTGGCTTGTACTCTTTTTCCAGTGAACTTTACATGCTTCCATGTACATGACAATTTGATTGAAGACTAACAAACTATAACCATATGTGGGGGGTTTTATTGACTTTGTTCCCTATTCCCTTTCAATTTGCATAAGTTCTTTTGTCATGTTATAGAGGTTATGCTTCTTTTTGTAATATCCGTCAATTACCAATGTTTGTGGAATTGCATTCTGTGGAATATTTTTGAAGAATTCTGTAGCTATAAGCAAAAATTATGTTTATATGTAATGTTTGATTTGTGCCAAAATATAAGATGCTTCCAGAGGCAAAGAAAGTGGCAATCTTGACGACTTTTTATAACTTTATACTCAAGAATGGTTACCTGGTACAACATTGGATAGTCTTCTTTTATTCACAACTCTTTCAAATTCATCATGGACAGAGTTGATTAGATATTGTCCATCTCTTCCAAAATATCTCCTTTTAGAGTTGTGTTAAGCTTTCACTTTGTCATTTTCCGTTTTTAGATGTGAGAACTCTAATCTCAATTTGGTTTTGAACACTTTTATTACCTTTGTTGATTGCTACTTCAAAATATATTAGTCTTTCAATTTTTTTTCTCAAATAGAAGTCAAAATATTACTCCAATTCCTCTCTTGTATCTTGCCCTTATATATTGGATAATATCAGCTTTGTTCAGTCTCTTTCCAATAGTCTCATAATCACAAGATTTGTCATTTGAATACAGTACAAATTTGGTCTTCTCAACTTTACACACATGTAATGTCATATCTCACAGTTATTGTTAAACTTGTAGCATTCAAAAATTGCCCTTCATACATTTTCATAAAGGCAGGTCTTGCACCTTCCAGTACTTCTATAGGCATCCAGATTGTAACGGTTCAGGGTTTCAGATTGTAGTTTGTGCATTTCATATCTTACTATCCAAACGTTTGTATCATTTTCTTGTTCTTGTTGTTTTGTAATAGGGTGACAAGAATTTCCTAGTATACCTATAATTTAGTGCAAAGAACACATGGTGGGGTCCTTGATTTATGAATAATTTCTTCATGGGATAAAGGATTTGCACAAAAGTCCCAAAACTAATCCATAATATTATTAGTAAGCTATTATTCAGAAGTTTATGCCCATTGAGCTGTAGCTACTTGATTTCTTATTCTCATAGTACATCCCTACATTAAAAGGACAACAATTAGTAGACTTGCATCAATGGCTTACAAAACTCAAAATGTTGTATTTATTCTGTTCTTAAAAAGAAAACCATAAATGCACATATTCTTTTATCAAGCTTTATTGTGTGCTTCTTATTCGTTACATTTTGCTTATTGTTCCTTGGCACACTTTCAGGTACAAGTGAGACTAGAGTTTGTGATGAGAACAGTCCTTCTGGCAATGATTACCTATCAGAGGTGACAAATATAATATTATGTTGCAACCTTTTCTTTCATGTTTTGGACATACTTTGAATATTTTTTATTGAGAAATGTCTCCCTTTACCTTGAAGCTTTACTCTTCTAAATTGTAGTACAACTTAATTCAAGATATAATCTTCGACTGTAGTATCCCTTTGTTTGTTTTGTATTCACCATAGTGCATGCAACTCAACATGCACATTAGTCTGGTTTTCCTATATCCAGTTGCTGGATAGCTCATCATAGTCGAATTATTTTTTCTTAACCATTTGTTTGTATCCAAGCTTCGCCTGTAGTGCTAATCTTGAGATTTCATATGCTTTGGTCATTTTCAGGTTTGTAGAGAATGGGAAGCAAAAGCACTTGAAGTAGATAATGGTGTTAGATTGGTACTCATTCGTATTGGCGTGGTTCTTGGAAAAGATGGTGGTGCCCTGGGTCTGTTTTATTGATAAAAAAGGAACCCCTTATCTTTTTCACTTCCTTTTACTTATATCTGCCATACAATTGTGACATTTCTATAGTGCTTACCAATACAAAGCTTTTACCATCTAACTTTTGTTTCTATCAGAATAATTTTTTCCATTGTAACCCAAATCCCAATGTTGAAGTTATTTATATGAATTTTAAGTAAATTTTCAAAGTAGATGTTTTGAGTTTTATAAGCATAGGCCTCTCATCATCATTATAGATTTGGTCCTAATTATTTGGGATTCATTGCATGAATTTCTTCTGTCATATGGATTTTATCCATTATGTGAGTGAGTAATCAGGGAATATGTTTTTTTTAAATGTCTTTTTTCTTCTAAAAAGACTCCCTAACCCTCATATATATGATATGTTTTTTATCTTAATAAATTCTTGTGAGGTTTCTTATCTTTATGAGAATTCTTATTTTGCTCGATGAGATAGTTACCCCATGCCACATCACTACCCTTTGATTGGAACTTTAGAATTCAGTTTCCATTTTGCGATTCCAGTTCAAACCTATCAATTTCAAGCCATGATCTGCAACTTAAAATTTCAATTTATGCCTTACAAATTTTTACTAGTCCTGACAACTTCAATTCACGCTGTATAATTTAAGTTCATACCTTATAATGTAGTTGGTGCCTTGAAATTTCAACATGCTCCTCAACTTCAACTTGTGCCCTAGAATTCCATTTACATCTTGCAATTCTAGTTTCCACCTTGTAGTTTCAATTCATTTTGCAACTTAAAATGTCCTTGCAATTTTTACTGAGCCATGCAACTTTAATCCAAAGCCCTAGATTTCTAGTTCATATTCATACTGTCTAATTTCAATTCTTTGCTTGCAACTTCAACTTACCCTTGTGACGTTAACTTGTACACTGAAATTTCTTTCCAAATCTTTCAACTTTGGTTTATTCCTTGCATTTTCAACTCATCCAGAAAAAAATATTTTAGAGCTTTCTTTTCTTATTCATGTGCTACAATTTCAAATTATTCGTGCAACTTCAACTCATACCCTCACAGTTCTGCTATTGTTGGCAAGGTAAGGCTGCGTAATCCAGCAATTTTATTTCATCTTCTCCAATTTAAACTCATACCATTACAATTCTAGTTCTTAGCTTGTAATTCTTGTTTAACTTATGCTTAAAAATCCATATACATACACTTAGTAAAAGTGCAAACAAATATCTTTTCATATTTGGGCTGGCTTAATTCATTTCCTTGGATATGGTATCTCATTTCCATGAGAATACTAGACAGAGAAAAGGAAAATGAACATGTTAACTAATCATATCATTGCTTATATGGACAATTCTTTTTATGCTTTCTTGCTTTAAACAGGGAAGGACATTTATTAGCAATTGTGAATAATATTTTGCAGTCCAGTAGCTTCCATATTTTTGACCTCTCTATTGACAAATCTAAATAATGGCAATTTTAACTTGTTTTGGCTTTTGCTAGTTTATACTATTGTAGTTTTGTAGTTTATCCCATTATACCTAAAGTGTTAGGATCCCATAGGTTATTGTTTGCAAATGTGATGAGATTCAGACAATTTATTTGAATTTCATGCAGCTAAAATGATCCCCCTCTTCATGATGTTTGCTGGGGGACCCTTGGGCAGTGGAAGACAATGGTAAACATCTTGTTTATGTTGCACCTATAGCTCTGCTTCTGGAACAATCTTATATTTCATTAAGGACTTCTTTCAGTTTAAAGATAATTATCAACATCATGAATGTCAATCTTGCATATTTTTTTTTCTTTTACTGGGACAAAGATCAGCAATACCAACCTGTGCCTAGCTTCTTATGCATTGCTGGTGTTGTAAAGCACAATGCATTATTCATTTGGGCACAGTTAGTCTTACTGCAGTGCCCATGTATTTTACCAGGTCAGGCTACCAAGCATTATATAAGGCTGCAGCATGTGCTGGCATTAACCCACGAGCTGCAAAACTAAGGAATCATATTTGGCAAATGACACCATCTATTTTATTGGCTTTGTTTGAAAGTTTATCCCTGCTAAATGTAGAAGCAAACAAATAAATCAATTAAGATTATCTTCTATATATCCTAGGTTTTATGGTTTAAAATCTTGCACAAAAGTTAGTTGAGTCTCTTCAATCTTGTACATCATTCCATTTCCTTTTGCTTTAGATAGAAATATTGTTATAAAGAGAAATAATATATTTGGTCCATTTTGTATTTTCTTAATCGCAACTATTAGTGAACCAAAGATGGAAAATGTTTTTCTGTGCAAATAATTGGCTTTAGAAGTTCTGTTGGAGAAGTAAAGTCTCCTGATTTGTAGGTTTTCTTGGATTCATCTGGATGATTTGGTGAACCTCATATATGAAGCTCTAAGAAATCCATCCTATAAAGGTAAATCATCTTGATCATCCAAACAAGCATGCTCATGCTTGGAAAAGCAGAGCATTTATCTTCTTTTGTTTTACAGTAAAAGTTAGTTAGTGTTATATTATGAATTTAGCTGTTTACCTTAATTAGTTTGACTCACAACATCACAAGTAACCTTTTTTCATGTTACATTCATTTAAAGATAGTCAGTAGTATGAACATACTATTGACTATCCTTTGATGTATAGAAACTTTTTTGTATAACTTGGATCTGTTAGTTCCAACAGATCATTACAAACAAAGAACTGTTAAAATAAATTTCAATTAGATCCCTCCAAATTTAATTGAACAAATTAATATTTAATTTATTTTAATTATTTTATTTTTAATCAAAAGAATTAACCTTGAATAGTTTCAATATTTTTTGCTTCAATCTACATGCATCAACATGTCATGTTGAGGATAACTCATCTTCTCATCAGGTTAGATATACAAATTAGATTAGTCTCCAGAAAGAAATCATCACTATCTAATATTATATAAGGCTTATTGACCCATGTTTAAATGAACATTTTGTGTTTGAGTAGTTAGTTGAGTGTATAAATTGACACGAGATGGATGGGTCAACTGGAAAGATTTTGACATGTAAGGATGCATAAAATATTTATAAAATTTGACAGAATATATTATAATATATAATATGTGCCTAGGTTGAAATAAGTTATCAAGAAAAATAAGTTTTAAGCTTGTTGGTCAACCGAACAACTTGGTTAGGTTGACCAAATAAGTTGTTTTTTTCAACCGAACTGATGGCTATCAATTATTAAAAGTGATGGTTATATAGTTCATTAATCGATTAATAGATCTGAAAGTGCATTGATCAACTAAATCATTTTGTGCTTGTACACAGTCACATTGTCTCTATTTAGAGAAAGTAAATCACTTTTCTTAAAATAATGATTGATATAGGTCTAAGCCTATTAAAATGGGCATCCTCTTTTTAAGGTATAATCGAAACCTAATATATAGAAGATATTGAAGATTATATTGATTGGTACAACATGACCTTTGTTGAACGAACACGATTTGTCAACAACAAAATCATTGGAGTTGCTAGAGAATTATAGAAAATGTGACCGCTCATACATGATAGGCACAAAATCCATTATACATTGGTGTGGAATGAAAAGAAATTGGGTGCCTTGGTACTTGGGTAAAGAAATTGTATAAAAAAATAGAATCTCTAAACCTAACACTTATGCAAAGCAACAACACAAGTTAGTCTCAAGCCTCAGAGAATTGTGGTATCTCTACTTCTTACAAAATTGTGACTCCATATTGTCTTTAACTAGTCAATAATAGAGAGTGATCTTCAGGAGATCCACATTATTATCCTTGTAAATAGTCAACAATAGAAGATGGTCATCAGTGGATTGCTTTTCTGCATCCTAATTAGATATAAAACAATTACTTATAGAGGATGTTTATTTTGTTATTTAATAATTTCTATTTAGATTAACATAGTTGGAACAGAATAAGGATTGTCATATGATTGCCTTGGAAATTGCAGGCATTATCAACGGAACAGCACCGAATCCTGTCAAATTGTCAGAAATGTGTGAGCAACTTGGTCGAGTTATTGGTCGTCCCTCCTGGCTACCGGTACCGGAGTTTGCCCTCAAAGCTGTCCTAGGTGAAGGTGCCTCTGTTGTAAGTATTCTACAATTTGTTTCCATTTCTTTCTACCCGTTATGGTATCAAGACTATGGTGCCTATCAATTCCAGGTTCTTGAAGGACAGAGAGTTCTCCCACTCAAAGCACAGGAATTAGGGTTCTCGTACAAGTATCCATATGTTAAAGATGCACTTCGAGCCATCATGAGAGAGTCTTAACTACGTGACTGTTCCTTCTAAGAATATCGTGTCCCTTTTTTCTTTTTGAAATTTAAGTTCCATTTAACATTAATCATCCAAGAAAAGCATGATTTTGTTGTAAGTTAAATAGTTGTGCTCTTGGTGTTGCTCATCTTTGGTCTATTGTGTTATATCCTTCAAGTAATAGATACAGAAAATAATGCAATTGATGTTATAGCAAAACTTTAGTAATACAGTTGGAGAAGGTTGTTGGAGGGAGTCACGCAAAGTAGTTTCTCAGCCTTGGGTTTCAAACAAGCTAATATGGAAGGATTCGTCATTGTGTTTTTGGAGATTACCATTCGATTCATTGTAACTATGAAGAGTACTTTCATATGAGTTTTGTTTTAATGGAGATATACGAAATGGTTGCATTCATTTCTTATATCCCTCACCAAATATACTTGATCTCAATTGTGAGGCATTTGTTATCACTCTTAGACCATCTTCATCCTGAAAATAAAATGGGGCAAGATTGTGTAGCCAGGTAATGCTATGTTTACTCTGAGTTGTTGACATAAGAAGGAAAGGAATAAAAGATGGAAAAAAAAAAGAAAAGGAAAGGAAAAGATGGGAAAGAAAGAGGAAAAAGAGAAAAAGGAAGGAAATCAGCGATTGTGACTTTGGTGAATTTGCGGTGGCCTAGGCGTGAGCAATCTCATCTCATGGTAGACTCGCAGAGCTGCGTCACCTTGTGGCCGTTGTGAGGTTGTTCGTGGCCACCGCAAGGTTGCTTACAGCCACCATGAGAGACCCGCGGCAATAGTGAGTCGCTTGCAGTAGCAGCTTGTTGCGAGTCGCTTGCAACGTAACTTAAAAGTAAGTCAAGTACTAGCTTTAAAAATAGGCTAAGTGATGCAATATAGCATAGCAACGTAACTTAAAGTAAGTAAAGTTAATTAAGCATGTAAGTATTAAAATAAGCTTAAAACTTTAACTTGCAATGAATAAATTTTTAATTATGTAAGACAATTAAGCAAGTAAGAAGGCAAGTAATTTAAAGTCAAAAACATAAGTAAACAAGTCAATGTAAGCATTTACTTTATCAAGTGAACATGTTTTGAATAAATATTTAATTCTGAAGATAATATTTTGGATAAAAAATGATTTATTTTGTCTCCCGACTCTCAAAAGCTTAAGTCCTACTTGATGATTAGACGAGAGTTGTTAAAAGAATACAAGGAATTAATGTAACTTTCAAAGGATAAGGTATTAGGTTTTGATATTGAAGGGACTACCAGTACATGAATGAGAAATGAAAGTAAACAATGTCACTTTCTAATGTAATAAGGGTAAAAAGGTAAACAAATTATGCGAGTTTTGATTCTCTTATACTGTAAGGGAATACATAGGCAACTTAAATAACTTCAAACTCCTTTTTTATTTTTCAAATTTATTTTTTTTAAAAATATTTTTAATAAATTAAAATATAAATAATAATCTTAATCGTCATGAGCTGTGAATCAAACCGTAATCAACAATTTTGAATCATGAACTATAAGTATCTTTGAAGATTAAGGTTAAGGATTGAAATTTTTTAAATTGGTGGTTTTGAAACAGTTAAATCATCGATTCCAAAATGTGATCGGGTCTTAGAGTAATGTTGAATGATTCTAGTGTACTGGTTGAGTGAGTTCAAAATTACTTGTCTTGCTCAGTGAGGAAATGAAGGATACTCTTCCTAATTTATTCAATGGCCTAAAATCCTATACATCAACTTTTTATTCCTTTGTAGAAATCTTTAATTTCTTTAGTTTAACTTGTTAGATGTTATAATGAGGATAATAACAAAGATTTTTAGAGTAAAAACTTGTGTAGTTGTGAGTTTATTTGATTAATTAACATCACACGAACCGTTAGCTACACAAAGAACGGGGTCAACCTTTGACGAATAATCATCAACCACACCCACCCATTTCCTTGCTTAATATAACCATCAATTCCATACCACTAATTCATCCTCCAAACTTACTTACTTCTTCCTATATAACCATCCCCATCTACCTCATCCCAACTCACCTCACCTCCTTTAATTAATCACAAAATTAAAGAAGCTAATTAATTCACACGTACAAGCTCCACAGCCTGACCCTTGTCACCCATGGGCAGCTGTGCGAGCAAACCAAAGGATATAAGCAGCAAGGGCAACGCCCCTGAGGACGACAATGCCCCCGTCATCGCCGACCTACCATTGGTAGCTCCCGTAGAGACCCATGATCAGGTAGATGCATGCATGTATCCAGCAAATTAAGGCAGGCATAATTAATATCTTCGATGACCATCTCATCTCTTTTTCCTTATAACTCTTATGTGTGTGTGTGTGTGACTTGATATATAGGTTCCCATAACAGAGAGCATGACTGAAGAGCAAATTGGTGTTAAGGAAGAAGGGGATGAGATAGGGCTAAGCCAGGACGATACAAAAGAGCCAAAGGTTGATGAGGTGAGTGATAGTAATAAAGAAGAGTCGACGATAGAGAAGGTCAGTGAGAGCCCATCGATCAAAGAGGAGACGATTGAGGAGGTGAAGGTCAATACCTAAGAGAAATCAAGCCAGAGTTGATCTTATACATACATATAAATATGCATGGAGTTAATTGTTTATTAATGCGATCACTCTTATTTGGTCAATTATGTTGTTTTCTTCCGAGTGTTGTCACTGATTTATATTCTTGAGTTAGCAATTTAGTATAAATTTAAAAATATAAAATTTTAAAAAATCAAATAAATTTATCAAATAAATTTAATAATTAAACGAATCAAATATAAATCAAACTTCAAATAAACAAACAAACTTGAACCAAGCCAAGCTTCAGCTAAACCAAGCCAGGCTTAAACCAAATATATATAATCTAGTAAAAAGAAATCAAACCAAATTTAAATAATCATTTAATTCATTTTAAATTTAATTTGATTTAATTCTATTATTTTGTCAAATAAATTTTAACAATATAAAGTTTGATTCGGTTGGAAATGCTAATATTATATTAAAGTACATCGCATGGTATTTTATTTAGGGAATGTGAGCATTATTTATAATTAACAGCAATTAGTCCTTAAAATCACCTAGTAATTCACATTTCATTCATTTATCCGTGTACAAATTTAAAGCGTCAAGACACTACCCGCCAAATAATTTCCGTGATCTGATGCCTCACCAACTCCAATGATAAGATTTTGCTTTTCTCTCCAAAACTCCATCAAAAGATACCCGTTTGAAAGGGCCCACTTTCCGAACTGCCAATTTGCTGTACTAATACCACGTGGACTCCTATCTTCTTCCCTTGCAGCATCAGTAGAGAGGCCAGTTGGAATGCGTAGCTAGTGGCACGTCGGAAAAGAACGTCCAAGTAAAAAAATGGAAGCGTGGGATTTGCTGTCTCGGTAATGATACAGGGAAGTGGATTTAAGGTCACACACACGGACGAAACATTGTTTCCACCTATCATACACTAACACGTCGGCCTAACATACAAAGCATATACGATCAAAGTAGCCGATCCGTACTTCCCAGGGTGTCGGTGAACAGGAGGGCTGGGAGAGGGAGAGGGAGAGGGAGAGGGGGACGGGGTGTTCCTTGATGCGGGCCGGTTGATCCTTCTCTGCATTGACGCTACGCTTGGATCTCTCTTGAGCCCTACAAATTCCCCTCTCTTTTGCCCGACTTCTTGCATTCGACCGCATTGTCGGTGGAATAAGCGTCTCTGGATGCCTTGCTTCTGCTGGCTGTGATCCTTGAGGGTTTAGATGTTGTTTCAACTTTGATCTGAAGCGGGAGCGGAGATTGGATAATGGTGTCGTCCAAGTACAGTAAAGGGTGCACCGGGTGGTTGATAGTGGCTGCAGTGGCGATGCTCGTCACCGTGGCAGCCGTGTTAACGATCAAGGAGAAGCATCACCACCACAGAGACGTGCTTCCAGTTCCCGGGCCACCCGGGGCCATCGATAAGAAGTATGCTGATGCTCTGGCAGTAGCTCTGCAGTTCTTCCAAATTCAAAAATGTAGCTTTCTTTTCTCTCAGCTCCAAAGTTCTCTCAAATTTACGCTCAGATTTATACCTCTTGTGGTTGTGTAGACATACGTACCAGTCTCAAGATATTTTTGACACTTATTTGTTTGAATATGAATAATCTGTGAATTTGGCATAATAGTGTTTTTCTTTTCAATTCTTTTTTCAATGTCAAATTCGAGACCAATTTCGTCACGATGTTTTCTATTCGAGATTAATGAAAGCACAGCTCTGAAATTCTTTTCTTGGGCTTCAACCAGAACGAGTATCTTTTACCAATCAAAATATACGATTTTCTTCTTAACTTCGCAAACAGCAGACATTGTAGATCCTTGATATTTTTTAATTTCTTACAGCGGGTAAGTTAGTCGACAACAAGATCTCTTGGAGAGGGGATTCAGCTTTGGATGATGGAAAAGAAGCAGGATTAGACCTATCAAAAGGAATGTATGATTCAGGGGATCACATTAAGTTTGGTTTTCCCATGGCTTATACTGCAACATTGTTGTCATGGTCAATTCTGGAATACGGTGACCAAATGGCTGTTGTGAACCAGCTGCAGATAGCGTTAGATGCTCTCAAGTGGATCACGGATTATTTGATAAATGCCCATCCTTTCGATAATGTGCTATACGTCCAGGTAAGAAGAAGTTTCACACTCTGTTATCGCATGCCTGTTTAAAGTAGGACATGTTTGACAGGACAGCAGCATCATTTGTGCAGTTTTAATATTTTTACGGAAGGTTTTGCTTGATATACTTAGATTACACAATCAACATCACCTCATGTATCTCCAGAATGAGAAACACTCAAATATGATGAAAACAGAATAAAAATCAAGATGGACAGAGACCAAGTCAGGTCAGAAAAATACTGGAGCCCTGATGTGTGATCTGGTTGCCGCATAAATGAAGAGAGGTCTGAGAAACGCTTCAACTGAATTTTGGGTTGGGGGTGTGCCCTGCACCCATAGTAAGGACATGTCACCCGTGCCCTTATCAGTGACCTCATTAGGGAGCCAGCCCTATTTTCTTCAACTCATCGGCATCAACTAGGTTATTGAACTATAGCATAAATTGAAAGTGCAGTGCATTCATGACAAAAAAACACTAATTTCTTTAGGATTCAAAGTTATTAATCAGATATTTCCACTTTGCCTTTGGTTTGGTATTTAACTGCAAATCAGTTTCACAAGGATTTCATAATAGAGTAATTTATTATTCAAAGGTTTTGACTTTAATTTCTGTTTGTTTTCGTATTTGCTGCCAACTTAGAACCTTGCAAATTAAGGAAGTTAAAAATCATAACAAGTGAACAATTTTCTATTTCCATTTTTTTTTTGCTAAAACATAGGATTTGAAAATCAAGAAGGAAAGTAAAACAAAAACAAATATTTATTATTAAGTTTATGTCACTTTTGTATTTATTAGAGGTGAATGGTTGCTATAGATTAATGGTAAATATTTGTTTTTTATTAATTTTCAAATCTTATTTTAAAAAATATAAAAGTTGAAAACAGAAAATATTAAACAAGAATTAAAGTTCTGGTTTTGATATATAATAAGCATGTTTATAGTTGTAAGTTTTGGGTCCTATTTTCTATGAGGAATGTTTATAAGATATGTTGAGCAGACAGCTAATTGTTAGGAAAAGAATCTATATGCTTAGTCATGCGCTTAGATGTGTGTTAAACCCTTACATCTCCTGACAATGTCCATCTTCATTCCTAGAAAATGGAAGTTTCTGTATTATTTTTCTATATAATAGTCATCAAGGATGATTGAATTTAATTATCCTTACAGGTGGGTGATCCTGATATAGACCACAAATGTTGGGAAAGGCCAGAAACAATGGCAGAAAAGAGGCCTCTTGTTCAAGTTAACAAAACTGCTCCAGGAACAGATGTGGCAGCTGAAACATCTGCTGCTATGGCTGCAGCTTCCTTGGTCTTCAAAAATATTAACACAACCTATTCAGATTTGCTCCTTCAGCATGCCCAGAAGTTATTTACTTTTGCTGATACCTACAGAGGTTCTTATAGTGTCAGCATTCCGAAAGTCCAGAATTTCTACAACTCTACTGGCTATGAGGATGAACTCTTGTGGGCTGCTAGCTGGCTTTTTCATGCCACTAGAGATAAAACATACCTAAGCTATGTAACTGTGCAAAATGGAAATGCTTTTGCTGACTGGGGAAGACCAACATGGTTCAGCTGGGATGACAAACGGGCTGGAACTCAGGTGTATTTAGGGATATGTTGCTATGGTTTCTGCTATCAATTGGTTTAACTATTTTTAAAAATTGTTTAAATTATAATCTTTATTCTGTTTGATGAAGATCTTTTTTAATTTCATAAATATTTGTACTACGAATGTAAAAATCTTGTAGGTAATTTATGTTGATATGATTATAGGCCATCATCTCAATATTTGCATTTCCTAAATTTTGAAAATATACACAGATTTTACTTTGTGTTATCTTGGAATAGTTGTTTACACGAGCGCGAGCAACTGCTTCTAACATTATTGAAGTTAAATAATATTTTCATGTTTGCAGGTTCTTTTGTCTAGAATAAAATTATTTGGCTCTCATCAATCATCAAATGCAGAGATGAAGGGTCTGCAATTGTATAGACAAACAGCTGAAGCAGTGATGTGTGGCTTGTTACCAGATTCCCCTACGGCCACTTTTAGTAGAACAGGCGGTAAGATTTTGTGTGGTTAAGTGCCATAAATCTAGTTCTTGTACATTTATTATTTTTTTATTTTCATTGTTTGTTCATACCAAGTTAATAATTTCCTTGTTTCATTAAACCTTTGCATCTCATAGAGGAATTGTAGTTATAATTTGAAATTTGATGTCGTGCTAATTAGCACAATTGAAATTTACAAGTAAATTATTGAAATCCAATACTGATCAGCATAAGTAATCTCTCCTATGTTGCTTGTGTTGATCATGTTAAAGAGAATGATATTGTTTTAACACTCAACATTCTTTGGTACACATCAAGATGAAATCAATTAAATGTTTTTTTTTAAAAATATTTATGTAAAATTGTAATCAATTGATTATATTTTATAATATTTTAAAAATAAAAAGTTACGAGTAGAAGAGATTTACATTAGTAATAGTGATGTAATCTAATCTCAATATAGATTGAACCAAAAAATGTGAAAAATAATTTTTTAAATCTTAGCAAAAGTGAAAATTCCAAGTAAAAGAAGATTACTAAGTCTATCTAAATTTATCTTGACGTGAGTTAACACTTGTTGAATGTATTGAGTATTGGTATGACATAGTATAATAAAATTTTAATTCAATTGAGTATCTAGTTTCTATAGTTTTAGTTTTAGATGGAAATAAAATAAGTGAAAGATATTAAAGGAGGAAAAATCATCTAAATTCTTTTCATCATACTTCAATGCATGTTGAAGAATGCTAACTTCACATAACATGGTGCCGGAATCATATAATTATATGGCAGGAAACTGAAATTTTAACAAAGAATGATATTTAAACCTTGCTAACTTGCCATATGATCTGCTATACTTGTTTTGTTATTAGCAAGGTTGAATCAATAGTTGACATATAAATTTTGTAATTACTGCTCTAAAATTTCATTTCAAATGTTTTTTTTTAATCCTTATAGACTTGCAAGGACGAGAATTGGGTGATTGAAACTTATTTGAATTCATTTCCACATGCTTGGGAGTGTGTCGAGTTTCAGCCTTGCATGATACCTAAATCATACACTTTTGTACTAAGACTAAAACTCTAATTTCACAAGATTGATTTTAATCCTTTGATTGCTATCTATAATCCTTATTTTGATTGGAACTTCTTAGAGCAGTTCTTATGTGCCTGTATATCCAAATTTTACTTTGTTCTAATTCTATTTTTCTGTAATTCTATGATTGCCCATGTTTCCTGAGGTTGACATTTGGATAACTAAAATTTAAGATGCTATGTCATATATACTAATGTGTTATAATATAATCCATTTTCTCAAGCATGATTATGTAATGATTGAATAAACTTTTCTCGAAGTGGGTTCCTAAGATATCATGCATCACAAGTTGTGGATGCTTTTTGTTGATCCAACAATAGAAATTGAGATCGAGCAGCAGAGTGGATAAGATATATTGTCACTATAAAAATGGTACCTTGTAGACAATAATATTTACACAAAATTAAAAGAACAACAGTGGATGATGATAATTTGGATGTATTTATTAGTTTTAACCATATACTAGAGCAAATTGTTTGAATTTTATGTTTCATATAAAATACTAGCATATCAAGGCTCTATCCTTTCTGTCAATTCTTTGTATATCTGAGATAATTTCTAATATCCATCATCATTTATAGTATAAAATAAATTTGGGTGACGTGGCTGATCACTTCTGATCAAGATATCTTGAAATGGAGTTTTATTTTGTCCCACGTTACTGAAGAAAAAAATGCTAAAAGAAATTGGAGGAACAGCCTTGTTACATCTTAACTCATCTTTCTAAAGATATCTTAATCTGTTATCATTTTGAAGTTTCGTTTTTTATTATCTTCCATTTTTGCCAAAACCATTGGATTGTTTGACAAATTTGACTAGAGCGAACACTTGCTAACAGAGGCTAGTGATACATCATAATCAAATCTTCTCAGGGTATGCTAATATGTTACCTTTTTTAAAACAATTAATTAGTTAAATTTTAATCTTTTTTAGCCAAAACCATGATGTATCAAGTTCTCATGTGCTTGTTTGACAATGCGAATTAACACAAGTAGAATCTCTATGCAATTGCTTCTCTTAAGAATCGTGTAAAGCCGTTGTGTCAAAAAATATCATCAGCTCTTGACTCAAAATCCAATATCTATGTGAAACCAGTTAATCATTCTGTTAAGTTTCAACCATCTCATACAGAGTATGCAGGCAGTGATAAAAGAATGTTAATCCAAAGCTTCTATGCTCTCTCGGAACAATGGGATACCCATATATGTATACTGATGTTGTTATTTTCACATTCTAGGTGGATTGGTGTGGGTAGATCAGTGGAATGCTCTTCAGCATCCAGTTGCTGCTTCATTCTTGGCTATAGTTTACAGTGATTACATGCTTACCTCTCGTACGCCTGAACTCCATTGCAGTGGAAAGACTTATTCTCCTTATGATCTACGGAACTTTGCTGTATCCCAGGTAATTCTTGAAACTTCTTCATTTGACTTGGCATTCAATGGTCATGACTTTGAATCCTTTTTCTTGACAAGCTAATCTTCCTCGGCTGCTATTCTTTTTCTTTTTTTTTTTTTGTACAGGCTGACTACATCTTGGGTAATAACCCAATGAAGCTCAGTTACCTGGTAGGATATGGAAGCAGCTATCCTCAACAGGTTCACCATAGGGGGGCATCAATTCCAGCTAATGCCAAGACCGGTTGTGATGGCTTTCAGTGGCTCAACTCGACAAAGTCGAACCCAAATGTAGCCATAGGAGGACTTGTGGGTGGGCCATTTAAGAATGATTCTTTCATTGACAGCCGCAACAATTCTATGCAGACTGAGCCTAGCACCTACAACAATGCAGTACTGGTTGGATTGCTGTCTGGTCTGGTCACCACCTCTTCCGTGGTTACTTCTTTCCCTTAGGTTTTCCGTCACAAGCCATGGCCTCTACACGTCAAAATCTCGCATTCATTTGCAAGTCATCTCATTGTTATTTACCACGGGCTCAGCAATTCATTTTCTTTTCTTCTCTTTTTGAAGTTTCAACTGTCTTAATTTGCAGCATTTGTTGTGTCCAATCAGTACATGGTATATGTAGCATTTGCAGGTGTATATAGATTGATTTGTGTAATGTCTCGTGGGAAAGATATATAAATGAGATCATCAAGTTGTTTCCAAAAAGGGAAAATAAATAAATAAGCAATGACTTACAATTGGATTACGATATGCACAGACTAAACAGAGAGAATTAGGACTTTCTGGAACTCAGCGGTGTCCTTGTTAAGTAATAGCAAATTAAAACTAAATAAAAGCGTTAAAATTTTTATTTGGTCCATTTGTGTTAATTGTAATTTGATTTAGTTTGATTTTAGGTAAGGGGTTAAGGTTGATTTATATTTATTTGTGTATATATGCCTTATTGTGATTTAATATTTATATTTAATTTTCTAGTTATAAATCTAATTTAATAATTCTTGAGCCTCACTGGTTCCTTTTTCCCTCAAGCTAATGACGGCTTCTTGGATCTCTACGTAAGTTCATTTTGTTGCAACTTTTATCGTATTTTTCGACTAATCTACTTGACCTTCTTCTCCTGCTCAAGAGCTGCTGTCATCAGTGATATATATTAGAGTGCCCAATTTGATCAAACCATGCATTACCTCTACTTTCTTCACCTAGCACCGTTCAAATTAGATCCTTTCTTAAAGACTCCATCGGTGGGGAAGGAGGGACTCTTTCTCTCACCGGAGAGGTTGATTTTCTTTGTTGACGTTGAAGATTCACTATTAAAAATCATCAGAGGAGGATCCAGCAGCTCCTCCTCCTATCCCGTCACCTTCTCTAGAGAGAAGGGAGAACTTTTCTCTCTAAACGGGGCAGCAAGAGAAGATAAAAGTTGATTATTGTTCTTAAATCAGTTAGTTCTTCAAATTAGAGCCTTGAGTTTTGACATCACTTGTTAGGATTGATGGTTCAGTTTGTTGAGACTAATTAGAGTGGAAGGGGTGAATAGGCAATACACTTCAAACGTAATCCTCATGATAAAATAAGGATGCATGTGTGCATTCATTATTATGTCAAGGGAGTGTTTGGTTTATTCCCCAGATGTAAATGTTCCATTGAGTTCTTGAAATTTGTGCAATAGACAGATGATGGGTGTTTGGGTTTAAATGGTGAATGTACATATGAGGTTGGGGTAACAAATTGGGGGTTAGCAAAAAGGACCTGTGGAGGTCCTTTTTGCCAACCTGAAAGTTTAAATTACACATCTATCATTGTGAAAAATATATAAGGATTTTTTAATTTTCTTAGTAAGAGTAAATAAGTAAATGGACATCCAAAATACAACTCAACCTCATATTCACCAAACACTCCATTTACATTTACATTTTCTCAACCTTTTCTTAACCCCAACTATACATTTACATATTTTCAACCTCAACTTTCCATCGAAAAAGTACAACTTAAAACCAAACACCCCCTTAGTATAGAGTACAAGTAAAATTAACAAATATAAGAAATATATACATTAAAATACTATTTAACATGATTCATAGACTTTACTCCTATTGATCTATGACTCATCCAGTCTTTGGAGATTTTTTAGCATATTGTTGGCATAAGATCAGAGGGGTATCTAAATATTTTTTTGTAACTTTGTGAGGTACAAAGATTTTCAAGAACTTAATACAAAGTTCTCCAATATCTATGGATTAGAATGACCACCTAATTAATTGATTAGACATATGTTACCATTGAATAGTCATCGATCAACTAGAAATCTTATCCAATCATTTCTCAAGCCTATTGCCAATTGACTAGAAGGAACTCCCAATCAGTATTGTTCAAATTGAATATTTTTATTCATTGAACTCTTGCACTTAATTAATTGACTCCTTTATTGTAGTGCTCTAGTTGACTAAACTTATCTTTTAATATCGTTGATAGTTCCTTTTCATTTGGCTCACTTTCTCATAAAGTTGCATAGTCTACCATTGAACAGAGTCACAAAATATAACTTTGGACCAATAGCCATAAGTTGAAAGCTTCAAACCAAGCTACTAAGTAGTATATCCATACCTTGATAAATATATCATCCCCAATGATGCTTTCCAAAAGCACAAATCCCAATAGTATTCTTTGCACGTAAAATTTCTCATATTCTCATGCCTCTAAGTCTTCAACCTCATCGATGATCCTCGCCTTAAGTCCACCTTGGTCATACCTCTGGTTTATCAAATACACCAAGCTCTCTGATCTTGCTCTGTGTCATCCAATCCTCCATGCCTACAAGTCCACCTCACTTTGAATGTCCTCGAGTACACCTTGTGTAAGGCCTTTGATCCATGATATGCATCAAGCTCCACAAATTAGTTCCATGCCATTTGATCCTCATCACCTTCTTAATCTACCTTACGTTACGACTTTGAGCCATTGAAACCCACAATCTCATGATTGCATCGACAATCTCTTAATGCTCCTCCTCATAGAGTGTCCTCCAATCTCCTTCAAAGCTCCAATGCTCATTCTGGACCTTCAAGCCATTGAACATTAACCTACTCAAGCTCGTTGCGTCAACAAGCAATGCAACTTCCATATGCACCATAACAAGTTCTTATACACTTGATCCACACATCACAAACACAAGTAAAAGTTAGATTAAACCCTTTTCCAAACATATAAAAATAAATTGATCAAACTCAAAGCATCATTTCCCAATAGATATATCAAGTAAACGACAAAATCTTGAAGAGGTTTAGGGAGGATTTCAATGCATCCTATACTTTAGGGAGTTAAGATTAAGGGATAGGGACACCCAAGTTTCTTTGAACACTAACGAGAAGGATTAGTTTGAAAGAGTTTTTTATTTTGGTCACTTGAAACATGTGGTACAGTGTTTGGATATCATCTATGTAGAGTATTTAATATTAATGTAACTCACTTAAGTGGAAAATATCCAAGTATTAATATTGATGATAATTGTAGTTGATGCGAAAAACCAACTAGTTCCTATTGGCTTTACAATAGTAAGGATTGAATGCAAGCGTGGTGTGGGAGTGATTTCTTTAATGATTGAGGAGATTCATTAGAATAGATCTGCCCTCTTTGAGCATCATGTTTAATAGGCACAAAAAATTATTGTCGTTGTACAATCAAGTTTCCAAGATCTTACCATGCAGGTTATTGCTACCATTTAACTAACAATATGCTAATGATAGTAGAGACTTGGGATTGTTTTAGGCTACTACAAGAGCTTATACACAATTATGTCATATCATGAGTGCCATAAAAGAGAGACACCTTGATACATTTAGATAGACATAAGCCTTTAAAGTTATGATCCGCGCATATATTGGCGGATTTACAATCTAAGTTCTAAACTGGGCATGTAGTTTTTAATTTTTTAAAATTATGTTTACAAAATCATGACAAATATGAATGAAAATGCAACCAATCATCTATAATCAGTTTGATGTTCTTCACTACTTTATATATATATATATTGTACAGTATGTAATTATTATTTACTAATTATCTATTTATCTAATCATTGTGGTCGATTGTTGTCGTTTCAGATAAAAATCTAAAAATTTAATCTAAACTAAAAGAGTGTTTTCACATAACTGAAATTCAAAAGACATTCAGATCGATTCAATTTAATTTTTGAATTTGGATCACATATGTCTATTTTTTATTTTTCTCCCAGCCTGTGCCAGGTCCACGTGGCCATTGGATTCGATATTCTAAATTCAAAATTAGAAAATTGCAAATTGAACAATGTGCACGAATCATAAAGTCGGATGGTCTCGGTCTATAAATTCATCCTGGTTCATGAGCTAATGCCATCCCCGCCAAACTTCCTCACCTCTCCGTTTCGTTATATCGATCCTTCTCGATCCGCTCCCCCTTCGAAATGGTTCGCTACCTATCTCGGTCTCTTCATCTCGATGCAAGGGCTTTCTCTGATGCGATTTTTTTTCTCTATTTCTGGTTCAGGTTGTCGCTCAACGTGTGAAGGAAGCGGAGATCACAGAGCAGGATTCACTGCTTCTGGTAAGTTCATCGATGAACTCATCTTCCGATTTCACTGTCCATTTCTTCGAAACCAAGCGCATTTATCTTTACGGTTATCGTAGCTTGAACGGATTTGTAGATTTGATTGTAGATCGGAGGATCGTTCCGTTCTGTAGCTCTTTTGCTCAGATCGGATTTCCCTGATGCCTCTTTTTGAAACGCTAGCGGTGAAAGGACTTGAGATCATTAGTGAACTTCCATTCGTTTCTAGAAGGTTTCTCCATTTGATTGGGTTTTGTTTTCTGAAAAAAAAAGAATTAGGTTGAGACGACAAAATTTGAACTAGGATTTGTTTGTCGTTCGATTCTGAAACCCAAAGTATGAAGTAGTGGTTGGAGCTTATGTACTTTAGATCGGTAGTATTCGATGTTTCATTTGAGTTATCATCCAGATCTATATACATTTGTTAACATTGCCCAATCATACTTCGAATTAGACTTGAGGTCGCCTTTGTCGGAGGAAATCTTCCTGTGATTTGGAACCACGATGTTAAGTGGAGTATTTACAATTTAACTATGGATGAATACCTGGAGGTTTATAAACGCTCGTTCAATTTTCGGAAACTTCATTTCTTAGCCATTTATTTAATGCGTTGAAATGCATCGGGTATTTTACTTTCTTATTAATGAAGATCTGCAGCAGCATATAGTCGATCTTACAATTCTCTTCTCTTTTGCTTCAAATTGTATTTCTATGTGCCTATGATCTGTGGAGTTAAAACCAGACCAGAAACCTACTTCGCATAGCCATATTTAACATCAGCTATATCAGAGGCCTTTTTCCAGAGAAGTACTTCAATGACAAATCCGTTCCCGCCCTAGGTCATCACTTTCCCACCAAACTTATCCAAATTTCTCCTTTCTTCTTGATGAAACTTAAGGTTAAGAGATTTAGTTGATGTGATCTTGTCATAGAGATGAAGATTAAGAAGCTTATGCCCATGGATGCCGAGTCCAGAAGGCTGATCGATTGGATGGAGAAAGGTAACTTTGACCACTATTTGCCTATGCTTGCTCTTTCTTGTCTGAATCTGGTCTGATGATTTGGTTTTAACTACATTCAGGTGTGTATGACGCATTGCAGAAAAAGTACCTGAAGACACTTATCTTCTCTATCTGTGAGGAGTTAGGAGGACCGATGATTGAAGAGTATGCTTGTATGGATCTACTTTGAATCTGATTCATTGCTCCCTCAAATTGACCATTTTAATAAAAGATTTCTGTCTTGACCTCAAAATATATTTCAATTTCATTTGTTAGAGATATCAGTTTCAACCCTGGTTGAAGTTCTAGAATCTCTAGTTGGAGACAGCTTATAGTTGTAGAACTACTTGATTAATAGCCAAATTCTCTGTTATCAATGGCTATTTCATTATCTGATGTCTATCAACACAAAACTGCAGTTTCATTCAACTATGGTAGTTCTGATGGTGAAGAGGTATGCATGAAACTTAGTCGCAATGGAAACAAGAAGAATGGTGCGACCTTCAAATCTAACATGAATGATGTTACCCCTGATCAAATGAGGTAGGACTTGTAGACTGCCAAATTAGACTCAACATTAAGGGATTCTATGTTCCTGGGTTGACGTTATCGATTAACAATTAATTTTACTGAATAGTTAGATTTGCTCGTATACTCAAGATAAGTCTGCATTTTCCAGGAGTTCTGCTTGTAAGATGATACGGACACTTGTTTCACTGATGAGGACCTTGGATCAAATGCCAGAGGAGGTAACCTTGATGATGGTTATTCATTTGCTTGTTTTCTTAGTTTTTAAAATATTAAAGCAAACTGAAGAAAAAAGAGTATAACTAAAAGGTGAAATTTATGTTTCAGCGCACCATTCTGATGAAACTTCACTACTATGATGATATCACGGTATGCTCTTTATCCAATCAGAAATATTGGCTTTCCATACGCATTTGGTTTGCCTATAACATAACTGGAAGTCTGAATTTCTCAATGAAAACTTTTCACTAAAAAAACTGAAAGTCAGAGTCAGTCACTAGGGAACATATGTAACTAAGCATGTTTCATGATTCATAAGAGTAGTGAGGTTTGTTGTTGTAAAAGTTTGCATGATTTCCAGTGTTTCTATATCAGCATATCAATCTCCAAAATGCCTTTTATTTTGCATTGTAACCATCATGCTCTTAAGTAATATCCATTGACAATTTGATATTGGTGGCTAATATGATGTTTGAGCTGATCTTACAGCCTGAAGATTATGAGCCTCCATTCTTTAGAAAATGTTCTGAGAATGAGCCAGCTTGCACCTGGGCAAAAACTCCATTAAAAATGGAAGTGGGAAGTGTGAACAGCAGGCACCTCCTCTTGTCTCTGAAGGTACATATAGCTGAAACCCTATGCACACCGATAATATGGCCATTGGCATTGTGTTCTTTGCCTAATACTCTGTTACATAGGTTAAAAGCATCCTTGATCCCTGTGAGGATGAAAATTATGGACATGCTGAAGATGATGAGGTGAGCCTTGGAGATGACTCTGTGCAGGGGAATGACTATTCTTCGGACAGTGAGGTAAATTTTGAACTTGTGTGATAATGTAATTGTAAAGAATAAATTTAAGATGTTTAGAAAATATTATGCTTAGCAAAGCCCATTGAATGTTTCAGTGGATAATAATTTTTTTTACTGAAACAATTACTTCCAATTATGTCTATGCTGATCAACCAAGTTTAGAAGAAGTAATCAAACATGATATCTGCATAGATTTCACGTCAGTGCAGTTCTCATATAACAAACCTGAGTTAGATATCAAAATGTCACAATGTATGAAAATGTAAGCTTCATTGATCTCAGGTGCGCCCATCCCTTGCAGATCAGTTCTTTGTAGCACCTACAGGTAATCTTTCTTGCATTGGTAATTACTGATAGTTCTTGTCCTGTTCTCATTAAAAATTATTCTCTCCAGGTAAAAAGCATCCACGCGCAGAGAATGGAACTATTTCTGATGGTTAGTGTGACTTACTTGGATGGATGTTCAATAATCACAGAACATGAGTTCAATCTTGGTTATTTGGCATTGGACTCAAAGGATAAATTTTTTTCACTTTTTCTTAATGAAAATATAAAAGGGATTGATGGACATTCTTCAATATGTTTTCTCCACTGCTTTATTATTAACCCCTTGTAACTGCATCTTAGGAGTCATACTCTAATTTGTCTACCTAATGATTTCTTAACCTTATGACATTTTATGTAGATGAAACTCAAGATGCTGCCCACGAAGATGAGCAGGCATCTCGAGTTAGGAATTGGCTATACATGAGACACACAAGTAAAATTGATCTGACAGACATTCTTGCAGATTTCCCTGATATATCGGTGGTCAGTTAGTTGTCCTTGAATTGTTTCAGTTACCATTGATCAATTACTTCTAGATAACAAGTAGTGTATCAATCAGTATGGACGTTAGTTGCTCTATGTTTTTAAATAATTTGCAGGCACTAACTGAAGGTAAATCAGAGAACACATACCTTGCAGCCTGTCTTAACTTCAAAGAGAAGAAAATTTCTAAATCACAACTCTCCTTTTTGTTCTCATTTAATCATTTTATTCATCTTGGTGACGATATTAGACATTGTCGAAAAGTTGGTAAAAGAAGGTCTGCTAACCAGAGTTAAGAAGGACACGTATACCATTAACAAGGTTTCAGGAATGGCTTTGTTAAACACTTTCTAATTGCATGTTGAGCATTTTTTCCTGACAGATTAATGTCTTAGGAAATTAACTGCAAAACAAGTACAGTGAAGGTGGAGAACGAGGTGCAAGATGTTAAAAAAGTTGAGAAAGTATGCAAGAACCCTCAAGAGGATTATATGTACATTAAGGTAATAATTAATATGGACATGCATGTGTCAAACTGTACCGAATTTCCTCTTCCTTTATATCATATGCTCAAATATTTCTTTAGGGAGGAAATGGCTGTGGCCAAAATTATGAAATGGCACATTTCTATTTGAACTTGGATGCAGGCACTATACTATGCTCTTCCTATGGATTATGTGTCAATATCAAAGCTTCAGAGCAAACTTGAAGGTGAAGCCAACCAGAGCACAGTTAGGAAACTGGTCGACAGAATGGAACAGGAAGGGTATATTAAAAACACTGGCAACAGAAGGTTGGGTAAGCAGTTAAAATTTCATGAATGATTTGATCTTCTGGGAAGTTTAGATCACTTGACGTATGTGAAAAATATTGGTAGTTGAGTTGGATGGTCTTTGAGTTGATTATGCTGTAGATCAAATAATTTGAAAAGGAATAGCTAGTTTCTCCAACATTATTAGGTTTGAATACTTGCAATTTGGAGGTCTAATAGTTTTGATACCCTGTGCGACTCATCTGCAGCAGAAGATTTGGGCCATTGGGAAGTGTTCCAGGCATCCGAAAAAGTAACAGTGTCATCTATTATTATTATTATTTTAACTTATGATTAAATCATTTAAGATTTTTCCTTTGGGATTAGGGGTGACTTATAGTATTAAGCACAACAAAATTTTAAAATGAAAAAAAAAAATAGTTGCTCACGGGGTGTACTAGTTTGTTATCCAACACTTCTTATCCGGTACCCCCATGAACAACTAAATTTTTTCGTTTTGAAATTTTTTTGTGTTTAATACTATAATCCAACCCCTAAACCCTAAGGGTGCGTTTGGTTCAAGTTATGATATATAACCTTGGTTATGTGATTACCTGGTAATCACATAACCAAGGTTATGGGGCATAAAACATAACCTAATGTTGTTTGATTTACTTTATTTATTTGAAGGGAATAAAACATAACCAGTTTTATATTTACTATATTATCCTTCATTCAATTATATTTTAATATAATTCATTAAATTGATAAGTATAATTTGTTAATTTTATTTTAATAAAATAATTCATTAAAAATAATTATTTTAATAAAAAATTCATTAAAATAATAAATATAATTTGTTAATTTTATTTTTTAAATTTTAAAATAAATTTATATATATATTAATAAAATAATTTATTAAAATAATTATTTTAATAAAATAATTCATTAAATTAATAAATATAATTCCTTAATTTTATATTTTTAAATTTAAAATAAATTTATATTTCTTTTAATAAAATAATTTATTAAAATGATTATTTTAATAAAATAATTTATTAAATTAATAAAGATAATATGATAATTTTATTTTAATAAAATAATTCATTAAAAATAATTATTTTAATAAAATAATTTATTAAATTAATAAATATAATTTGTTAATTTTATTTTTTTTAATTTAAAAAATATATTTTTTAATAAAATAATTTATTAAAATAATTATTTTAATAAAATAATTCATTAAATTAATAAATATAATTCATTAATTTTATTTTTTAAATTTACAATAAATTATTTTTTAATTTATAAATATTTAAATTAAAATTTATTGAATTAAATAATTTGATTTTAATTAGATTTTGGAGTACCTTTTAATTGACTTAGTTTTGAAATCAGAGGGTAATCATGGAAAAAATTTCGTTAACCTCAGGAATCGTAGAAAACCTTAGGCTGCCAAGGTAATCACATTACCGGATTATAACCCATTTGCTGATGTGGCGGTGATGTTGTATTACTTGGGAATCAATCATAACCTGAACCAAACAAGGTTATCAATGATAACCTTGGACAGATAACCAAGGTTATCAATGATAACCCTCAACCAAACACCCCCTAAAGGTATATTAATGTACTTTTAGATGCATCAAACAATTTACGATTAAGATTTAATCAAAGATCATGCAAGACAGAAAAAGAACATAATAAGGGGAGAGAAGCATCTGTAGGCTATTGGACAAAGAAATTGACATTTGCCGATGGCTAATAGTCAATATGAGGCGCATCAGATTCTTCTCAGAAGTGCTTGTCTTTCTTCCCATTTTTATTCTAATTTACACATTTGTTTAACACGACCCAATCTCTAATTACTGCAGGTAAGCGTGTCTTACACTCTGATTCTACTAACAGAAAGCTACTTGAGGTCAAAAAAATGCTGGAACAGAAAATGATGGTAGTATTTTCTTACATTGGCAGTACAGAATCTATCGAATGAGTTTAATCCAGTAATATCCTTATCGTACATTATGCAGGAAACTGATACCAACTGCCAAATTTTAGATACCACTGGCACCGAGTTCCCTCTCCAAGGTATTTGCTTAAGTATAATTCTGTGTTTCAGTTGTTTTGGGGCAACTTATTTACTAAGTAGGACGTTTTGATTTTATCCGTAGACATAAACATGAATGATAATTCCACATTTGGTGGTTTCCACTCGGTTGGGTCTGATCTCACACGCACACAAGCCAAATCTAAACAACTCCAGAGTGGACCACTAAACAGTGATCAAACAGGTCCCTCAAAAGACCAAGAGCGTGGCAGTTCTCCCACTAGCCGTCCGGTGGTTGGTTCTTTATCTTTCTTCTTTTAAAAAAGATCGCAAGAGTAATTGTCCTATTCTTGATAAAGTATAACTGAATAGTCATTCGTACATTTAATTACAAAATCTATTTAGAACACTAATTTTGAAACAATTATTATTGCCTTCCAATTCTCCTTATATACATTTCTGAAAATATCGTTCTAATATGATAAAATTGTTATTCTTTGAAAATAAAAATAAAAAATGTGAATAAAATAATTAATTCGGTTTATATACTACATTCTCTATTAATTTCGTTTCATTATTCATCTATATTTTGCAACAATTTGCAGCCAATTGCTTCTCTAGAGAGTGCAGTGGCCGGAGAAAGACCGAGCAACGTGGCCACAGGTGTAGGCGATGACTCCCAGTCCATCCATGACAAGCGTTTGAGGAAGGCCAGCACGGTATGTTATGCTGTGATGTGACTACATTTTTCTCAATTAAGTTTTCTAAAAATGTTCCCAAGTGCTGTAGACCTCTCTCTCGTTCTGATTCATTTTCCATAATATTGATTTTAGTTGTACTCTTGGCAGGTTGATGAGCCGATTCTTCAGTACGTCAAACGCCAGAAATCTGAAGCTTAGTTGGATGGGTATAAAGAACTAATGGTATAAATTGTTAGTTTTTTTAGGAAAAAAGCTTCCCATAATATCTACTCACTCAGGTTCAACACTAGAGTAGATAAACCTTGGATATTTACTCTATATCAGACCTGAGTTTCTGTCCTAGTAGAAAAACCATTTTGATACTATTTACCTTTTCATATGTAAGTTGATTTCATGTATAACTTTACAGTCTTGAAAGTTCATATTAGTACGTATAGTGCTACTCTTTAGCACTGTTTTGGTTTTGACATTTGTACATAGGATAGGATTTTGGACACCTACGACGGAATACTTCATCAGTTATGAGTAGCTATCCTAGATCCCACTTAGCTTTTGATACTTCTTTGTCATAGAGTCTTCCTAGAGTCTTTACATCATATGATTTGACACGATTGTCGTGCATATTGTGTCTCGTCTATACTTTGACACTTGATATTTTGACATAACATGTAGTCTAGTGTTGGAACTCGGTATAGACTTAGTTTTGTAGATAGGATCTTAGATGATTCAGATCATTTACTTCATCTGATATGAGGAGGCATCCCTGGTCATATTGTGTATTTTGATACCTCATGCATATAGGAGTTGCATACGATATATTTTTGAGGTATATTTTTTGATGTACAGTCATATAGTATATTATGTATCCATTGACATTTAAAAAAATCATATGTATATGATTTATATAGGCATGTTGTTTACCTTTTCGAGGATATGAGCTGATTAGACATTGGTAGAGGAGGATTGGAAGAGAGGGCTTGGAGGAGCATATTGCAGACTAGACATATTGTGGAGGAGACATAGGAGGCTAGAGTGCATTTTCTTCAGGAGGATTGACATGGGATGATTACACATAGGTAGATCAGCATCCTCGAGAGAGATGATAGAGACTATGTGTATCACAATAGGAGACTACACTAGTCGTAGAAGAGGCTTGTAGATCGTAGAGGACACGAGCCAGCAAAAGACATATATTCACGATCTAGTGGATCACAATGGATCAAGCAGCTTGCCATGTCATTGGTGGTTCATGGCTCATGGTAGGCGAGGGGATGACATAGGATGGTAGGGTCGAAGGTGAGCATTGGACCTGGTACATACTTTGGCATATCAACTCATTGTAGGAGGATGGATGGGATACATATGAGGGGGATTGGAGGAGCCATAGGAGGCAGGAGCTTTCTCTCTCTAGATAGTCAACGTTAATTGGAGATCAAATATAGGCTGCATGTTGCATGGAAGGAGGATGCGTCAGTCACAAGAGGGGATTGCAGATCAAATATCTAGGGAGCAGAAAAGACTCTGGGCATATTGATGGACACTTAATGCCTATGCTATGGAGGATCAGGATGCTCATCTGGATTGGCCGTCATATGCGCTTCATAACCCTGGTAGAATCTACCATCTTAGCGGCCCCACACGGGATTGAGTCCATGGACTAACTGGGATTTATCATTTGTGATGGAGGTATCAGTAGTGCTCCTGCTTGGTCACTGCATAAAGGAGAGTATTGCCTGGCTTCGCTAGGATTCGAACCCTTGCCTTCTTCTGCAAGTCTGCTGCGTCGTAACCAACTCAGTTATGCCTCGTGAGGCGAGGATCAGTGCTCCTGCGGTTTGACGGGAGGTTGCACACACCACAAGAGGAGACTTCATCAGTTATAGGAGGGGTATGGAACTACTTACATTATGGGCCCAATAGGTTGCGGTAGACCAGGCATTTTGTCATGCCATTCACATTCATGGCAGGCAAAGGATTGCGGTATAATGACATGTTTGATGGTGATCTTGTGATTGAGAGGTTGATATTCATATGAGGGTTGCTATGCATGAGAGTACAAACACATGTATATGATTTCATATATTGGATATCTAGTCAAATCCGATATTTCATCATAAATGAATAACTATCCTAGGACACATATATGTTTTGTACATTTTGATGATATTCATTTATCTTTCATTAAAAAAAAAAAGCAAACCACCTCAAAAATACACAAAACATCTAAAAGAGGATGAACTATATAAACTAGGAAAAGCCCCCGACCGAAGCTCAGGTCCGATCATGCGTAACAAAATCAAGGAAAGTAGTTGCCTGATCAACTCAGACTCTAAAGTGGAGCTTGGGAGGCTTTACAATCCCATCTCTCAAACACAAAATCATTCCACTGTAATTTCTTTTGATGACCATTTGAAACAATGCTTCTAGGGTCCATGTGGGAACAGATTATCCATGAAGAACTTAAAGTCATCTGGTACAGTAGAAATATAGACATGTTATTAGATTTTCAAAACATAACAACAAAAGGATCATATGTATGAAACTTTGATAATTTTGGTTTATTATTTTAGCAATTTTGGCCAAAATTAAATGGACCCAAATTGATCTAATTTCATAAGCAAGTACCTTTTTTTGTTCTTTAGACATTCTGGACTCATAATACATGTTTTATATAATTTAGACTAGTTTAGGTCCACATAGCAGTCTTGGTTAAAATTACTACTTGCACTCAAAAACGGTCTAATTTCACGCAAAAAAAAAATACTCTTCTATGTTCTTTGGACCCTTTAGATTCATAAAATGATTTTCTTTTTCAATTTTAAACATTTTAGGTTAATTTTGGATAAAATTGTTATATAAATCCAAACCTGTCAAAATTTCACAAGCAAACACTCTTTTATTTTTCTTTAACCTTTATGTTGGAGTGATCGACCTCATGTCAAAGTTGATCAAGCTCGAGTTAATTTCGATGCTTGATCAATATGTTTGATGGTTGAGTGAGATATAAATAGGTCATGGTCAATTGGATACTTAATAGTGGAGAAGTCTAAGTGAGTTTTAGTTGATTGCACATTTGACAGTTGAAAGTCTAATAAAGAGTTGACAAGAGTAGAGTAAAAGTGGATCACGGTTGACCGAATACTTAACAGTTGGAAGTCCAATAGAGGATTGACAAATGAGCAAAGTCCAAGTGGATCATTGTTGATTGGCCACTTGACAATGAGGGAAGTCCTAACAAGTTACAGAGGACAGACGTTAGGTATGTGAGTAAAGTTCTAGCAAATCATGGAGAATCAGATGTTAGGAATGAGATGAGAAGTTCTAACAGGTTTTGGAGAACCAGTAGTTAGGCAAAAAAAAAAAAGGAGAAGCCTTGATAAGTTATGGAAGATTGGATGTCAAACACATGGTTGAAGTCCTAACTTGTCAAGATTGATCGAATGCAAGTAGGAAAAGTGGGTGATGAAATCATACCAATGTAGTTATTTTTTAACAAAATCAGGATCAAGATGGTGATGCTTTAATTAAAACAACACTAAAATAATTTTTTATTTTTCTATTTTAATTTTGTTTTATTTTTTTTCTCTTTTAATTAGATATCTAAAAGATAAAATTAATAAAATGTATTTTTATTTTTATTAATGTTCCTTTTAATTTTTTTTATTAATCTTCTTTTGTATTTTTAAATTTTTAAAAAAATTATTAGAATTCTAAATTAAAAATAGATAAATTTTTAATGACTTTTATATGAAACTATTTAATTTGATTCGGTTTAAAATAAAGATATTTTTAAAATTAAATGCACTGTTTGAGAAATATGAATGTATCTTTTAAAAATTTTGAAACTCTAAGTGCGCCCTTAGATAATAAATGGTAAAAAAAATTAAGAAAAGGATAGATAAATGGAAAAACAAATTACTCATCGAATTTCCTTAGTTTTCTCCCTCTTTATGTTGTTGTGTAATTTGCAGTGAAAAATCAAGGCAGCCAGCACAAATATATTTGTTCTTCAAAGTTTTGAGCTAATAGTAATTTCATCATGCCCTTCAGAGTTTTGAGCTAATATATACTCTGGATGTGAGAAAACACATGTACAACCACAGAATTCAAGTAAAGCTTCCTCCTCTCCTATATCTCCGGCCTTGTTACACTTCCTTACCTCAATGAGATTATTCAACCAAAGTTTACAGTAATCATTCTTATCGATGTGCATATAACTAAGATGATGCTTTAAAGAGAGTTCGGCATGATTCAGTTTAAACGCTTGGCGATGGAGGAATCATGCAGCGCAGGGACTGGGACTCATCTTTTGGCTCCTCTCATCGAAGCCAAAACTTTGCAGGCTCGGCAAGCAGCAATGCCCAGTTTTCCATGCCTTCTCCTTCCTGCTCATGCGATCACTGCTACTCGGTGTCACCTCAGTGCTGCAAGCTGAGCTTGCTCCTGAGCAATGCGATGTTGCGTTCAATGAGTTTGGTGTTGGAGCGGGGCTTGTTTTGTAGATGTCTGATTTCGCATTAGCATCTTCTTTCACTTCAGTAATATTTGAGGAATCAAGTTTTTCGATCTGTGAGGTCTCGCGTAGCAGCTCAGCGAGCTTCTTCCTACCAGTAGGAGAAGGTTCAGATTTTGAATATGGAGATTTGTTGAACAAAAAATGGTCGTCCAGTTTAGGAGTCGATGTTGTGCTCGAAGGATGAATCGGGGTACTGCCTCGCGAAGGAGTGAACTCTGTAAGCAAAAGCGATTTATCATAATCTACCCAAGATAAAATATAAAATTTATCAATCATACCTCCATTCACACTGAAGAAATCATCGTCGCAGTCTGAATCAAACCACGCTTGTGTATCGAAAAAGATCTTGTTCTTGCTCCCTGCTTAAGTCAAAATATACACATTTGATTCAGCAATAGAAGAACAAAGAAATCGATTGTTCATTTGATAACTAGTCAAAATTGTTCAAGTTTTCCTTGCAGAAGATCTCTTGAAAGTTTTAGAATCAAATATCATTCAGTTCAACTAATCGGTTTTGTGATTAAATCAGAAGGAAGATGTTAAAGTTAATCAGTATTCCTAAACAGAGTGGTTGAGACAGTGAAAAGGACAAGCACTAAAATGTACGTAGAAGAGCTTAAAGAATTATATAACATGAGGATTTGGTCGCAAAAGTCACAAGCTGTCACAATATGAATTGAAATTTATGATCTTAGTTTTGTGTTTTCCTTGACCAAACATCTCCAGGAGCAATTTTCTTGTGGATAGCAAAGTCGAAATGATGGTGTATGTAATGAAGTCAAAGATAAGAAACCTGTCGAATCTCATCTATCCACACATAGCTGATTCATCTTCACGAAAGCAACATCAGTCGGTACTCGAATTACACAAGCATCTATCGATATATGAATATATGAATCGAAGGGCAAAGGTTTTTTTCCTGAAACTAAGATAACGAAGCACTGATATAATTAATCAAATTAACATGTTTTCTAACTACACGCTCTACTGGCCACCATAGAACATATTCCTAACCATCTCAGCATTGAGAAGAAGCAGAATCTGAATTTAAGTAAAAACTAAAATTGGCTCATAAAATGATCCAAAATCTTACAGTTCTGCGAAGTACTCCACCTACTTTGAGAAGAAAGCAGAATCGACAAATTACCAAAGTATTATTTAATCACTATAAGACCACAATCTCAACAACGATGTTTACTTTTGTGATCGATTTGTATGGAACATCGACTGATGATAAAATTTCATCTTCTCCAAATTTGCACAGAAAAAGGTTAGTGATCGATGCGATTAACGTACCGAACTCGGGACTCTGCGAACCAAATTCATCCGCTGGATTCGCCCCATCCAAGGCCCTCTCCTTTGCGGGCGACGCGATGAAGAGCCTCTTAGCCTTGGAAGCTAAACCCAATCGATACCTCATCGACGACGCATCTGAATCTTTCGGTACTGAAGTGCACACCCCCATCGATCTTCGAGATTGGATTTTTCTGAACAAAAGCCTGGAAGAAAACAAAAAAGAGCAAAAAAAGTGAAGAAACGGAAAGAAAAGGCAGAAAATATAAAGAAAGGGAAGTGAATAATTACTTGCATAAAGAAGACAAAACCAAAAAGATCATATTTTTAAGGTAAAACAACCCATGGAAATCAACAAAAAGGCTTCAAAACTGCCTTTTTTTCACTGCGGCTTCGATGATTTCCCAGAGAAAAAAAAATTTGGAAGAATAAAGAGGAGGAAGAGGAAGTGGCGTTCTTTTTGGTCCTTTGTTCCTGGTACTAGTGATGGAGGCAAAAAAGTCTTGTTGAAAGGTTGGTTGGTTGCGAGAGAGAGAGAGCGAGAGAGAGTGGAATCAATGCCATGCCATGCCATGCCATGCATGAACTTGGCCCACCATGAATGAAATGCAAGAACTATTCATCAATCTTTTTCGTGTGGTGGATGATAAACGATCATTGTTGGCGTTTGGCTCTTAAGCTTCACATGGGACTATGAATTCAATCATTTATTTGGAAGAAAAAGACCCTTAATTTGTTTCTCCTTTTGATTTTTAATGGGTAATTTATCAAAATATAATTTTTATAATCGAGAATTATTGAGAGTTTAGCTCTTATAATTATTTTTTATAAAATATTTTTTTCTCTTTTTATAGTAATTAGTTAAGTAACTCATGGATGGTTTTTTTATTAAGATAAACCTTTTTAAATACAACAAAATATTAATATAGTTAGCATACCCTAAAAAATTATCCTGATTAAATTTATTATTTTTACACTTTAAAAATTAATACAATAATGGACAATAATTGTTTTAGACATAAGAAAATTTAATGTGTTCTATTTTGTGCTGAAAATGACTGAACATTACATCTATACAAATTAAGTAGATTTTTAAAATATATTTTAGAAAGTTTATTTTGAATAAACATCAAAATTAGAAGGAGATTTATAATCAATTTATGTCTATCTTTATTTATCTTTTTAAGCCTAGGATAATTTGCTGATTATCTTATTTTTAAAAATATTTTTTTTATCAATAAATAGAGCGTATTAAGTTTCTTTATATCTAAAAAAATATTTTGATAAATAACTTGACTATAAGTTAATTTTTTATTCAGTTTATGTCTTATGATTAATTTTATTTGTTCAAATAAAGTTGATTAAATATGAGTTGAGTTGAGTTGTAAATTAATTTGCACTTAAAAAAATTAATTATTAAAATCTTTTAGATACCTGAAATTGAATATGAAAATTTTTGTGCAAAAAAAATATTTTAATAAAAATTAGATCCATAATTATTTTATAAATGTTTTAGTAAAATAACAATTATAGTTTTTTTTTTTTTGCATATTTAGGAGAAGAAGTTTTGGCTCAGTCCCACGACCATCTCACTAAATCGAGACGTTGCAATTAGTAGAGGAGGGCATTGTCTCGTCTTCGTCGAATTTCGACCTTTACCCATTTCAACAAATTTATTTTATCGTAACCAACTCAACTATGTCTCGAAAGTTTCATCTTAAAATAACCAAGCAATAGGGAGGAGGGGAGTAATTTTATTTGATTTATTTTTATTAAAAAAAAACAATAGAAGCATTCGGCAAAAAAAGTCATGATCATTGAAGATGAATTGGAGAAAAAAATATTTGAAATGACAAGCTTTTTTGTCTCGTTATTAATTGTTGGAATTAGATAAGGTCATGGTCGGCTGTCCTAACTAGAAATTTAATGTCAATTGTCTCAATCAATTTCAATTAACATCCATTCCATGTATCCATCATCAACATCTCATAATTATATTAGTATCATTATCGTCATACGTCTCAATTATTGATGTTTTTTTTCTTTGCTCCACGCAATTTTTTTACAAAATTAAGTAGAAACATTTCAATAGATATATTGACAATAAAAACATTTCAATAGATTTAAAACCGTTAAGATAGTCTTCACTAAAATAGTTTAATTATATCTTGATATAATTAAATTTGGATTAGATTGAGATGATATATTTAAATATATTGTATTTTTTAAAATTTAGCTAAAATATTTTTAAGTTAATTGAAATATATGGCTAAAATAGTTTTAAGTTAATTGAGATTAGATTTCAATTTTACCCTTACGTTTAAGTTAATTTAATAGATGGCTAAAATATTTTTAAAATCACAAGATTAATGAAATATAAATAGTTAATACTAAACATATATAGTTCTCATGGACAACATACACACTAAATATACATTTAACACTAAATATTATGCATGATGATGATAAAATAACATAGTAAAAAATATTAAGCATCGTAAACACAACAAATTCTTCAATGAGAAGGTCGTTGAGGTGGTTGCAAAGGAGGTCATGGTGGAGGCTTTCTCGGTGGTTGTGGAGGTAACAAATTTAACCGAAGGAAGTGAAATACATAAATTTTAAATTTATTTTTTTTATTGTAGTTGAGGTTTGAATTTTTAAATGGATTTTATAATGTCTGAAGTCTAATTTGGGGCATCGCTCCTCTAGTATGTAGCATAAAATTGTTTGATGTATTATTTTATGTAAATATTTCTTATGAAATAGAAAAAAAAATTTAATAGTTTCTGATATATCATATTTTTTTAAAAAATTAAAGCCAAGCAAATGAACACTAATATACATTAATTTTAATATAAAATTATGTTTATAAAAATATAATAGATTATACCAAATATCATAGAAATTAATTTCGATTACAAATATTTATTTAGGGAACTTGAAAGGGACACACACTCGTAATGGGAATTATTAAAATAAGATTTAGTGGTGCATTTTGAAAATATTACTGATGTGAAAATAATTTTAATATATTTTATTTTATTATTAAAATGCCGTAGTCAAGATAATACTTTTTTATATATTTTTTGGTTTTCAAAAATAGAAAGAGAATTTAAATTATTTATATTATCGTAACGGCCGTTACATATAGCGTCGCGATGAGCAAGGATTCCTAAAATTCAAAACCATTCGGCCCTTCCCCGTCGCGCAATCTCTTCTTTCTTTTCTGCTCGATTCTCCTCGTCGCCATCGCGTCTACCGCCAGAGATGGGCGTCGACGGAAGCTTCTGGGACCTTTTGAAGCCCTATGCCCGCAATGAGGGCGTCGACTTCCTCCTCGACAGGCGCGTCGCCGTCGATCTCTCCTATTGGATCGTCCAGCATGACGCCCTCATTTGAAGACGAAACCCTAACGCTCGGAACCCTCACCCGCACAACATCTTCTTCCGCACGGTCTCCCTCTTCTCCAAGGTTAAAGTGTCTCGACCCAGTCCTCCCCTTTTCCTTCCAAATGGAGGAGAACGACCGGTTAGGGCTCCATTGGCTTGATCAGTTGCGTAGTTATGTTATTTTGCTTAGATTGGGGTGTATCCTCGTGGTCGACGGGGAGCCGTCGCCATTGAAGTCGCAGTCTAGGATTGAGCGTTTCTTCTGGATGTCAGGCTCGGATCCCTTGGAGCTGCCGAAACCCGTAGAAGGTGAAGGGTTATCGTTGACCAAAAAGATCACCAGGCAAGTGAAATGATTCCAAGTCCAACTCATCCTTAAAGCGCAACCCGGCCCAATTGGTAGATTCCGTAAGACAAGAAATGACGCTGCAAGGGAAAGCGAAATGCAATTGGCGGGAAACCCAATTGCCAGATGTCGATCTGACGGCCACCAACGTTCCGTTCTCCCATCACCCCCCTTCATGCGATCTTAGCCATCCGTTACGAGATCATTCGACAGAAGTTATTACTTTTTTTGGAGAAATAAAATTTCCTTTGAGTGAAGTGGAAACCAGAGGCTGGTGTCAAAAGTATAAATTTTCATTCTGTTGCAGAAACCAGCTTTGGACTTCTTTGGAACAATAAATGCAAAAGATTTGTTTATCACATATTCAAGGTGTTACCTGTCTATGGTCTTGTTTGAATGCTTTTTTCTATCTTGGTAGGTCTTACAAACATGAGTTCCTGAAGGATTTCTTTCTTTCAACAGGTTGACAAAGACTTCTTAAATAATTATTGATTTTGTTAAGAGATTTTGCATAGTTTTTACCGTGATTCAGAAATGTGTATTACGCTCGCATCATTTAGTTCAACTTTGTTAATACCGCTTGGAACTTCTGTTTTGTTTAGTGATGAGAACTTTGGATAACTTTCATTCATGCGGTGTTGCTATGTTGTGCTATACTCAGTACTTATCTTTTGTTCTTGAGTGTAGATTGAACCTGTGCACTTTCATCCATGCATTATCCTTTTGCTAAAAGAACCATGGAAATTAGAAAAGAATCCAATGGCTAGCAAAGGATCTTCTCTCCATGGTTCACGGAAGGCTGCTGAGGTAAGCTAATAGGTAGAGTTCGTGCATCTTTCTTTGGGAAGTCCATTTTAATTTTGACATGGCAAATGTCTTGGAACTCTATAAGTACTCAGGGGCATGATTTTAACATGTATCTATCATATTCTTAGGGTAATATGAATATGAACTACTGTTTGGGCAATGACAGCATATCACTATTCTCGATATTCAATTTTTTTTTCAAACTATTCCATGCTTCCTAACTATTTGTAGCATTTTTTCTGTGAATAACTCAGAGGTGTCTACATTGGTCCTAGCAAAAGGTTAGGATTCCTTTTATTGATTTCCATTGCTCCATAGGTTCCAGCATGACTTAGAAGTTTTCATGGAACAGGCAATATTCTAGCATCAGTGATACATTACAAACATGCATTGTGCTAGGAAATCAAAGGGAGGCAACAAGAGTAAGGGCAGAATTCAAGGTATTTTGGATTCACTTTTACACTTTTTTGGACATTCTGTCATTTTTTATTTCCTTTGGATTTTCAAAAGTGAATGGAAATTTAGGTTTTTGAGAAAAGATGGTACTGGCTAACAGCATTTGCGCTCGCTACAATTATAGAATGGGATGCTCTAGAAAAGTTTTAAAAAGGCCACCTAGAGGTAAGTTATCTAGTATTTTTTTGTAAAAACTATATATCTATCTTTTTGAAAGAGATTGTTTAACACAGTAAAATCCTAAATGATCATCACATGTTGTGGCTTTATCAGAGGTAGTTGTGCTTGATGAATTGTAGATGGTGCCTCATAACAATAACTTGAAAAATTGATGATTTATGTAACAATTGCGATAATTTTTTTCCCTTGTGTCAAGAAAGATGATAGTTGTGAAGCAATTTTGATAAGTTCACTTGGTTTGTTTCTCCATTTAATTTTAAGGTTCAAGGGTAGGGTTAGGGATTCAGGTTTCGGGGCTTTGGGGGTTTGAGTCGGGGTTTTGGGGTATATTATTTTAATATTTTATATTTATCTCTCATTTAAATTAATTTAAATTGATTGAATGCATTATTATAGTTATCATTTTATAATTATTGAACAATTATAATTATTATAATTTTATAATTATTATAATATTAATTTTTAATTATCATTTTATAACTATTACAATTTGAACAATTGTAATAATTATAATTTTACACTCAATTGATTTAGAAATAATACACTCAATTTGAACAATTATAATAATTATTATAATATTAATTTCTATTTCAATTACATAATACACTCAATTGATTTAGAAATTAAAAAGAAGATAATAACATTGAAGGATATAAATTCACCTTATAATATCTATAAAATTATAATTATTATAACTACTATAATAGTTACGATTCTACAATTATTTACATTACAATTATTTATATTATAACAACTACACAATTTCTATTCTTATTCACATTAAAGATTCTATAACTACTACAATTATTTACATTATAACAACTACAGTTCCACCATTCTTATTCATATTAAAACAATTATAATTTTGTAACTACTATAACGTGTCCTATCAATTTAGAAATTAGACAAGAGATAAAAATATTAAATGACAGTTGAATAATTATATAACAGCAAATGAAATATCTTTTTGATAATTATATACTAAATTGCAGTTGATTTATTAAAAAAGTTCATTTTTATTTGCATCGTCCTAACTTAAAAAAAATGATAATCCCAGTAGCCACATCTCTGGGGGTGGTCGGCCCGGTCCCACGAAAGTTTCCCACCGACCACCAAGGTAAATCGGAAAGCGCATACGGCGGTCGATCCAGATGCCCAGTATCCTTTGATTGCGTTCCCCATTTGGAGAAAAATTCCTGCAAATACGCCGTAGCTAGGGATCGAACCGCGGGTCCCTGAGTTACAATCCGGATGTCCTACCGTTGCACAAATGATAATTAAAAATTAATATTATAAAATGATAATTAAAAATTAATATTATAATAATTATAAAATTATAATAATTATAATTGTTCAATAATTATAAAATGATAACTATAATAATACATTCAATCAATTTAAATTAATTTAAATGAGAGATAAATATAAAATATTAAAATAATATGTAAATAATTATATACAATTAAATAATAAAAATGTCATTTTAATAAAAAAAAGGACCGTGACTCATGTAAGTAATTAATTTGGCGGCAATAAGGCCGTGACTCATGTAAGTCAATCAATCAAATCATTTCCTATAATCACATTAAAGACAACTATAAACACTAAAAACTGGTTAAAACCAAACAAGAAAACAATTACCAGTGAACCATGAAGCAATAACATCTTCAGATAACGATGCTCTGCGCTAGCAAAAGTACCAAGAAAGAAGAATCAAATACTAACAAAGGCCCACGACACTTGTGATTTGTTAATTCAATGGGATTCTTCTATTCACATTCAATCTAGAAAGAACACCAACAGCAGCAATTCAATTCATGATAACATGGCAGCAACAATGGCAGTACTTCACATAACAAACTGGCTAGAACCAAACAAGGCTAGCAATTACCAGAGCACCAACAAGAAGTAGCAATGCCTTGAGATAGACATCGGCTTGTTGTCCATTGTGAACTTCCCGGGGAAATCCGTGAACATGATGCCCTCCATGGAATGCATGGCCATACCCGTAAGGAAAACCAGCACCGGGGCCATAAGCCGAAGTTGCAGCAGGGAAGCCATGAACTTGGAAGCTAAGAAGTGGGAACAAACCACCAATGGCAGTAGAGAATGTGTAGTTACCAAACCTTGTGTTGGCCAGCGGAGTTCCGCCCATGAACCATGGATTCCCATGATGAAAGTTGTTGGGGTCGGGTGGCGGTGCCGTTGCGGGCCTCTGCCCTGCTGGGCGGTGAGGAATGTTCATACCAGGTGTCGTTTTCGACCGTGGGTCAGTAGAGTTCTTCCCTCGGCCATAGAGAGGAACCAGCTTTTCTTCCTCGACGATGGCCTTGCAGACAGGGCATTCAGAAGATTGAGCGTGACCATGGAGCCATTTGTAGAGGCAGGGCCAGCAGAAGAGGTGACCACAGAGGGTCACCACAGGATCCTGGGCCAACTCGAAGCAAATGTTGCATTCAAAGCTGCCTGCATCATTGCTGCCACTGTTTCCGCTGAAGGATGAGTTATGCGGATCCCCACTAGACGAAGACGACTCCCCAATTCCACTTGCCATCTATGAAGCCTGAAATCAAAACTTGCAAAACGAGAAGAACAGAAAGAATCAACAAGGAGGATACAACAAAGCCTAATCGGAACTGAAAACACCGATTCAACGAATTATTCGACTGGGATTCAATGAATCAAAGCCCTAATCTTAGGATCGGACATATATGATCGTCGAACAACCAAACCCTAGCATATACTCGGGAACGCGGAATCAGAATCGAATGGATCCAACGAGATGCCTTTGCGAGATCTTAATTCCCAAATGATTAATCCTCGTATCTTCTATCGATCTAGGGTTGAACTCGACGACACAAGCAGATCCAGACGCAAAAGAGGGCACATATGCGAGTTTTACCCACCAAAAAAATTCTCGCGAAATCACAAACAAAAACCTAAAACCGATCGGGACGAGGCGAAGAGTAGGGGGCGAGGAGTACCTGAAAACGAAACCGATCGGGACGAGGCGAAGAGAGACTTCGAGCGGTCGCAAATGGAGGAAGAAGATGAAGACGAAACAGAATTGTGAATGACGGAAGAGCACGCGATCCTCGATTCCAAGGGCGGAGGAAGCTTCCAGATACTTTCATCGCCGCACACTACCGGATCTTTTTATCCAACGGGTTCGGGTTCAAACCGTGAATTAATTTTGGGAAATATATGATTTCACTCTGGTAATTTACCTATTCTTCAAAAAGGACCTCTCCAAATTTTCAATCGCTTTATTAAAAAAAGGTTAACATATAAATATTACATAATACTGAAATAATTTTTTAATTCACTATAACCTTTTATTTCTTATGAAAATTTCCAAATGATTTTGTGGTCAATAAGTACAACTGTAAATGAAATAAACATTCATGAGTAAGTATATTTGATGTTTAGTTTGATAGAGTTTATTTATACTATTTTGATTTTTAAAAAGCATATAAAACAAATGAAATTAAACAGTAGTGAGTTCCATTTCTTAAGGTCTATAAATTTATGAACGACTTGTATAAAAATTAATTATAAATTTATTTTGCATATTCGAATAAATAAAATTAAAGTGTTTTAATGAAATAAGAAAAAAAAGTTTGAGAAAAGCTAGTAGGTTAAAAATAACTTCTAAGAAGTATTAGACATGTGCGCCTGTAGCTCAGTGGATAGAGCGTCTGTTTCCTAAGCAGAAAGTCGTAGGTTCGACCCCTACCTGGCGCGTCTTTTTATTTTTATTTTAAATTTAATAATTAGCTTTTCAATGAAACGGTTAGCGGTCGGATCGACGGGATTTGTTTTTTATCAGACGGCTCCTACAGATTGATGTTTAGTCCCACATCTCAAATTTTGATATTCTCAGATCCTTATAAAATATACTTGTACGGCAGAAACTCCATTGCCCATGGGATGAAGTGATAGGATCCAACGATCCAGGAAAATCCCCGGGTCGAAAACCGCAGAGATGCGGACGCGTAATGGCGGTTCATTAAATTTGATTGCGTATCCCATCATGGGAGGGGCTGAGACACGCGTGGAGCCTTTCGATCAGATTTGTGGATTCATGACCGTTCCTTTACAGTAATTCACTTGGCCCCACAAGTGGGTTAACAGGACGGGGTTTACATTCTCATGGGCAATTTTTTTTTTAAATATCAAATAAAAGATTTTATCAAAATCGATCACTCTTTTTTTTTTGTTTTGGATGCTTTTGACAATTACAATAGTTTTTTATTTATGGTAAATTAATCAAATGGATGTAACTCTGGATTCTAAAAGCAATTGTTTGATCACCAACAAATAAATTTTTTTAACGCAAAAGATGCAATTAGCTATCTACTAAGGGCATCAATTTTTGATGGGTAGATAGGCTCATCAAAAATCCATCATCTAGCATTTGTTTGATCACCAACAAATAAGTTTTTTTAACGCAAAGGATGCAATTAACTATCTACTAAGGTCATCAGTTTTTGATGGGTAGATCGGCTCATCAAACATCCATCATTTAGCAATTGTTTGATCACCAACAAATAAGTTTTTTTAATGCAAAGGATGCAATTAGCTATCTACTAAGGGCATCGATTTTTGATGGGTAGATCGGCTCATTAAAAATCCATCATCTAGCATATTAGGATAGGCTGATCTACCATTTGAGCAGATTAAAAAATCTTCAATTTGAGATAGACTATAAGTTATACAGTCAATCCCTAAAAAAGTTCTTAATAAATATAATTTATTGAATTCGATCTTAATTCCCAATAAAATTTTTGATATTAACCAAAACAATTGGCATACAAAATTTATAACTTTCATTATATATATATATAGGAAATTGATATTCTGCACGTCGCTCTCGTACGCGGCAGGCTTATCACCGTCTATCACGCATGATCGCGTAGATCGGCCCGTCCAAAAGTGGGAATGCACAGTGCCTCTGCCGTCTGACCCCGCCGCTGTCCCGCCGTTGTCGTCGTGCCGTCCGGCCACCTCCAGCCATCGGATCGGGCTCGATCGACGCGCCACTCGCTAGCGCGTCGATCGGTGTCGGATTCCGGCCGGATTGTGGTCGGAATCCAGCGCAATTTGGCCGGAAACACCCCAGCAGTGGCACGCAACTTTTCCGGCCAAATCGCGGTCGAAGACCGGCCGGGGAAGGACCGCCATCGCACCCCGATCCTTCCCCGGCCGGTCTCCGACCACGATTTGACTGGAATCCGACCGCGATTTGGCCGAGAAAGCCACGTGCCACTGCCAGCGTGTTTCCGGCCAATTGCGTCGGATTCCGGCCACAATCTGGTCGGAATCCGACGTCGGTCGATGCGCCGGCGAGTGGGGCGTCGAACGGGCCCGGTTCGGCAGTCGGCGGTGATCGGACGGCACGGCGACGGCGGCGGGAAGCTGAGGGGGTCGGCTGTGTCGCGCACAGGGGTCGCGCAGCGTGGTCGCACAGAATATCAGCTATATATATATATAAATATAAATCTATAATTCATAATTTAATTTTGAAAAAAAAATCTTTCTCTTAACGATCTCTTGATAGAACCATAAAAAATTCTTTTTTGATATTTTAAATTTATTTTAAACTTATTTTTTAATAATCTATTCCTTTATGATTAGGAAAAAAGAAATCACACCTAATGTCGCCATGCTGATCTAGTTGGTACTATCATGCTCCATGCTTAATTAAGTTCAAATGTTGATACATTCATTCGAAATGAAGGATTTTATTATTTTTGAGAATAGTGAGTTAGATACATCTATTATTTCACTTCCTTGATAGATATTAAGTTTAACTTTTATTTAGATATATTTACAGTCATGATTTTTTCAATTTCTCCTTTATCTTTTTTTTTATCATTTACAACTATTCTAATTTAGGTGATGAAAAATATAATTTATTTTTTTATTCTGTATTTAAAAAAACTCATTTAGTTATTTATAAATTACTATGGCTGATTTAATTTTATTGTGATCTTCATTTTTTAGGGATGGTATTGAGTTTTATCATTTTTACATATGTAAACAGATAAAAAAAATTTTAAACCAACCATTGTCAATCCCAAATCTCCCAATTCCGAATGAAAAAGGTGAGGAAATTTTTTTAAAACAATATCAATGGTTTTTTTTTCGTCTAAAGCCTCAAATAGACTTGGACCACCGTGCAACTACCTTGATTAATAAAAACAAGTTTAATAAGAAGCCTTTGTAATGTTTGCCCCAATTAAGTTATTTTAATGTGTTGATATATATAATTTATCAATTATCTTATTTTTATAAATATTGTTAGTAAAATGAGCGTGGTGATTCCTACTGTCTTAATTATACAATTATTATTATGGATTGAAAATTTAAAATATTGTTATCCGTCAACTATTTCACCATAAATTATTATAAACGCTGTAATCAATGCCATTAATCGAGCAAATAAATACTAAAATTAATTACTTATTATTTATTATATATATAGTTGTAGGCATTGGTACGTCAGTAGTTGCTGAGTTAAATAAATAAATGTAGCAATTAATTATGTGAAAATGCAGTTGGAACTTCTACATTGTTTAAATGGGCGTACCGATTAAAATAATGCAATTCACAAAGGGCAAAAGATGCGTGCACTAATTTTATAATTTATGTAGATTGATCCATTTTTTCGAGTAATTAATACCTATACATAAATTAGACAATTTGTTGGTTTTGATATTTTCAATGGCATTAAATTTTCGCAACATTTAAATATTTGCTGCTCGGTTGTGTAGTTAATTTGTCTCATCGTGTTTTTTATTTTCAACAATATCATTTTATTTTAGCAGGATAAGTCATTTAAAAGGTTATTAACTATCGAAACATTATTGGTGAGAAAATAATGAAATTGGTATCCGCAAGGCGGTGCAAATTTAATCAGTGCAAGTTTAAGGAAAATATGTTTCCACCTCCAAATTATAATTGTTTGCAATTAGGAAGCTCATTCATCCGTAGTTATACTTGTTCCTACCTGAGACTACCACATGATGAGCCACCGATCAACTATCTCAGAATCACTGAACACCAAGGGAGAGCTGGACCAACTGGAGAGAAAAAAAATTAAAAAAGAGGATAAGGGTGTCCTGGTTCAACAACTCTGATGCTCAAGCATCCGACAGGAAGTAGAGAAGAACAATAGTAAAAAAGAGAGTTTATGGATAAATAATTGCTGAATGTGTATTTGATTAGCATACATTTGTAAGCAGCATCAAATCCCTTTTATAGCATCATGAATTATAATGGGTCGTCCTATCATAGTAAGACAAATATTACATCATCATATATTCGAGTCAAATCATCCACATTCTATCGTATGGAAGACTGCGTATGATCACGCTATCAGAGGCCTTGTGTTCCACATATTATGATAACCCACGTAAGGTCCCACGTGTCGATCACCAGTTAGAGGACTTTAGTTAGGAGTTTGACATGTTAATCGGAGAGACGTTAGGTCGGTGGAGCTAAGTCAACTAGGCAAGAGTGCTGGTTTAGTGTGGGCGAGAAGAGATGAGTAAGAGTATTGATTCAGTAGGGCTGAGTTGAGTGTCAATTTGATAGGCCTAAGCTGATTGGGATGTCAATTTAGTGAAGCTGAGCCAATTGGGGTGTTGATTCGGCAGGGCTGAGTTGATTAGGGAGTCCGTCTTCATGAGAAAGAATAGAGAGTCGGCCTTCATGGGGAAAGTTGGGGAGCGGTTTTTGTCAGGAAAACTCCTCAGGGGAGGTAGACAACTCGAGTGGAGTCAGCTCGGCAATTGTCACACCATATGGAGTCTATGTTGATCAAGTTAAAGACCTACCACGTGGACCCTTATTTATCACCGTATCAGTAATCTATAAGTTCCAACCACGTGAGAATATGAAGTGAAGTATGCTGAATGGCAGGGCAAAGTCTAAAGGTCCGAGTTGAATCACAGGGCCCTAGTTCAATCAGGTTGAGTATGGAGTCGGGAAGGCCCTAGTACCAAGCTTTTTTGACTCAACGTTGACTTCCACGTTGGTTGAACATTTAACTTTCCTGTCATGGATGATCGAGGGCGCTCCAGTAGCTTTTCATAACAATGCTATATTCAAATATTTCTGTTTGGTAGTTTGGAGACAACATTGTTTAACGATATAATAAATTGAGTCAACTTAGCATGTCTAATTAGCCCATCTTATTATCTTATTAACTTGCACAATTAAATCATCTAACACGACTAATTCATTTAGCTAACGACTAAAAAACCAATTGGCCATTTTGGATGATTCGCCTGTCTTCGTTGATCTACTAGTTTGCTTATCTTGATAATTAAGCTCATTCAGTCTGCAATTAAAACTCGCTATTCTTTATAAATATGCATGCTATAATCAGATATAAAAACTCGTAGCCACATATCAGCATGAATCTGAAGAATCATGAGAGTGCAAGTTCGAAGGCACTCGAATATCTTTGGTCAACATCGTCACAGTGTGTCAATGTGAAAAAAGATGAATCAAAAACCAAACGAGCCAACTGTATTTTGGACGCCCCGGCCAGCCATTATTAAGAGTAGTGCTCATTTGTGGAATCTCTCACCTTTTAGCCTATTACTTTTTTGCCTTACTCATTAAATCATCGTACAATTATGATTCATAATAATTGGCCATAATAATTCATATTCATAATTTATATACGTATACGTCTCCTTTATTTGTGAGGGTTCTGACTGACAGAAAAAACAGAATTGGCTCTTGTGTGGTGGGGAGGGCATGGAGAATTCAAATTGAGCTGAATCATTCATAGTTGGATTCGAACTGAACTGTCAAAACTACAGAGATAGTCCACTGGCATTTCCAATCTTGCATGTGGCCCTGATCTGTATTCTTTGACTTCTTATCGAGCCCAAATATAAAGGCTAGAGGCAATGCTTTCTCCAAGTACAAAACAAGCTCCATTATTGTAAGAGAACCAATGTTGAGGCTCAAGCTTTGGACTTAAGCCCCGCTCGACGGATCGATCGATCGATCGATCGAAGGCCTGAATTATCAGTAGATACTGTCTCAAGGAGAACAAAAATAGAAGAGAGTAGAGTGGGGCTTTTGTGCTGCTTCAGGCTCCGACCACAGCATGCTACTATCAAACGTCCCCTATCAATATATATGGCTCATAATTATTGCCAACTACTTCCTTGTGTAGCTAAATCTTCTAACTGAACTTAAATGTTTCAATTAATGGTTCTTCACTACTCTTAATAGTTTTAAACTTATTGGTTGATTTCTAAGTTGTAACTTATGGGGAATCAACACTAGTTACCTCTCTATATTTTTTGGCACCATGTTATTGCAAAGTTACTACAATTATTGCTAGTCAACTTAGATGGTTAGTGACTTATAAGACTAGTGAGTTGAAGTCGACAACAGAAGTCAAATGAGATGAGCTTTGATGTATTTTGATCGGACAAGACACTGAGCGAATCGGATTGGATGAACAGGTTGATTAAATGAGATTAGATGGGTCAAAAACATTCCAAATGGATGCATGACGACTAATGATTTTAATTATTTAATTACCTTTTCTCTTTTCAAACATAAACTATATATATGAGCTATATATGGATACAGAGACAGTAGTGTGCGAAGGATTGAGGAATAATTGAATGGATACATAGACAGTAATGTAGTGTAATGTTGCTGGTGGAGACGAGTGTGTAACTAAATGTACTTCGCTGTTGGAGTTGGACCACTCCGAAATTGAATTGTCCCTTGTCAGTAGCGAATTATTGAATGGAAATTAAGCCCCAATTATTGCTTTTCCATATTAACACAACTAGTTCTTCTATCGACGACTACTTGCTACTATTATTAAGGGGACCCCTTGTTTCTCTTTTTAAACACAGTGCATACCCCCGGATGCTCACTAGCCACATGACCGGAACCCCATCGAGGATCATCCAGTCCAATGAGAACTAGACACGAGCTCGGTTTAGGGGAATCCCGATGGCTCGCACAGCCAGAATCCAAACCACCTTTGGAGTGATTAAAGAGAAGAAATGGCTGGGTAAATCATCAGTTCAGTTCAAAAGCCTGGAAGAGCCAAAAGTGTAGGAAAGGGCACAGTGGTCACCTGTGCAACGCTTTGCCAAGGCTGCTTTCCAGCTCGGTGCTGGCGCCCCACACTTCTCACTCTTTGGCTGACGCTGGAGCATCAGGACAAGCGGGGAAAGCTCGAGACAGAGGAACATGAAGAGATTTGACCAGAGGTGGCTCTAATTAATTTCGTAGCTAACGCAAGGACGCTGCTGCTATCATTGAAGGCTATCTTTCAGTTAGTGTGCCTGCACAAGGACGGCGAGGGCCCTCTCTGGCTTCGGCCACATGGCACGTTATGGAATGATTGAGGCTCATCTCTTTGGCTATGTCTGTGCCAGATAACTAGCTATGAGTGTTTTTCTTTCTCCTTGAGGTGACTGATCTCCATTCATTTGCTTGAGTTCGGTGTCCTCACTGATCAGTGAATGAGGAGGGAGGCATTGCTGGGAGATGCTTCCGCAAGCTCAGATGCATGCTGGGAAGGTGGGGCTGTGTAGGTTTACATGGTGAAATGGAAAATCACAAGGGAGGAGATGAAAAGGACAAGAATGTCTTAATCCCACTAACTTATCTGAGACTCTGATGTTTACTTTACTGATTTCAATGGATTCGGTGGATGAAGAATAAGAATTAGAATGAGAATGTCCTACAGTTTGTTCAATCAGCATAGCAAGATGGAGCTCGGTGGCTGGGCGACTCAAGCTGCAAAGGTTGGAATCCGCCAACCTAACGGCCCCACACGATCGGCCCCCCGACCATCTGTGGAGAGGTAAATCACGGTGAATGCGGGACTGACCAGGGCATGGTGGCCGAGGGATTTGGAAACATGGCACAGATTGATGTTATCGCAAATGCAACCATGAGCCCTCGAACCGCCCACCTCATGCTGCAAGCACCCATGCCCTGACCAGCTGACCCCGCCCGTGGGGGCGTGGCTGGGCGACTCAAACTGATAGAGTAAGTGGCAAGATCGAGCAGCTGCAGAAATCATCAGAGATAGTAGCTGCTGCAGAAAGTTACCTCATCGAAAAATTTTCAAAGGGAATTTTTTGCACTTTAAAATTAGCTAATATGGGTTTCAACTGGGCTATCATTACCCACCAAGAAAATCCAGCCCAACACATTCTTTGTTTTTTCAGTTTCTTATTAATTTTAGCAACTAAGATTGCAGGGATGAATTAGTTTAGAAAATCTCATATGTTTATCTCTTGTTTTGTTGGTGTTCTTTAATGGCAATAACACATTGAGAGAGGAGCTGTTGTTTATGAGAACATTGCTTTAATGCCGGTTTTCACAATATGAATGATGCTTATTCAGTGATTTGGTTGTAAAAGGAATCAATAATGGTGCCGTTGGTGCCATCATTATGATCTTAATTTCCTCCTTCGCTTCAACTAACTTGTATGCCTCGGCGCCAAATTGCCTCATCCTCGCTAGTAAATGAGGAAATTCTTTCTGATTTTTCTATTGTGTCTTTGGTGGGAAGTCGTTTTCTAACAATCGATTGTTCTACCCCCATTATAATCAAGCTATGAACTCCAATCATCGATGTTTACCAGATATTTCTTTGGATGTTTTTTTTACTGCTGTTTGTTAGAATCAACAATGAATTAGCTTCACGTAAATGATAGGAAAACACAAAAATAATGATCCATCATCAACAAGATGCTTATGCCTTCATCTAGACTTGGACTCATGGATGGTATCCAAGGCTGGTCTCCACCGCCGGCATCCACCAACCCGATTGCTCGGCAAACCGGTCAACTCTCCCTCCCAAACTGCCACCTTCGGGCTCTTTTCCTCGCCTCCGCCGCTTATCTCCGGGAACACCCGCCTCCCACGACAAGCCTCCTTGCACCGCCGCCTCCGACGGCCGACGGCCTCGAGCAGAACCTCCACCTGGGAGTCCGAGAGCCGGGACCCGACTCGGTTCAGGGGCAGCAGCAAGTAGACCGCCCCGGGCAGCAGCTCCTCATCCGCCCGCATCCCGGTGGCGCGCCGGGTCCTGAGCGCCTCGTCGGCGCGCGCCACCACGTGGCCGGGGAACTCCATCATGATCTCCGCGGCGCCGGCGGGGGCCTCGATTGGGCGGAGGACGCCGTCTGGGCCGACGATCTTGGCCGTAGCAACTGCCTGGATGCACCGCGGAACGCACGACGCTCCGTTGCCCATATTCCTGGTTTAATTTTGAGCTGATCTCCCACTCCTCCGCTAGCTCCCCTACGGCTGCTAAGCAGAACACTATTTATTTACTTTTGGGGCTAATTGACCGTATATGTTTCTTGAACTGTGAGGAAGAAATGGGTTGAAGAGAATGGAAGCGTGGGGAGGCGTATTTATATCAGAGATCGAAGAAGATAAAAAAGAGTGAGAGTGGAGTAGATCAGTCAAAGAATGTATTATAACTACCGCGTGGAGCCTGGACCTTGTGGAGTGTCCATCGCGGTTTCTTCGTTGGTGCTTGTCGACGTCGTCACTACTCACTAGGCACCAACCAAGTAGCATTTCAGAGTCAGCGACGCGTCGAACGAGGTGGGTGGGCGGTCATTGACAGGATGATGGAGCTGTAGAGCCAAAGAGGCATATATGGTAAATAACGATCGAAAAGACGAGTAGTTTGAATCAGATTACAGTGTTTCATTAAAGTAATTACGGTGTTTGAATCAGGTTTTACAACAAACAAGTAGTTTGAGACAACCCAAATTAAGTTATAGGTATTCTGTCGTCAAGATGAATACTCCATTTCAATAAGGTTGTGCGAAAAATAAAAAACCTTGATTAAATCTAAAAAATAAAACCAAAACAATGAAAATTTTGATTGTGATTGAGAACTTGGGCTTTGTCCTTTTCATTACTTTGAGGCCCAACTTAACCACAAGGCCGCCCATTGACTGGCCCATTAACTTCCCTATAAAAACACAGCACCAGTGGAACCCTAGCCGACGGCGGCAGAACAAGTTTTAGGGCACGCTTCGATTCTCCAGGTACGATCTCCTCTTCCTGATCTTTACCCTGGCGTTTTTTTTAAAGATTTATTGAAACGCCCTTCGCTCGATTCAGAAATGGCGAAGTCGAAGAACCACACGGCGCACAACCAGTCGTACAAGGCTCACAGGAACGGGATCAAGAAGCCCAAGAAGCATCGTCATACGTCCACCAAGGGGGTATTGATCTCTTTCCTTTTTGCCGTTTCCATAAATCTAGTTTTTTGTTTTGTCTTTTTTTTTTCCACCAATTTGTATTATATTATAGTACCTCTGGACTAATTTTCATCTCTTGAACCAAAGATCTATTTTTGTTTGTTCTTATCAATGAGCTATTTTGTTCTGTGTGGCAGATGGACCCAAAGTATCTTAGGAACCTGAGGTACTCAAGGAAGCATAACGAACTCAACAAGAAGGCTGCCGCCGCCTCGGGTTCTGAGATGGAGCAATAGAGGAATGAGTGGGGAGGCAGTTGGTTTCACCTTTTAGATTTGATTATGGTTTTGTTTCTCTTGCATTGCATGTTCCAGTATCTTATCCAGTAGACTTTCAATTGACAAACAATGGTGTAGCAATCTTACAATATTCTAAGTTCCTTTTTTGTGATGTTCTGTTTAATCTGTGATCCAGCAATTTAAGGTACTTGTTCCAGTTTACATTTTCACAAATAATTTGATCTTATCATCAAATGTTATTTTACTTTTACATTCTTATTTTTGTTCTGCTGCTTTCGTGTAGGATTGAATATCGGTTGAAGCTTAGAGATTTAATATAATGATTTTTTCTCTGCATCAACTTCTAGAATTGGGATAAAATATTCTGTTCATTACAGATTCACTAATGTCTCTGAATGGTCTGTTCCCTAGATGATATAGTTAGAAGCCGCAACTAAAGATTAATTGGGTACTCAATTTCTACAATAGTAGAAACTGCTATTTCTTATATTACCAGTAGAATCCACAGGTTCTAGACATTCTTTGTCCAACGGGTACAGTTGATCCTCCATTTTTCTGGAGGCATTTGTCAGCCTAAATGCTTTCAACTTAAACTAAACATTTGGATAGTTTTCTTTATCTCAGATGGAATCAGTGTTTATTACCTTCCAATAATTTTCTTTATGTAAGATTAAATGAGTGTTTATTATATATAACCTTTGGTTTTGTACGTAGAGCCTTGTCATTATAAATGGGTGATTATAATGAAATTGAGGGATGAATATTAAATGTTTTTTTATAATCCTTGGAGGCTTGTTTAGGTTGCATTGGACGTGTTACAGATTGAACATTGTTCTATTATATATTTGTATTGTGATATGCGATCCAACGCACGAGCACTGGCTTACTATATTATTTTGTTCATCATCTTCCTCTGTAGATGACAATAATAAATAAGTATTCCTTCATTTTGATGCCCTTTTACTTAGAATAATCCCTCGGTGCATTGTTAATAGAGTTATCGATTGCCATCGGTTTCAAGTACTATTTTATTTTAGACAGTAAAGACGGAACTGACAAGGTCACTTATTATCCAACTCTTATTTTATTTGTCATGCGTTATGTTTGGTTTGCTTGATAGTGTATGTATTTGCATGAGATTGAAGAGTCATCATACGAAGGCATGAGAAATGTATCTAGTAGTTTAAGTATTCTTTAAATTAGCATCTATGTCCTCAGAGATATCAAATCGAATGCTTGTAAATAAATTTGATTTGTAATTAGGGTTGTAAACGAATTGAATTTCATGAATAAATTTAGTGTTTAGTTTGATAAGAGTTTTTTTAATAATTAGGGTAGTAAATGAATGGAATGCTTCTAAATAAATTTGATGTGTGATTAGAGTTGTAAATGAATTGAATTTCATAAATAATTTTAGTATTTAGTTTGATAAGAATTTATTTATTTTTGTTTGATCAATTAAATAAATAAATTTAAATAATTTATTAAAAATTAAATGGATAAATTTGAATATATTTGTGAATGATGTTTATAAATTATATTATTAATATATTAAATAAATAATTTTGTTTTATAGGTAAAAATTTTAATTATTTTTGAATTGAAAATTTGATAACTTTTAAATGAATTAATTTAAATAGTTTGAATCAAGTTTAGATTTAAACTCAACAAAAAAGAAAATAAATTATCAAGTTTGTATAATCATTTTAACTGTTTGATTATATTTTTAATGTGATTGGTAGGTGGAAAAATAGGCTTTTATTAATATGATAAAGTGAATAATAGATTTTAATTAATTTGCGATTAATAGTCTTGTTATTGATTAGTTTTAGAAAATGAAGGCCTGTTATGCTAAATAACGAAAAGCTTGGGTCCATAGAGTAAAATGTTGAAAAGGAAACCTTCTAAGTTGTTGTGCGTCGGTTTCTTTTCTTCCTAGGGGTGTAATCGAACCGAGCCAAACCGAACAGTAAGAGGCTCGAGCTCGAGCTCGGTTCGTTTTTCTAAAGCTCGAGTTCGGCTCGAGTTCGATTCGAGCTTTAATTCTTAAGCTCGAGTTCGGCTCGTAATGAAATTAAATAGTTCGCGAACGGCTCGAGCTCGGCTCGAAAAAGGCTCGTTTTAAAGTTAAACGAATTCAGTTCGAGCTTGGTTCGAAAATAGCTCGTTTAAAAGTTAAACGAGCTTAGTTCGAACTTGACGCGTTAATCTATAATATTTATAATTTATGTAATATATATATATATATATATATATATATATATATATATATATTTATTTATTCATGAATCTCTTAACAAACACGTTCGTGAGCTTTTAAACGAACATGTTCGCGAACACGTTCGTGAGCCTTTAAACGAACATGTTCGCGAGCTTACAAACCAAATACTGTTAAGCTCGAGCTCGGCTCGATAATATTTTCGAGCTCAAAATTAGGCTCGAGCTCGGCTCGTTAACTTAATCGAACGAACTCAAACGAACTTTTTTTTGAGCCGAGACTCGAATAGCTCGTGAGCAGCTTGGCTCGTTTACACCCCTATTTCTTCCCTCGTGCTTGTGTTGCAATCAGGTAAGACAGAAGTGGAATGGTACGCCACATTTATAGCCCCCATTTGCCCTAGGTTTATTCACTGGGACCGGATTTTGATTCTTTTCATCTCAAATTTCCCCTTTGTTTCGCTAAGGAGATAAAGAAGGTCTAATTTGCGACAGAGATACAATTTTCCAATCTGCACTTCCAGATTCAACAAAAGTCCAACAAAATGTACAACGTTTATGTTATAAAATTTCGGATCCTTGTACTGTGAGAGATGTTTGAACCAGGCAATACAGTTGCTGAGACGAAGGCCAAAGTGAGAATGGCAACAGTCATCACGCGAGCATTGTCATGCATTCTATATGCTCTACTGAGTGGAGCAAATCCTGATTCAAGCTCTTTTTATTCTTATAATCTTTTGCTATTATTCCAGGAAATGCAGTGTCTCTCTATGAAAGGCTCAGATTATGATCTCATACGATGGATATAACAAAAAAAAAACACATGTTTGAATGATCATACTGAGCTTTTTTTTTATTAATGTTATTCCTTTCCAAATTTTATATAACAAGAAGAAGAAGATATAAAGTTTGTAATGCTTGAGAAGAATACAATTGTCTGGAGTTTGTTAAAGTGAATCGTAGAACTTATTGTTCTTTTTTTATATGCTTTATCATAACGGCAATTGCAAACTTTCAAATTTTTTCATACTTGTTATCACATCCACAGTTATGATTCTACATTTATTGGTCAATTGTTTCACTTCTCCTAAACAGATTTGTCTTTTTATTTTGTTGTCGACACAAAAAAATAAAAAAGCATGTGAAATTTTTGTTTGTCATGTTTATTTAGAGTTAATTTTAGCTTCCTCGTTTCTAAGGATGAAGGCCGCCGCAGATGTTGAAGGAGATTATGAGTCAGGAAGTGCGAGTTGAAATGGACCGAGATGTTTTGTCTGCGTAAAAAAGCATGACTAGGAATTTTTTAAAACAATGTATTTACAGACAATTGTACGTTAGTTTCTTACAAATTTTTTTAAATTTTGCCCCGGTGATTCTTCTCTCACTATTCAGAGAAGAAATAAAGATATTGTTAGGAGGTATTTTATTGTTTTACTTTGTAAATTATAAAAGATAAATTATATTATTTTAAACTATCCGACATCAAATAAAAAAAATAAAAATAAAGATGATGATTTTTTATAAATTATTTTTTTCTTGAATAGTGCAAGGACGTTTCATATTTATTTTTAATTAAAATAACATCTCATTTCATTATTTTTATCATGTACATTTATTCAAACTCTCTTTAGCATAATTCTGTACTGTTCAATACCGTTATCTCTCGTCTAATCATGAGTCGATCAAACACACTAAATTGAATTTATGTTGTAATAGTAATAAAATCGTAGCTACTATAACGTAAATCTATTAAAAAATATTCACATTATAGTAGTTACAATTTTATAGTTATTACAGCATGAATTCAATTAGAATTCAGATCGGCTCAAAAATTAAGATTTAGAATTTAGACAGGAAATAACAGTACTAAACAGTACAAAATATTATTGTAGATCTTAGTAATTATATAGGATTAAATAGTATCAAAGAGCATCTTGATTAAAAATAAATGTGAAACATTTTGCTACAACATGAATTTATTTAAAAGCATGCATGTTATAGGTGAATTTGAACTCTGAATTTTCAGATCGATTTAAAAATTAAAATTTAAAATTTAGATGAACGATAATAATATTTAATAATATAAAATAATATTAAATGATATTTAAATAATTATACATGATTAATAATATCAGAGATGTCATTCTGATTAAAAATAAATATGAGATGCATGTCAAAATTTGGAAAAATAGAAACACCATCTTTATTTTCCCCCCAATAAAAACTGAAGCAGGCGTGGATAACTGCCAACGTGAAGTGGACAAGGCAACATTATCACATCAATGGTGGCAGAGGCAGAGTTGTCTAGGACTAGGCTTGCGAAGTGGGGATAGATCACTTAGTTGAATTTTTAAAATCAAAATAGTGACATATAATAACTAAATAAATTTATTTAGAGACATATTAAGATTAATGATAAGATTTATGTAGTGCTTAGAGTAATTTATTTAGAGACTTTGTCCCCTATTGGATTCTCTTCCTCACCTTTTTTTCTTTCCACTCCACTCCCGCTATTTTTCCCATTCTATTTAAAAGAAAAAAGGGCTAAAGGTTTTAAGATTTCTAAGGTCCTTAGCCATACTGTTTATCTTTTCATTCAGGGTAATTTGAACTGCCAATATCATATAAGCATGCATTTTGTGCAAGTAACATGTATGAAATAAATTATTGGACGAACTACTGCAGGCAAATGATTCACAGAGAACACAATCGTTGGTCTGAAACTCTGAATGAACCAATCTCAAGCTCGGACTGGACTATGAACGACAAGTAATACATGAATGACTTGGAAGATACATCTTTACTTTAAACTTATCTTGCTCAAGTTAGTAATAATGAAATATCTGTAACAATTACTCAAATGACTAGAAAAGAGGAAGAGAATAAAAGGGGTGTCACAGCATTTGCTAGTTTTCTTTCTTTTTCATTTTATTGATGGTGAAGGTTCTACCCATAAATGAATTCTGACCCGTCATTCTCTCTCTCTCTCTCTCTCTCTCTCTCTCTCTCTCTCTTCCCCTACTCTCTCTGTATGGTGTTCCTCAAAACCACCCAAAGAAATAAATGGATGCGTGAGTAGACTGCCAAAATGTGAAACAATATGTTAGAATAGAGATATCTACAACGAAGCAGCAGTCTTAGCCTATATTACGGAGACTCCTCTGACTGTTATTCTTCCTTCAATGAAAAAAATGTATGCTCGACCCATTCCCTTAGCCTCTTCATCTGTGCTCTCTTGCCAATGTATGTTTCAGCATTCGAAAGCATCACATCGGCATCATGCTTCACCGCATCCACAGTGCGATAGTAGTTGTTTTCAAGTCTCCTCTTGATCGCTTCAAGAGAAAGAGGAACGGGGAATCTGCAAACAACACGATGGGGATGATTAAACAGTCTTTAAATATCCAAAACTTGATTATCAATCATGCCAGAGAATTTGAATACATCATCACTCAGGTAAGAATGGTAACTTGAAAATTAATTGAGGATCAGTAGCCATTCGCCAGATAGGAATTTTGAATTAGATGTTCCCCACTTCAATTTGAAATCATGTGAACACTTTATCATCTCTCTATTCCAATTTATCATGTCTTACAAAATATCGATCACCAAGCTCAAGGGAATAAGGTACCAAACCTTATATTCCAAACATCTTAAACTTAGACTTTTTAGACCCAACTCTTTGAGATTAGATATATAAGCTACATCACTAGTAAATTTTAAATTATTTAAAATACCAATTAATTACCAATACCATCATTTCCCATTCTATTGTTTTAACATTTATTGGAGCAATACATAATTAACTCCTAGACAAGTGTTTTTTTTCTTTTCTAGCTTTTCTAATAACCTTGTATGTCCATCATAACATTTTAATCTGTCACAGCTCACAGCAACTTTTTATGTACTTTCCTAACTATCTAACACCCAATCCATACATTATATCGGTCCTAATTGGATAAAACATTATTCTTTAAGCAAAAGTGACAGCATGATGATCAGGAAAGATGCTATCTTCTCTACAACATGACAGCTCTTATTGATGATATCCCTTATCATTATCTGCTTGTTTGATAAAATATCCAAACTATTAAAGAGCTTCGTAATGATAGATACTAAAAATTTCTCTCTACAGCTAAAAATTTCATCTTAAATAACATAAGCCAAGGAAATTTATTTGGAAACAAGTGTTTATACAAACAACTATAAGTTACAAGTCAACAAATATTGTAACTTAAGATTCTAAGTCATTTTAATTCAAGTTAAATCACTTCCAAAGAATGAAATACATTTTAAATTTCTCACGTAGCACATGCACTAACCACCTAAAGGAGCAGAATGCACCCAATAGGACATACAGTCCCTTTTCAAATCCACCTATGAATAAATTTATGGAATCATGATTGGTTGCTTTCCTAAACCGTAGACCATATACAAAACTCAACTTCTTAAGTCATATTAGTTGCCTAATTACAACAAAAAGCAATATAATAATATGCTTAGTCAAGCTCCCAACAGAATCTTTATCTGATCTGCTAATGGGTTTAGGTTAACTGTGTGCCTGACACAATCCCAAATTGCATTGTGATGGACAGGAATAAAACAAAAAAAATACACAAGTACCTTATTGCTCAAATTTATCAATTGAAATTAACCACAGCGTACAAGCTTAAGAATGGCAGAGAATTTTCTGATTTGCACTATCAATTTCATCATGTGAACATAAGCAAGCAAAACAAGGGAATTGTAGATGGAAATGTCATACTTGTTCAAGAAGTCTGATTTCTGAGCCGCCTGACTCAGCTTCTGAACACCATGATAATCCTGATTTAAGAACAAGGATTAATATAAAATGCTCAGAAGACAACATGATTAAATTACTAACCTACAGTTACATCTAGAAGCATGGTTCACCTGATTTCCTATTGATGCATGTTCTATCTTAGAAATAGAATTTAAAAGCTTGTCTCTGGTTTCATTTATAATACAAGGATGTTCCCAATGAGTATTGGCATCGTGAAGTTCCCAAGGACTATGTAAATGCTGTCCAGAAGAATCATCCTTATACTGTACTACATATCTTTCCCATGGGCTATCTGGAAACTCAGAATCTTTAGCTTTTACAGTTAAGATCCGACCACTCCACCAAGTTCCACCAGACCCATCAGCATCCCTCCACCATACTTGGCACTTGTCTCTGTGGGTCCAGTTCCTTTCAATGGAAGCATTAAAGCGTACTATTTCCACGAGAAAGTCAGGACCATTGACTTCAGGCAATGTGACTCGGAAAGTTTTCTTGAACCCGCAAGATGAAGGATCATTGAATTCAAGGGTGAGTTTGCAGCAGCTATCACCAGATCCAGGAAATGAAGCGTATTCAAGTTTTTGTACTATGCAAAACTCGACAGCTTTTAAACCTTTGATTGATTTCCATGGACCTACTTCAGTTTTAGCAGAGCTTTCAATGTACTCACGGTGGCCCTGAGAACAGTTGAGCATAAATAAGTACCTTATTTGTAACAACGAAAAATCATCAGATAAAAAAAAATACCTGTATCAGATAGGCAACTTTATCACCTTTTTGGGGAATATATCTATAGCACTCCTCATGCTCTAACAATAAAAGCCATGAAAGCTTCCGCAACGATTGATGGCTTTTCTTATCCAAACATCTGAAATCAGTTGTATTGTAGTTCTCCCTTCTGTTTCTTACAGATCTTAAACCAACAGGCATTTTTGATGTTGATTTCCATTCATCAACAAAAAATTGATTACGGGAACCCGATGTAGACTTTCCTCTGCTCGTGGATGCTCCAAGAGAACCATAATTTTTATCATCAAAGTTATTCATGCTATAGCTTAGATCATGTTTAGGTGCCCTTCCGCCTGTGGATCTTGTTCTGCGAGAACTTCCAATTTTACCACTAAACAGAAATGTGGCCTCATCATGGTCAACAGAATCTGAAGTAGTTTCTTGCTTGGCTTGGACATCAACAATAAAATTCTCCTTCCCCTTGGATAACTTCATCCTCTTATATACCGCATTATACATTTTCGGGCGGGAGTTCAAGTCTTTGTCATCATTGGAAACAGACAAACTAGCATTTGTGGCTGTCCATCCTTCTGAATTTTCTGATATATTATTTGATTTTCCAGGGTCTGAACTCTTTCTGCTGGTTCCTTCATCCTCATCAGCAACCAAATCAAAATCTGGGTCAGTTGGGGTCGGACTGTCTGAGACAAGCTCATCCTCTGCACTCCTCGAACTGTTAAGTGCTGTAGATTTTAACTTCGAGGACGAACTATTAAACTCTTGTACTATTCCTCTAGTCTTGAACCGTATCTTTGGGTAAGTGGTCTTCGTAGTTTTGTCTACCTGAGGATCCACATCAAAACTACACTTGCTACCAAAATAATTTACAGCTTTAGCTGAAACCAGTTCATATGCATTGGATGATTCATTAAGAATCTTGTATTCATGGTTCACAGGATTGCCATTCTCTGTTTGGTCTGACTCATGAACACAAATTGATGACTGCTGATGAATCAAAGACCTAGTTTCAGGAGAAAGCAGATGCGGAGTAGCATCCACTCCTTTGTTTCCTGCTCCATTTCTCTCATGACCATTATCATTAATTTGCTTCCTAGAAATTGATGTTTGACACTCATCCTCAGATACAGTATATCCAATGGTGTCAACTCCAACTGTGTTAGTGTCATCTGGGTTTGCATTTGCAGCAGCCCAAGTTATGATGTCACCTACTCTTTGGCGTTTTGAAGAGCGCTGCTTAACTTCTCCCCATTTAATCGTACTGGCCTGGTGATCCACTGAAAGATGAGGGTGGGAGGCAATTTCATTCTGTGAACTGACTGTTTCAGTTATCTCATTTTCAGGTCTATTATGGCTATTGACAACAGAATTAGATATAGGCAAGGATACAGACAAATTATCCTGTTTGGGGCATTCAGATGTCAAAGTTCCAGAGACAACATGACGTGGCAACTTAAGGACCAACTTCCTCTTGATTACTGGATTATCCTGTTTATTGATGACTTCAGAAGGTATTGCAGTGTCTTCAAGTGCATCTTTGATGTTTTCCTTCGCCTTCGCACGAGTAGGTGGATTGAATTTCATTGATCTTTCAGACTCGACACTGTGGGTCTTTGAATCTGGCAACGTTGATTCACTTTCAGAGAAATTACTGTCTAGCTCATTATCTTCTTCATCAGTAGAAGCACTTGTTAATTTAGAGAAGAAAGTGAGAGCATTCTTCTTAGCAATTCTCTGTGGCCTTGAAGGCTCGGATTTAGAGACCTTAAATCTTTTCAAACGCCCATTCCTGGACCTCTTAGGTCTGTGAGACCTTGACACAGAAGCACCATTGCATTCATCGAAGTTTCTTCTTTTTACCCGCCTACCAGATGAAGTTGTGAACTCAGCCTGACAAATGAATAAATAAATAAAATATTCAAAATTAGAAACAGTATGGAAAAATGAAGTTGGAAAGTGAATCTAACTTCCGATTTGTGCTTTTTCCTTCTAGATCTCCTAAGGATTTCCTTTCCGTCATTATCATCTCCACTATCTTCGGCACTGATTTCTGCTTCTTCACATGAGCTGCTGCTCAAACTTTCTTGACCTGCATGGCTGGAATATTCATCAGTTATATTATATTCAGAATCAGCATCATCACTCTGCATGTCATTTTCTACTTCCCAAGCTATAGCTTCCGCAATCTCTGGTAAAGGCTCAACCCACTGCTCTAGATCCACAATTGGTAGTGCTTGAAAATCACCAGTATTAGCGTTGTAAGTTGGACCAACTGCAAGTTTCAGTGAACTAGGACGCCACTCAATACCCATGATACCTAAGCGGCGTCTTTGATACATGCTCTGATAAGGTTCAGCATATGGAATCATACCTGACAGAAAAATACACTAATTGTGAATTGACCATATGCCAAATATAGCAAATAATGATGACAGGTTGACAGTTCATATCACATCCTTCTGTGCAAATGCATACCCGAATCACAGAGAAGATCCTGAATATTCCTCCTGTGTGGTGTAAGTTGGGTCTCCTGAAGTAACAAAAAAAGTCTTTTCAAAACAGAGTATTATGTACAGGTGCAGCCAAGAAAACCTTAGTAATGAAACAAAAGTTAATCGGATAATTGAAAGAAGAATAGAAAGTGATAATCTCTTAGTGCATGAGGAAATAAAGTGGAACACCTAAGAAATATAATAGCTGATAAAAGTTGTATACTGAGTTGGGAAAAAACCTATTTTTGTGGTCCATTCTAAACTTCCATGCCAAACATGAAAACAGTATGAACAATTGTAAACAAAAACAAAAACCTCTATAACTGAGAGAATATTAGAAGAATAATGTCAACCTGGAACAAAGTTCATTCCAGTGTACAAAAAGTAAATCGAATCAGTTAAGAAATTGGGTTCATTTATCGTAAAGAGAGATTACAGCTCATGTTTTTATATCTTCAAAGCCTTGGCATATAGAAATAATAGCAAGATAAAAATCATTATTTCTATCATTCCCTTTCAAGTTGAAGCATGGATACCCATGACGATCAACTTGTTGAGTAAAAGCAGAACAAAGTCTCATCAAATGATTCAGTTAAAATGTCAGCAATCTATTATCCTGAAGTATGTGGCTTGTTGATCTCTTTGGACATGACATCACTATGACCTAAATTGCAAACAAATTCAACTCTTAGTGTGCTCATGAATGTTGGTGAGTCGGTGGCTTAACTCTACAAGATCCAACTTGATGACTTGCCTCCTTAGAATAACATTCAACATCTATTGGTTTAATTTAGGCCAAAAGTTATTGTTAGAACTGATGGACTCAACATATCTCCACAATAGTATGATATTATCCACTTTGGGCCTAAGCCCTCATGGTTTTGTTTTTGGATTCTACCCAAAAGGCCTCATACCAATAAAGATATCTTCCATCTTATAAATCCTGTGATCTTTTCCATTTATTTCCAATGTAGGACTTTGGTCCCCACATGACTCTACATAGATCATGACTTTGATACCACTGTTAGGGCTCAAAGTGGACAATATTATATCGTTGTGGAGATATATGTGGATTCCATCGGACCCTACAATGGTATAATATTATCCACTTTGGACCTAAGTCCTTATGGTTTTGTTTTTGGGCTCTACCCAAAAAGCCTCATACCAATAAAGATATCTTTCATCTTATAAACCCATGATCTTTTTTATATATTTCCAATGTGGGACTTTGATTGTATCCCAACAATCCTCCTCTCAAACAACGGACCACTAGGAGCCCTCCTATCATTATCCCATGGTTTGGGTTCGGGCCTCCCTATCTCCTTCGTTTTTCCTAAGGGTCCCCACATAGCTCTACATAAACCATGACTCTGATACCAATTGTTAAGGCCCAAAATGGATATTATACCGTTGTGGAGATATATGTGGATTCCATCGGGCCCTAACAGTTATCAAATCCTTTTAACTAACTTAGGAATCAAGAAGAACAAACAACACTGATTAAACAGGATAAAGGATTTGAAAGTAGAGAATAACTCTTGCCAATCAACCATTCAAAGTTACGAATGGAGCATAACTTCGCCAGCCAATTGATTTGTTTTTTGTCTATTTTTTCCCCTTCAAACCAACAATTATATTGAGCTTATACAAGAAACACTTGCTGACATTAAGAGAATTTTAATTTTAGTAATTAATACTAAGGTTTAAAATCTCGATCCATGTCGAGCTTTCAATCTTGGACTAGAACGATACGATTTCGATACCATATTGTATCGTGACAATATATTTTCGATATTTTTTAAATATAAAATATATTTTCTAAAAATAAAAAATTTAATCTAAATATTAAAAAAATATAAAATAAGAAAATAATTATATATATATATATATATATATATTGGATAGTTTTATTAGAATTTAATTTAGCCTATTTAAATTATCCCTATTATAATTAGGAGTTAATTGTAATTATTAATCTAAGTTTTATTTAATTAAAAGCTAATTTCTTCCCCTGCCATTCCTATTCCATGTCCCCAACGATCGTGGGGCTCACGCAACGCCTCCACAACCGTTGCGGGGCCTCGAGCGTGTCGATTTCAAAACGAAATATTTCGCCTGTACCGAATGATCCAACACGAGATTTTAATCCATGCGATAAAGTAAAAAGTACACATTGATGCAACTCAAAGAGTAAAAGAGTACAACATAGGACATATATCACTACATTCTCCAAGAATTTTCATGTTGGTTCCACCAACTAATGTTATATTGTGAATAAATTATTTTTTTTGTGTTTCTAGCTTTATGAACCTTTGAATTAATATATGTTTCTACTTAGGCTTATTATAAAGGCTCTAATAAATTTTACTTAATATCTCTTGTTGTGTTCTAGATTAGTGGATAACATGGAGAAATTGAATAGGTGGTTTACGTTATTTAGGGTTCTTGCTACTACTTCTAATGACCAACACAGTAAGTGTTGATGGGATTATCATGCCACTAAGTGTGCTAAGTCCCTGCAAAGAGAAATAGTCGACTTGGAAATTGACACACATCTTCCACCCATTTTACACATTGATTGTTTAACTGACACCAGGATAGTGTTTTTTCCTAGTGAAATTTTATTGCTTTCTTGCTAATTAGAGGAGACATCCAAAGCAGAAAATGCTCTAGTTGAAGCATGATTTAGAATCTCGTTTTGTGTCAAGTAGCACAATTAAAGACATATTGTTCTTGTAGATTATCAAAATTAATTAGCATAGGTAAATTTTCCTACAAGAACTGACAATCATACCATAAGTAGCATGCCATGTTAGCAATTCCTCTCAAATTGTTATAAAAACAAATTTAGAAGATTATAAAAGTAAAATTTATATGATTTGATTCTAACATTCAAGTAAAAAATGAGCTTTGATACTTGATCTCTATGATGAATCCATACCGTATAGTACGACCAAATTTTAAACCTACTGCTTGTTGAGCGTTAGCACAACATACTACTAAAACCATACCATTCATCAAAACCTCTAATACCAAATGATATACAATTCCACTTCAATTAGTTGGGAGTTGAATTAATTAATTTTTGTTCTTCTCAGTTTATCTTCCTCAAAAAAAATCGACTATGTTTAAAATAGGATTTATTCATTTATTTATATTTTACTAATTCCATTGTACCAAATCTATTTTGCTTGAGTCTTATTCAACCAAAAGCCTACAATAAGAACCCTAAAAAACTCATAGTTCGATCCATTCAATCAACACCACAATTTTTGTTCTCATATATTTTACTCTCATGAGATCATCAAATAGGCACAATATCTGGCCTTATTTTAAATAGCAACGGAGTCTGAATTCCGATATATCCATTACTAGATACAAGTTTGAGCAATGGATATCAAGTTTTTATAGTATATAACAATTGCAGTGGCTATATCCAAAGAGAATATTTTAGATAAGTTATTGACATATCTAAACTAGCTAGTTTCGGGTTCATAGTCCCTGGTCAATAGCTCCTCACAGAGCTGCTCATACCTAAGCTGGCCATTAAAGTGTGGTAGAAAGGATAGAAAAGCATTGAACCACAGATCAATGAAAGATGTGAGCTTGGTATTGCCTGGCCACAGCCTCAAAAAAAAAAAAAAAAAACTACCCATGAAAACCTAAATGGAATGGTATGCATAAACGTTTGAACACTTCAGTCAACTCAATGAATATGAAATATCAAGTGTGTACTTTGGCAAAGAAAATGAAATGGAAAAAAGGCATGCCTGATCCAGGGCATTTCCACTTGTATCTTGCATAAGGGGTCGATAATCTCCAAGAAAGAACTGTCAAGGAGAGAAATATTGGATTTCAAGTTTTGCTTTGACTGAACCGTATTAGCAAGTGAATGATTCACACCTGATCATATTTGGCATCTTTTTGTGACTCTCCTTGACCAGTTGCCACAATAAATATCTGACCAACTTCATCTGAGAGAATAACTGAAGTTCCATCCCTGGTTTAGGACAAAAAAGATTAGAAAAAGTTAAACATTAAACATCAAGGTAAGAGCCAACGAATCTAAAGATCATATTCATAAAACAATAAAAGAGAATTCATGCACAAGAAATATAAGTTAACAAAACTACTCAACTACAAAGAAATATAAGTTAACAAGACATGAAGGCGAATTCTGAAGCTAGTTTGAATTGATGAATGAACAGATCCAAACATTAATCAAAGTAGCAAATGATAAATTTTGACAAATACAGAAGAGAAGGGACAGAAACAGACCTAATATCAAACAGACAATATGTACCAGCATACCAACTAAAGCATGCTTAGGTTTGTCCATGAAGAAGATGAATCCTACAATAGCACCTTACATAGTGAAACCCAGAGTTGGACTCAAAGCTTGTTGTTGTTGCTTTCTTAATAAGTTCAAGATGGAAGCATTACATCAATTATATTCATGTTTTGCATTTTTCCTAGTGATAAATTGGTATCCCATATTGTATCAATTATCTAGCATGCTTTCACAACATAATTTTGGCCATAATTTATAGCCAATTTGTTATAACATGCTGATGAACAAAAATAAACGCAATGACTTTTGATAGTTGGAAGTTGGAATAAAGGTCCAGATGATATACCATCCTATGCTGTTTGGAAGATACTCTAACGAAGCATATAAGTTAAATAGTCCTACCAATCAATGACTAATATTAGATTTAAAAAACAAACAATCATTCTGAGAATTCAACAAAGAGAAAAAACACCATTGAGAGAAACATAATAAATCAAGTTTATAATGATGTGCAAGGCAATCGAGAAAAAACATCATTAGTACATTTTTAAATACTACAACAATTTTGATATTTGGAAGTAAAACCCATTATCTGATTTTATAAACTGAGTTTAAAATATTGAATTCGATCCCATAATGACACATGATTCAAGCCATCAAAGGTTGATTGTGCAATTGTGCACCAATGTTGAAAGAGGAAGAGGAAGAAGAGAAAATTAAAAAAAAAAAAAAAAAGAGAAGAAGCACAAAGAAGATGACACAACCTGTTATTGGTGATTATTCTCTCGATCATTATTGATTGAAAATACAGGTATAGCTGACGGGTAAATAAATATGGGTGGTTGGGTTAATGAGTTACTAGTGTGTAGGTGTTGAGGTTATATCAGGAGGATGGTGTTATAGATAAAAAATGGACATTTTATTGTTGAACCATAAACTGATGGAATGAGGATACGGTTCAGTGGCTATGCGACTGCATAGAATAGCACTGTAGATCATTTTATGAAGATTGGCGATACCAAGCCTAGATCTCAAGCAATTGGAGCAGCGTTGTTGAGGTAGGTCTAATTGTCCATCCATCCATTTCACTATTTCTTATCCAATACAACTCAAACCATACCCCAAATATTGTGAATATATGTAACACAAGTTTGATTTCAGGTAGCGCATCTCAGGTGATGCAAGATAAGTGCATTTGACTATATGCTGATCCCATTTTGGTTTCAGTCTACTAGTGGAGTGGCAAGTTTCAACCTCTCAACGGAAACCCAAGGATGTTTTAAACATTGCAACTAACTTCCAGTATACTACTTAAAGATACACCAATGTCGTGTGAAATTGCTGACAGACTAACACATTAAATAAGGTATTTAAAGGGAACTGCATCGGTAAAGTCAAAACAGTATAGATCTAAAATTAACTAGCACTGATCAACTCGAATTCATTTAACTTACGGTGAGAATTTCCCATCAACCAACTTGAAACGACCAACTTCATATATCCGCACTGGTGTGCCCTCCCATATCTAGTAGCATCAATCCATAAGAGTGTAATGGATAGGATAATAGAAGGAATTACACTCTGTGTGTGTGTGTGTGTATGAACAACAACAACATCAAACACTTACATCCCAGATGATCATTTTACCATCATAGCCAGCACTCATAGCTATCCGTGGATTGAAAGGATGCACATCCAAAACAAACGTCTGTAATCATAAAGTCAACAGAATTAAGAGCTAAATACTGAAACCTTGGAGAAAGCATTATCATAAAAACAGAAGGAATTTACCATATAAAATTACAGGTAATGGTAAGATAAGTTAGACATGAAATGATTCTCAAACATAATAGGCATACAAAAGTACACACATTCACATTAAGCAAACAAAGATTATCAAAAGAAAAACAAAAATAGAAATTGCAAAAATATTCGAAAAGTAATAATATAAGCTAATTTACTAAACAAATCATAAGAGAAACCACAATAGGAAACAAGTCTAAAGGAACAAAAAATATTCATGGGGTTGTTGTCAGGTAGTCAATAAAAATTTGTATGGATCATATTGACATAAAGTTTATCATGGACTAGTTGATTATGCCTCCAGACAACTTAAGGGGCATGAGGCAATCAGCCTGCTCATAACCTTCAGCTATATCTGCTATCGTATTTGCCCTCAAAATCTAGCAACATTGTTATGATGTTTGAGAACATAAATGGCCTCAAGTCCAAAGTACTCATTCATGCAAATAGAGGTTAACATGCATCAGAGAGGGTGAATCAAACTCCCAAAATGCTATGACCGTTCCATCATTTACCATCTACAAAAGGCTAACATGGCACAGATGCTTTAAATAGCAAGAAATCTAGTTTTCAAATGTTGGATCTTATAGAGGTTGAACAGATGGGTGGTCATTGCATCTCCATGTTATAAAAGGACAGCCCAGTGCACGAACCTCTCTCCAATGTGCAGTGGTCCTAGGGAAGGGTTGGACCACATTGGATCTATTGTATGGAGTCTTATTCTGCATTGCAAGAGGTTATTTCCGCAACTCGAACTAGTGACCACAAACTCACACGGCAACAACTTTATCGTTACGCCAAGACTCCCCTTCGCACATCTTCATGTTATAATAAAAGAAATAGAGCCAATGATGCCTGACTTCTCTTGTGATGTGAATAGAGTCCTCTGATTTCATGTTGTGTTCCTGAGTCACATCTAGTTAAAGATGAATTGCTAAAGAAAGTTAAGCACTCACATTTTACAATCTACCATTGCAATACGATTATGTTCAAGAAAGCTTAAGAGGTTGTATTGGTGGCACGAAGAAAAGAGATGTCACCAACTTTTGTAGCTAAGACCCAGTACTTTTATAGCTAGGTGGTCATTCATAAGCGATCCATCATGTTAAGTTGACCCAAATAGTTGGGACAAATATGCCGCTCGTGATGATTCATCCAATGTGTATCATATAAATAATGAAAAGAGATGATGTTGGCATGATATGCTCCTTCATAGTCATAGATCATGTTAAACTATGATAAAATATATGGAGAGTCAGTAAATAACTAGAAGACATAATTACAGACTAAATAATTAAATTCATAATCAATAATATTTAAAATGAATAAACGATTAATAAAATAGAGAAAATACTATACTTCATACATACAGATTCCTCATGGCCAATTAATGAATGGAGTAAGCTACCATCAGAAGCATTCCAGACACATATTCTACAATCTGAAGATAGAAACAATTTATTTTCAGAAAGAAAGACAGAAGAAAAAGAATATATGTGATTAGTAATTGTAAGAATGAGAAGGCATAGATTTGAAGTTAAGATGGCGTGGGAGACTAAAATATGTTTTCAACATGACAACAAAATAACAATAGAACAATAAAATAACATGGCGTGGGAGACTAAAATCGACAATGAAATTTCAATATAACAACAAAATAACAAAAGTCCTATTTCAAATTGGCTAAGGTCATCCACACTCCTTTGGCTACTTGAGTTTCCTCAACATATTTAACTATAAAATCCGTGTATAATGCCCTTAACATCAATTTGAACATAATGCAATTAACCATCAAAACCAGATAAGTATTTCAACTTCTTAAATTTTTTTCCATAGAACACTAAGTTGTTAAGGCATCATCTACGCCGGTATTCAAAGTATTCAAAGAATGGTAGAACTGAGGATGCAGTTTCTAATCACTCTATATTAAATAGCATTGAATCCCAAGAAACCCCCAATTGTTCTAACACTCCATTTACTGAATTGGATGTTTATAGGATCCACCTATGACATCGAGTTTTGTAGACCTGCAGTCCAAAGACTAATTGAAAGATGGAGAAATTTTCTCATCGAGTCAAAGTTAAGAAATGCCCCACAGTAATTATTTAGTAAGCCAAAAACATTGTTTGTGTTGTGATTTTTTGTACTAGCTAGGAAGGAAAAAGATTATATTGTTATTACTCCATTATGAGAACTAGTAAACCATATATAGGACATTGACATGGTATTCAATAACGAAATATGCAGGTGGGACTTCCCAGCAAACTCTAAATTTTATATTTCCCACTTAAATATTAACCTTTTCAATAATTATTTTAATATAAAGTATTAATCATAGTGAGAACTTATAAAAGGTCACTGTGAGCGTGTATCACAATGAAAATGTGTTTTAAAATTCAAAAACCTTTTATCATTCATAGAGAAAAATATTCTTTTTAAGTTGAAAGGTATAGCAACATAGTCACTATTCAATTTCAAATGAAACGCAATTTTTCCAGATGAAAATGAACTATTACAATATATATATATATAAACTCTAACATAATACCTAATAGCAAACACCTGATGTGATACTACTAAAACCATAACTATTACAATATCTAATAAATAATACCAGAATCCAAGTTTCAAGCCTCACCGGCTTATTCCTACAGACTATAGTCAAATCACATATATTTAAACCATGAGTTATCATACCAAAGATACTGTCATCTGCTTGCATGTCATGCAAACGTATGTTACAAGGATTTGACTACTTATAGCAGACACTAAGAATCTAGGTGTCTGATAGAACTATTTTCAAAATATGACAGTTAATCAATGCGGGTGACAATGTCCAACTTGAAGAATTGGCGATCCAATACAGGTATGAAAGAGAGAGATGACCCTGATGCAAATCGCAAAATATAAATATCCAATGCATGTAAGGATAAGAAATGTCATGATAAAGACATCATAATGGAACACCATGCTAACCGATGACTTATCATGGCACATGAGGTCAAGAATTGTATGACAAGTGAAACCCATGCAAAACCCACTAGCATTCATCAGAAGTCTTTATATCCAGAAAGCTATCACAAAAATAAATAAATAAACCCTTAAGAAATAAGAAGTAAAATGCACACCCATGATAGCAGCAAGCACATAACGATTGTCCAAGCTCCAAACAATCATATTAACACCACGAGGAGTTGGTTGATATCTCTGACGGGGACCACCACGAGGTTGGGGAGGCATAGGTGGCATAGGGACTCTAAGATGATAAGCACGAGTCCAACGCCCAACTTTGCCCTACCAAAGTACAGAGCAAGGACTTCAGAAAAATGAAATGAAACAAAAACAAGAAACTCAATAAAAGATATGTAACAAAGGAACAAACTTGCTCCAGAGTTCTATAATTTCTTTTTAATCATGAAAAAACCTTTTACTAAAATAAAATAGAAAAGTAAACCATGCTGCAAAGTCACAATTTGGTACTAGCACCTGTCAGATTAACAGTACAAATAGTGTTGTATTCCAAGCAGAAACATTAATGTAGTCTCAAATATGAATATACACAACAAGTCAACAATACAATATCCCATGTTGCTGCAAGTGTATGAGTCTTTTACCAGAGCAATACATAACCCTTGTGCCCAATGTAGATTAAAACAATGACCAAAACATAAGTGTGAAACCAATGAGTAAATCATCTTCTCCCCTTGCCCTTACAGTAATCAGGTCTGATCGTTGACATTGTAGTTACAAGAAATAATTTCTGCAAGATCTTGTTTACACCAATTAGAACAATGCTAAAATTCATATACACCAGTAAAATCAAAATTTATTAACTTTGGTCAACTTAGACCAACTTGCTAGGAATTAAGCCCAAACTGGTAAATTCAAATTCTCTTAAGCCCTATTTTTGCCCTCAATGAAATTTGCAAAAATTTGTTCATCATATTAATGAAAGGTAGATTTGATTTAAGTGCTTAAACCATGCTTAATAACACAGAACGTATGGTTCCATTAAATTAATGAAATTCAATATTTATCAGTACAAATAATTTCTCCCATGTCAATCATCCCATTATCTTGCGTGTTCAACATATTACAATACACGTCAAGATGAATTTATTTTTTATTTTACTTAACTAAAAGTATAATTTAATTAATTATCTAATTAATATAATTGAATGGGTTAAATTAAAGAAGATTATAGGAGTATATCTCTGTTAATGCCTTAACCTATTAATCCCATCTAAATTCATCTTTGCATATTTTAACATTACTAAAACATTAAGTATTTCAGTATGGTACAGAAAATTTTAATTCAATTTAATATCTATTTTGCTATATTCTTATTTTCAATGTATGTAAATAGTGAATACGTATTAGAGGAATAAAACTCATGTAAATACATTTCAGAATGCTTAGAGCATGCTGAGTATCAACATAGCACAATGTTGAATCTGTATAACTCTAGCCAAGAAAAGAAGCTCTAATATGAAATGATACTTTAACCCTTGCTCTTAGGTACATAGTTGTCTTCTCTAATATTTTAAATCATTCATCCATCCACGCAACACAATACCAAATTTGTAACATTTTGGTCAAAGACTGAAATTCTGGTGCAGCTCGAAATTTTAAAGTTTGGTTAAATCTATACAAAAAATTATTGTATCCATAAATCAAGGAAACCACTATTTCAACTCAATTCTGGGTTCCACACTTTCTACCAAACTAGATGGAAACTTAGTAGTTGATTCGTGAAGGGTATATAAGATGATAAATATTTCATTCGCAATTTCTTTAACAGAGAAGTATAAGAAATTTAAAAAAAAACGTTTGAATGAAATAAACAGGAATATATTGCTGAAAGTAATTTTGCATGGACCAAAAAATCATTGAGAATTATTTTCCATGAATGATCCAGACAGTCCACAACATCATACAGAGAAGGATAAGAATTAAAATGACTAAAAAAATTCCTCACATGAGATCGTCGGGATCTTGGGACCCAAATAATTGCACTGCCATCACGTGAGCAGGTAACAAGGTTGTCATGGGTGAACCTAAAATTTATTTTAAAAGGAAATCTCAGTTAATATGTATACCATGAATCAACTAAATAAAAAACAAAGCTTTGTTCAATGTCAAGGCTCAGAACCTCTATGTGATATTACAAAAGAACAAAAATAATTGAGAATACTGAAAAAACAACAAAAACTAACCAGGAATTCTTAAACTTAGGAAGATTATCTTCTTTCAGAGCATCACCAACAGAAGATCTAGACCCCACAGCACAACCACTGGATAAAAGAAAAGTCAGAATCAGAACAGAAAAAAATTGAACTTTGACCAGGTAACTCACCTAAATTGCACATAATTGACATCATTCTCATGGCCACATAAAAGATCCATCTCCTGGTTTGATTGCTCAGGGTCATCCATATTGCTCTTATAAGCATTCCATACCTTCAAAACAACTTGCATGTAAGAACTTGCAGCATTTCAAGCAAAATAAATAAATGTATAAAGAGATAAGGCATACCCGAGCATATGTGTCAGAGCTACCAGTAACAAATACAGTTCCATTAGCATTGAATGCACAGCAAAGAATCTGATGTGTTTGTTGACCAACACTAGGGGAGGGATCAGTGGTCTTTCCTGGCATTTTAACTCATCACTTTTTAAAACTAGGAGAATAATGGAATAAATGTTTGAGAAAAGGAAATTAAAAACAAACCAGCTGAAGTATCTAAAGGTTTTGGGATGTAAATACGTGGCTTTGCACTTGATTGTCTAGCATCCCATATACGACATGTTCCATCATCAGAGGATCTGCCAAGATAAGAATCCTCATAAAAAAAAAGAAAGGAGAAAAAATAATTAGCATTATTTTGGCATAATAGATGTAATTAAATCTGATTTTTCAGCTATCAAGAATATAAAATTTGCAATGATGTGCAAACCAATCATCAAATATCAGTGTATTTATCTCATTTTGGCATAAAAATCTGATTTCTACAATTATTTTGGCATAATGTGTGTATTTATCTCATTTTTTATCTGAGTAACTCAATTCCATCTTTCTCAACAGATATGATCAGATTATAAACTCCAGAAATGCCAATAAGATACATAGGACTTGACCAAAAAAAATCAGTCCAAAAAAACAAATAAAAAAACAGTGAAACAAATCATAATCCGAAAACACATACGAGAGTAGCTGATAAACAGCAGCAGGTCTGGGATTAAAGGCAATGGCAGTCACAGCTGCAGTGTGCCCTTTCAACACTGATATTGGATGGCCATCAGGTAGATGCCACTGCATTCGTAAGCCAGAACTATCAAAACTCAGAAGCATAATACAGACAAATCAGGTAAATACTTATCAAGAAAACAAATTAAAAAAGACTAACAACTCTAATGATAAAGTCATTTGCAGAAGAAGCCACCACAGCATTATTTGAACTCACGGCCAGGTCAGTAATGTCACCCTACATGTATACAGACTAAATTTATAACTTTGAAAAAAATTGAAATGAATATAAAGAAAAATAAAATCCCACATCTGAATATGAAGAACATAAATGTCGCATCAAAGACTCACTTCATGTCCTCGGCAACTAGCTAGGCAAAATGCAGTTTCCATTGACCAGATCTTCACAAGGCGATCGTCTGAACCAGTTATTACATACCGCCCAGAACGATCAAATGTAGCTACAATAACAATTTCACAAATCATTATGTTGCATCAACCTGTTAGAATAAAGAACTACAAAAATAAAAGTGGTTTACAGGTTCATAAAAGCAACTAAAAATAACAGCTTCAAAGTTGGATGTAATAATGCAAGAAGTAAAATAAATGGGATGGGACAACGAAATGAGCCTCAACAATAAGGCATCTAATCTCACCAGGCTCGATCATTGTCATGCAAGCAATATTGATAATATATAAGCATAGAAAAAGCTCTAGGTTCCAACAATGAGAAAAATTGTCAGTGATAAATAAAATTATGTATATAATAGAAATCATATCATGTCCCATGAGTGTTCAAAATTATTCAAAGGAATAAAAACAAGCAATACCAGTGTATAATATTTCTATTAATACAGAACCTAAGGCCAGTGTCTACGCAATATCCTTGCTTAGCAAAGAATTAGATTTTTCACAAGTAGAACTTAGCCCAGGTTGCAATGGAAACGTTACCATTGCACAAAGGCTCATAGAAAATGAATAGGAATAATCTATAAAAACTAGGCAAATACACATATAGGAAGCAATAAAAAAAATTAAGCTTGTTCAAATTGGGATGACTCTCACTTTAATCCTCTAGGCTTTAGGGGTACAAGGGTGACCAAGTATCCATAAAGCTGGAGCCCACAATCTAAGAGAACTGCCAAAAAATTACATTCTATCCTGGAATTAGGGCAAAAACATTTGGGGTCAAAAAATGTGTCCGTGATATAACAAATAAACCCGATTAGAATAATCCTAAATGGATACCAATTACCCACAACCAATTCTTAAATTAATGATGGGCAATGCAGCCAACTTTATGCAAAAGGACTATTATTCCCAGACATCTTGCTCGATGGATGTATTAGACTAGGAAATGACATAAAAGAAAAGGGATGATGTAGTGTCTAGGAGCACTCATGATCAGAACTCCTTCCAAAAGAAATACAAAAACTTAGAAACATAAAAGACTGATTGAATCACCCATCTCACTGATTAGAGGAGCAATATTGGCATACAAATGTGCTACTTGTATGATGATAAGTTACTTGCAAAATGAAACTGAACAAAGAGGACCTGATATGTGTATGCAAAAACCAACAGAAAAGATACTGGAAGCTAATATGTAAAACATAAATAGAATCCTTATCACTCTAAAATAGTCATGAAATAAATTGAGAATTCCAGTCAATTTTCTAATACTCAAAAAGTAAATCAAACATACCACAATAGACAGCATTCTGATGCCCCCTTAACTTTTTTATGATCTCCATTTTCTGTACCAAAGTTGATGGTTTAGCAATTGCATAACATGCTGCACGAATGGATGGAGCGCGATGGTGTTTTGTGAAGCCACCACCTATCTCTCTTAAACTCAATCCATGAACTTGGCCAGCATGCATATGGGGCCAACGCAGATAACGCGGTAATTTTTTGGAGCCTTTGATCTCTTTATCCCTATCAGCTGCATGTAAAAGAAGGAGCTTTAAGGTGAGACAACTGCAAAATAAAAGAAATATCAAAATTATGTGGAGAAGAGCAGAAAAAAGGTTAAACATAAAGCAATGGAATTATATCTTATGCATTAATTTCCACCCAAAAGGCTTTTGATGCATTAAGAAGAATCGGTAACAAATCAAATGGAATTCTATATACTGAATTTGGAACATAATGGTGGGCATATTGTTTACATACAAGAAAGAAGAGAGAAAGAACCAGATCCCATTAGCATAGGAAAAACAGCAGCACTGGGAACTCCTCCAATCACGCCAGGCAAAGGAGATGAATTAACTAATAATTGTTTCAAAAGCTTTACTAAGTGGTCCTTTTCAATATGAGGGTACCTAAAAAGAACAAACAGTCAAGCTATGAAGAAAAATAAACAGGATATTTAGGTTGTCAAGCAAGAAAACATGAACAATACAAAACTATGTTACTCTATATACCTCTGAGTCAGCTTGATATAGCAAAGAGGCAGTGACAAGCCATCATCATCTTCATCACCACTTGGTGCACCAGAACGTGAATACCAAGCATGGTATCTTCTAGGTAAAAGTTTGTGCTCTAAAAGCTCATTCCAGAGCTGCCCGTATGTCCTCTTACATGGCCCAGACGACAAAAAATGCATGATCAAAAAATAAACTTCCCTAATGTCAATCTCCTGTGTCATTCTTTGGTCAATAGAATTAAGCTTCTCAAGCATTCTTCTAGAGAACTTCAAAGGTGTCACATTGATAGAAGTTTCATCTCCAGAAGGTTTGCATTTACTGGGAGCCATCTATGAAAACACACCTGCGAGTAACAAGCGATGGGATATTGATAAGTGACCCAACTACAAAGTGAGACCCCCTTCAAAAAATAAAATAAAAATAATTGTGACCAGAGTTTTATGTATGAAAATAACTACGGATGGAAATTAATCTATATTCACTAAAGAATGTTCAGATGATTCTATCACAAGTTCCTTCTTCTACAAGTACATAGTAGAAATATATTGAACAAGCAAGTGTTACTCTATCTTTCAAGTTCAAGCACCAATCAACAACAACGAAATCAGCCAGCAGCCAACTTAACTGTTCTCAGAAGTTACATCTTCAAGGATATGCAACAGACAGAAGCAGCAGAAGAATGAAACACAAGGAAAATCATGCAATAGTACCATAAAATCGAGATGGAAATGTTGGCCACCAGAGAACAAAATAAACATAAGAAGCCTAAATACAACCCAAAAAAATATGGATTATGGAACTATTGATGGACAAGAGGTTCGCCAATGAGTATACCTTTCACTTCCCTCAATGAGACATTTGTTAGTTGTTGCAGCTGTGAAAAAAAAAAAAAGAACTAGGAAATCATCATCTCATCCTGAGTAGTAAAACAGTCTCATGGCTACTACCCATACTATGCACCATGCTATCATATTTCTTTGGAACTAAATTAAGGCAATTACTGAAGAGGCTGGCTTTTTTGGCCTCTTAATTAAAGAAATAGAGATGGATCTGAGTTTCTAAATTCCAAACGTTTTGTTTAAAAGTTCTAACACACATTAATCAGTCAGCAAGTATCTTGATTACTGAAAACAGAAGACATCTCCAGCAATCTTATCAGTCTTCTCTATACTCATCCATGTCATAATTAAATAACAGCTAAACGAATAGCATATAATTGTTCTACAGGAAATTGAGACTAAAGTATTGAGCAGAATAGATCTGTAATTCTATCAGTGAAAACGAATAGCACAGAGACCTCGTCAGCATCAGCGAGTATTCAAAAATATGATTAAAATAAACTAACATTATATTATGATCAGACAATCAAACAGGAGATACTCTTCCAAGGGTCTCCTACAAAATCTACAAATCAACTAACCACGCCGCATAACTCCACAATGTGAAGACAAAACCTAGCCTTGCAGAACAAAATACGCCGAGAACAACTCAGATTTGGAATTCTAGGTGAAGTTCGTACAGATCTGATTACGAAGAATATGAGGCGAAAGGAGATGAAACGAACTGCAGCAGGGCGGCGAGCGATCTCGACAAGAGATGGGCAGGGGAGATAGGGATGCTTGATACAGGGGTCAGAGGCCAGCGTCGACGGCGAAGGGGTGGGCGGAAGCGAGTAGGGTTTTCGCCGGCAAGGAGAAGCGGAAGGTATCGGCGCCTGGCTAGGACACCTTCTCCCCCTCTCAGTTGACGGAAACGGAGCCTCCGTTTTGTTATTTTGCGTAGAGGATTAGAAGGCTTAACAGACGATAATGTATAACAAACGGAACTACGAATAATTATTCGCAACAAATTTTATAAAAATTATTCGAAATTAATAAGCTCTGTAAGGACAATTAGCATTTTAACATAAAAAACGTTGTAACTTATATCAAGAGTTGCATAAATAATTAAATATATTTAATTAATTTAATATATACAGCAAGAGAACAAATTAATTTATTTTTATTGAAATTTGATTTAAATTATTATCAATGAATTGAAATTTTTTTTATTAATATTTATCGTTTATATAACATTTATTTTGTCTATCTAATAATTTACAAATTGACCACTTGAATTAAAATCTAGTGTTAAACTTAGAATGAATATAAAATATTTTTAATGAAGATTAATAGTTATAATTCTTTTTAAACTAAATGGCATGAAAGTTTTATTTTAAAATTTTTGAAAATTGAATTTTAATTGAATATTATGTTTTAAGTTAAAGAAGAGAGAAAACTTAGTTACGATAATTTTTTTCTATGGTTGAATTGTGTTTTATCTGTAAATATCGATTTTCAAACCTTAAACAAAAATATAGAATTATATTTGTTAAAAAAAGCTTTAGAAAATCCAATATTTTCCATATATTAATTGTATATTAAGTAGGTATTTTGAGGTTAATTGATTATTATTATTATTAAAAATGATATAAAAAATATAAATAAAAAGGAAACCTCATCGTTTAATTCTATATTCTAAATCTGAAAAAATTTAGATTGAAAAAGAAAATACAACTTGGGAAAAAGTTAATCAATCACAAAATCTAACTAAACACTCGATGGTTAACTTAGTGACAAGGGAATAAGCAATTTAACTTTGGAAGGCATTAAATGATGAGTTTTAAAACTAAATAATTATGTTAATTTTGGAAGGGGAGCATTGATGTGATTCTTTAGTCCCGGGGCAATGGTATCGTAGTGGATATTCAAGTTTGATTTAAGTTATCGTCTGCGGTTCGATATAATTTTTATTAAAAGATGCTGGGCGTTTGGGCTGGCCGCTGCGTGCACTTTCTCGATTTACCCTGGTGGCCGGTGGGAAATTAGTAGATACATAACTAAGTTATTATGAAATATAAAATATAACATAATATTATTTAATTCAACTTATTTATTTAAAGGGAATAAAATATAATCAATTTTATATTTATTATATTACTCATTTAATTTATTTTTAAAATAAATTAATATTATTAATGTTGATATAAATTGATAATATATATATAAAATAAATATAATTTATTTATATATTTTTTAATTTAAAATAAATTTATGTACTTTTAATAAATCATTCATTAAAATAATTATTTTAATAAAAAATTTGTTAAATTAATATATATAATTTGTTAATTGTATTTTAATAAAATAATTTATTAAATTAATAAATATAATTCATTAATTTTATTTTTTAAAGTTTAAAATAAATTTAAATATATTTTAATAAAATAATTCGTGAACTAATAAATATAATTTATTAATTTTATTTTTTAATTTAAAATAAATGATCTTTTTAAAAATTTATAAATATTTTAATTAAAATTTATTGAATTAATTAATTCGATTTCAATTAAGTTCCACGATGCATTTCACATAACTCAGTTTAAAAATCAGAGGATAATTATAAAAAAAAATCGTTAACTTTCAAAATCGTAGAAAATCTTAGACTGTCAAAGTAATTATATTTCCATATTATAACTCATTTGCTGACGTGACGATGATACTATATTGCTTGAGAATCAATCATAATTCAAACTATACAAAGTTATTGATAATCTTGACAAGATAATCAAAGTTATTAATGATAATCTTCAATCAAATGCCCTCTTAATTTTTATGAATTATACAGATTAAACTAAAATTAGTGTGCAACATCAATACTAGTTGCTCTGTAAAAGTTTATAAATACATTAGTAAGGGCGGAGCAAGGAGAGGAGATCACAACGGTCAGTCTTCTTTAATGCAAAACACGTACATAATTGCTAAAGTTCGCAAAACGAGCACAAGCACACGATGTGCTTGCTGGTTTAGCTCAGCCAGGTTGGAGGCTTTGATGCCTCCAGCTATGAAAACGTTGGCTTGACAAAATGTGGATGACCTGCGAATGAAGTCATCGCACACGTCTTTGAACGCTCAATTCTTATCCAGGAACGCCCCTCCCCCTCTATAAATAACTCCCCTCGCCAGCTTCTCTCCCCTTCTTCCGTTCCTTTGGTTGGTGGCTCGTTTACGGCATTGACTTCGTCCCCTGTCCAGCTAAGTTTTCTTTCTGTTTCTTTCTTTTGTTTCTGTCGCGTTATTATTCTGCTCTTGTCGCTTGCTGGGATCCTTCTTTGGGTTCGAATCCAGCTTCAAAATCACCCCTTTCCGGCTTGGTTTTGCTCTTTGGCTCGTTTTCCTCCAGATCCGTCTCCCAAAATCCGATCTTTCGAATCCTTATTCGTGAAGACGCCTTCTTGTGTTCTTAATCTACCGCCGTTTGCTTTAGGTAATCGAGGAACATTTGTGTTCTTGGTGTTTGCGTCTCTAATCGTGTTAGGGATCATCTTCTAGCCCTTTATGCATCTCGCTGCTCTTAGCGTCTGCTTGCTCCACTCCTTCTCCGTCGTCCTCCTGTACTGGTCTTATGTGATCTCGTGAACTGATCGATCCATTTTGATTTAGGAACTATTTTTTTGTTTGTCTTGATTTTCTTTTCTAATCCGGTCTCGGACAACTTAGAATCATAAACTGTAAGTTTTCTACTGCTAAAAAACGAGAGAGCGATGTCTTCCTTGCCTGCTCGACGAGCTTCGAGTTCCGAAGAGGAATCGAAGCCTGCGATCGAGGAGAGAAAGCGTAAGAGGATGCTCTCCAACAGGGAGTCGGCGAGGAGGTCGAGGCTGAGGAAGCAGCAGCACTTGGACGTGCTGGTAAGCCAAGAGGCGCAGATCAAGACCCAAAACGCCAAAGTCTCTGAGCAAATCCAAGTGGTGACGCAGCGGTACAAGGCGGTGGACACCGAGAACGCCATCCTACGTGCGCAGCTCAACGAGTTGACGCAGAGGCTGCAGTCGGTGAACTCGGTGCTGCGCTTCGTGGAGGAGTTCAGTGGGATAGCCATGGACATTCCGGAGATGCCCGACCCCATTTTGAAGCCATGGCGTCTTCCTTGTCCGGCGCAGTCAATCATGGCCAATGCTGAAATGCTTCAATTCTGAAGTGTCACAGTAGAATTTGTCTTTGTGAATTGTATTACAGTTTGTAACTTCTCTTCTTGCAGTGGTTATGTAGTGAGTTTTGGTTTTCTTGGTAACCTATGTAGTTCTACCCTTGGTAGATCTTCAAATAGGATGTGAGTGTTGTTTCCTATATGTGATGCAGTCTTGGGTTTGAAGTGATTGAACTACTGTTTAGTGTGTTGCTGAAAATATTATTCGAAGAGATGATAATTGCAAATTATTCCTTTTATGTTTACCATATTACGATGAAAACAGTAGTAGTTCTACCTGCGTTTTGTTAACTGATGTTGAATGAAAATATTGTCGAGCAACTGAAATTGCACTTGTAGTGTGGAATTTTGTATCCTCTGGTATAAGCAATGCGTCGAACATCTTGCTGCAATCAAGAACAATCTCCTGCAGCACAATAAGGAGATAAACATAATAAGGAACATGAGCCATATAACATGATTCCACTTTAGTCTACGATCATTGCTGAGAATCCAAACCTAAATAACATGAGAGCAAACACAATCATTATGAACGCATCTACCCTTATTTTTTGCACGCTAGCAGGCTTGCCTCAATTGCAACTTTGCTTTTGCATTCATCATATGCAACAGCGATAAATAGAACTTGCTAGGAAATTACTAAACTGACAAATCAGACTGCAAGATCATGGAGTACAGGACCTCATCATTTGTATTGATCATGGCCCCATAAATAATCCATTTGTCTTTGTAAAAACATTTTTTTCTTCTAATCGCTCAGTAATTTATCCCAACAAGAAAGCATATAGAATATCCTTAGAATCTATAGAAGAATGAAAACTTTCCTGAGCACCATTTTCTGTGTTTATCTTGTGGTCATCATCAATCTTTCTTTTCATACCTATTTCTTTCTTTATGGGAAGCAGGGCTTGGAACTGATCAACTGAGAGAAAAAAATCTCACAATTAAAAAAAGCCATGCCATAGCTCTCCCACCCGGTGATGACTTTGACAATTTAAGCCCAAAACTTCCCCATCCAGGGCAAACTCATATAAGCGAGAACATGAGCTGAGTAAGGTAGCATGGCAAACAAAAAACTACTATGTGATCCCTCCGGGGCATGATGAATCTATGGATGCCTCCATAAAGGTGGCAGAAATTTGAGTGATTCTGAAAGGCTCTTCCAGGACAATTTGTCAATCCTCAACAAAGGAAGTGCCGTCAATGTCTTGAAGACAGATATTTCCCAATAGTAAATCACTTGCATGCTTTGAACAAAGAGGGAGACATTTTCTATTGAAGCTCTCATGTATAGCACCCATTCCTTGAACCCACTTGTTTTCGTGAAGAGGATCCACATTTAGACGGTTTTGCAGTAGACGTATTCTGTAAAGAGTGGTTTCAGTCTGCTGACAGAAATGAGCCAAGCAGGGGAAGGTAGATTCATTGGTTGCTAATCTGACCAATATGAGAGTTAAGGCGCCATCCACAGGCTTGGGATCAGAGAGGTTCTTATCCCCCATCATCTTCACTTCCTTCTCAGTTGGGAAGTGCAGTGCCTCTAGACCATGTGCATCTGTTACCCTCAGATCTTTGGTATAATGACTAATGGCCTGGCGCTTTGTAACCTCATGCTTCTCTGCCAATGTCAAGAAACATGAGAACCTCAAATGATAGGATACAATTGTCTTCACCATTTTGAAGTTACGACAGCAACAGAAAAACTTCAACCATCTCCTACCCACACCTGCATACCACTTTATTATATCGGCATCATCCAGACATATGAGCAATTTGATAGGCCTTGGCCTTCCCATTGCATTTGTAAACCCAGCTAGTTTGACAGCTCTTCTTACGAGCTGAATAGGGGCATTTACCCTCATTTTCAACTCTGTCAAATCGTCCACAGTTCTCTTAGCATATTTCCTCTCTTCTTCTTCTTCTGCTAGCCTTTCTTCTTCTTCTATGACCTTACTAGCTTGAACAGGCATCATATATTGATCAACCTTCTCCTGGAATTGGTCATAGGATTCTACTAGTTCAGCAGGCAATTGGTCCCTAATCCTCTTTAAGGACAAGAAATCACCTGTAGTGAGCATCCGGTGCCAATGCCAGCAATTTTCTCTTGACTTGAAATATTCCTGCACCACTTCATCTGCCCAATTGGCAAAGATTTCCCTGACCTCACGCTCGATGTGGAAGTCAAATTCAAATTCATGGCCGCATTTGAGCTTCTTAAAAAGATGGCTCAAGATCTTCAAGCCAAGGTTCTTCCGTCTAGTCTCACGAGCATTCTTCAATTCCAGAGCCTTTGCTGCCTTTCTTTTCAGATACTTCTTCTTAGCCCGAATAGCCTTCTCTGACATGGGCGGGTGAAGGACTGAAGGAGGAACTGCCTGAAGCTCCATTCCTAGAAAATTCATCTTCTCAGTGACAGCACTATGGATTGAGGTCTTCAAACTATCAACCTTGAGCTCCAATGTCTCCACTGAGAACTTCAAGATCCTATCTTTAATATCCATGGTAAGCAATTTTGAGCCAGAAGTGACCACCAATATCTCGTCCAGGTATCGCACTGCATAAACCCTAATTGGTTTGTGAAGAACATAAGAAATTCCAGCCTCTTCATTATCTACAAGGCCGGAAATCATGGGGTTTTCGTTTTGGATTTCGACACGGATATCTTGAATCTCCCTATCCAGGGCGTCGAAGTATATGTTGAGTATCGTAGCACTAAGACCACTTTCCTGTGGAAAACCACGGCCTAATTCGACTCCTCCGAGCTCGATGGCAATGGCCTCACAGTCAAAGAGGCGTTTGACGAGAGAAATTAGGGCAGGATCCTCGACCTTCTCCTCCAAAACAGCAGCCAGGCGACGGAGGTGGAGGGGACCGAAGGGCTGGCGACGGAGGACAACGCGAAACCACCATGTGGGATTTTGGACCCTGGCTTTAAGGTAACGGATGGCGGTGTGACGCCCAATGGATTCCCTTCCACCGTAGGCAAAGGTGGCAAAACGCTTCTCATAGACGACTTCGAGGGTCATCCTCACGGCCTCGACGACGACCTTGAGCTTGAGATTGGGGAGGGTGAGGGAGTCACCCTTCTTTCGCGAGGGGACAAGGATGGCGCAGTGAGCGGAGGGATCGAGGAGACCCTGGCGGAGCTCTTCGGCAAGGGCATCGACCGAGAAGTGCAAGGCAGCGGGGGAGGAGGGAGGGAGGGAAGGGTTGGAGCGAGAAAAGAGGCGACAGGCAGCGGCGGCGAGAACGGAGGGGGTGGCGATGACGGAAGGGAGAAGGTGGTGGAATTTCCCGGCGCGGTACTGGCGGTAAATGAGGGATTCGAGGTCGGACGGGGAGATGGGAAGAGGGATTTCGATTGGGAGTGGGGAAGGAGAGGACGAAAGGAATCGAAAGGAGGAAGGCAGAGACCTGATACTCCAAGATTTCAGCCCTAGAAGCATCGATCTTCGCGGGTGGCAGACCGGCGGAGGAGGCGGCGGCGGCGGACGGAGGCGTCAGTTTGGCAGTCCAACACACAGGTCCTGCTGCAGGACCTGACTATAAACAGGTTGATTTGGGTTCGACTTAAGTTTGCACAAACCCACACGAAACTCGTCTGGACTAGGGAAGTAGGATATCAAATAACGGCACGGTGTATGGACACGACACTGTACGATTTGTCCTGTTATAAATCATAGAGAATAAAATAAATAATAGGTAAACTGATGGGTAAAAATGAAAAACATTTTTTTCCGGTCAGAGAAATTAAAAACTTTACATGCCAATCGGATCTGCCGTTCTCCGTTATTTTATCGAACAAACGCTATCAAATCTAGAACAATCGACGCCGCTGCACGCCCTCGCTGCTCGTGAGAGAGAGGAGGTCTCATCGAGTTCCGACGAGGGGTTCTCTTCTTTCTCTTTTAGTTTATTTCTCTAATTCTGCCTTCTGCTATGTAGATCTGGGTTAACCGTGCCTCTTGCCGATTACTTTACGGCTTCTCGTTCGAAGTTCACAAGTTAGTCTGCGCTTAATACGATTATAACTTTGCAGTAAAACGCAGAGATTTTTATGGTTGATTTTGCGTGATGACGGAGAGGCACGATCTAGGGTGTTAGGGTTGAGTGTTGGTGTTAATTTGGTTTCGTGTGCAATCGATATATTAAGAGTTGCGCTGCGAGCGCAACAGTTTTAAGTTCAACCCTTTGCATTTCTTACTTTAATGAATTATTTAACGCATACTTTTATGGTGAAAATATTCATGCGAGTCTACAAGTAATTTCATATGTTACTTCTAGATTGAGATTCTCAATCAGTTACTTTGCATCATCACATTTTTTCTGGTGTTTGTTATTATTTTCACTGAACTCTATTCTACATGCTAATTACTGGGAATAAGTTCCATTCAGCTCTCCCTAAACTTGACAGCATGTCTAGAACAGGATAAATTGGATATATTTTATTTTAGGTTACTCAACCTGAAGAGTGAAGACTAGTAAGTATTAGTCTAAGCAAGGATAATAATATGTTTTGGAACCACTTTATTATGCATAAGGGCTTCTATTAATTTATGCTGCCATTAATGATGTGTCGTTTTTCCTCCTGAAAATGACGAGATTGAGAAGATGCTGATTTTCAGTTTTTTGTAACGTAAACTATACCCTTACTAAAGGTTCATTTAAGGCTAACCTTAATTTCTAAGGGGAGCATTTGTGAGTAACAAATGTGGAAAAAAGGCATGGTGTAAGGGTATTTATTAAATTCTTTGGCGATGTCATATCTTTGAAGCCTTTAGAAAGCAACTTTTTAGTTGAAACATGAAGAAGCAATTGTAGTGCACTTCATCAACAATATTTCTATAATTTACACAAAAACTGCTGGATTATTAGTGTCATCATCAGATCATATGATTATTATTATTTTTCCTGCTGAACTATGAAACAAGAAGCTAGCTTATGTTTACCAAATAAGAGTACAAGAACTATTATAGATATAGGTAATGTCCAACAACAAATCTATCATCGACATCTGTAATGGATCCTAATCATTAACATGAATACAACAATCAAACTACTAGAAAATGCAACACCAACTAAATCAAACTTCTAGAATGGGAGCCTCTTGCAAATCAAGTTAAGGTTGCGTACAATAGATCCTTCCCCGAGATCCCGCATTAGCGGGGGCTTCATGCACTAGGCTGCTCTTTTTTATATCAACTATCAATCAGAACAATGATGAAAATACTAAATATGATGTAACTTCTCATGCTCCCAAACAACCAATTGAATGTGATTGAACAAAACATGGTGTGTGACTTGGCATTACATTTCAAAATTCTATGTTCTAGTTCATTGGTTAGATTGGTCTAAATTTTAATAGGTCTACAGAAAATCAATTAAAGTTAGTTCATTTTATAAAGTGGTAAGAAAATGTAAAATATGATTAAGAATTATATGGACTTGTTTAAATATATTTATGCTCCAAAGTTCTAAAATTATTTGCATGGCGTACATACAACAATTTTATTATTCTAAATTCCATTGCATTGGGTGACCGTTGTACTGGTTTTGATTTGGTAAAATATGGAAGTAAACCCCCTCCCTTTATATTAATTATTTTTCACAATTTTGAGATTTTTTAGTGTTTATACTAGTTTATATTTCCTATGAGTTTGTTCTTTAACAAGGACAAACCTAGTTGTTCATGGAAAATATAGTTATTTTGCTTTCTCTTTCCCATTTCTCTGCTACAAGTTTATTATGCTTTTTTTTCTTTTATTGTTGTATTCTTTGACAAGAGTAGACAATTTCATTTGTCTGGTTGATTTTGTATTTCTTTTAATTCAAGTGCTGGAATACAACATGATTACATTGTGCCTTACATGTTCATATTGCCCTTTTAAGTCACTTTTTTTTTGCACAAGGTTTCATTTATCTTGGTTTCTCAATAGTTATGTGATGCCATAAAGTATTTCTACTTGAATTTTTATCCATTTTTCTAAAAGAAGAGTTACATGATTGGTAGCCAAACATTTGTGTGCTCAATTCAAGTATAACAAAAAAAGATAGTTCAAACTATTTACGGATGGCTACACGATCCTATTCTATCATTTGGCTCGATGCAAGGTTTTATAGCTAGTAATATCTAAATATTATAGTTTATTTTAAATTATCTTTAATATAAGTTTGTTTAGTCTCTCTATCTCTTCAACCTTGAATTGCTTTGACTTGTCTAATTGGAAAATCTATTAGTCATACTTATTATTTTCAATTTATCTTAATCTATTTCCTTTTGCTTTATCTACTATTTGCACTACACCTAATTGGTTTTTGATAGTACACGTACATGTTTATACTTGGTTGCCCAATATATTGACTGTAAGAGATGGCTAACTCACTTAGTCTAACAAGTGTTTTCTTTTAGCATATGAGAAACAAGGAATATCACACAAGAATTTATAACTCCTATCCATTTTAATTATCTAGTTTGGGGGGTGAGAGGAGTTAGTAGAGAGAAGAAACCTGGCTTTTCTTCCCCATTTATTATGTTTAATTTTTAATGGCACATTATATCCTTTTGCATGAAGCGCCATCATGTTAGCCAAGTTGGGACAAATTTGTTACACTTTTCATGGTCGAGAAGTAAGACAGTTTTTTTCCCTTTTTTTAGTTTGGGTATCCATTTGATACTCCCTATAAGTTTGAACTCCATTATGAGATTTTTATTTTCTTCATTGTCCTTAGGAGTTCATGAGAAAAAAATTTCTTCTATTTTCATACATTCACCTTTTCGTTTCTTTTGGTAATCATACATTCAGCTCAATTAGTCATTCTATTGAACTGAGATTATTCATTTTCTGAGAATTTTCTTAAAAGTTTTAAGTTGCAATATTTTTTCAAAAGTAAAGACTCTTCAATGTTGGCATGGAGGTTCCCACAAATGACCAGGATCTGTGCTGATCCTGTATGCAAATCAGTATTTGTAAGAAATTCACCCAACACTCGCTGTTCTTGTATCACTAGTACACTTTTCCAAAATCATAATCAACAAATTGAAATGAATGTGAAAAACAATCAGATAAAAAACCAAATTGTCATTTTTAACAGCTATTCTGAATTTCTACTCTCTTTCATCCCAACAGACTTTTTATAATTTAAATCCTGAAAGTGCCCTTCACTTTGAATTAGAAATTCATTTAGGAATTTCTGTACTATTGCATTGTGTGCTTACAAAAGAAGGTTATCTTAATTGATCGTATATTTGCCATGACATCAGTTTTTTTCTAGCTTTTTGAGTATATTGCACTGACATGAACTTTTGTGTGGCTATCATGTACCTTCTACATTGTCATCAATTACCAGTACCAGATATTGAGTGTTAAAATGTGAAACTTTGTTTGAAAATTTTTGAAGTGGTGTAGTCTCTTTGGTATTGGGTTGTCAAATTTGACATTCTAAGGAATCAGATATCCCAGTCAGTGTGTTAAAGATTTAAGGTTCATTACTCAAAATAATAAATGTGAAGACTTTCATGAAACATGTGTGGATCAAATAACCGACTTAGAGCATCTGATTCTAATGTTTGCATTGCAAAACATATTTTTGTCTTGCTGTGCATGTTATTTAACATGATTCATAGTATGCTATAGTATTTGGGTTTAAGTTTATTATCTCAGGTGCATTTGTTTCTTAGCATTCGACCTTTCTTACAAGATACATATTGTTGTTTAGGTGAAGATACAATGGGCTAGGTACTTTATTTTTTTGTTTTTTGGCCATTCATATAGCCTATGCTTTATTTGGAAACAAGGATTGCAGCATTGTTGGTGTGATTCTCTTCTTTCTGTAACAGTTTCCTATATGATGAGATATCTTTCTGTAACAGTATCTGACATGAGTATATGTTTCGGTGTCAGTGTCCTGACTCCTCACCTTAATTTTATATTTGTTTTTTTACTTTTGGTGTCTGAATCAGAGTATTGGGCGCCTCACATTGATACAAGGTAGATGAAGAGGGATATCATTCATAAATGTGACTGTTTGGCTATGAGATATTTTTTATGTAGTTTTGGACAATCAAACTCTTTGTTGTTTGTTTCAGTGCTCCAAAGGATTCAAAAGGACACCTCAATTGTGTGTCTTAGTGTAAGAAAGAAGCAGTACCAACTTGTTATAGTTCCCAATATACTTTCAAAATACTATAGTACTATAGTTTATGTACTTTCACTTGTGCTTTATGGATTAAACCAGTAAGAAGCCTTCATATGATTTCAGATGGTTAGTTGCTTCCCAGTCACCTCTCCTGTCTGCTTTCTTGTATTCAACTTATTGTTTTATTTGTGGATCACATATGTTGGTCAATGAAAATTTACTTCGATCTTTAGATATACAAAGCACTTTATTAGGATTTAGTACACCATGAACTAGCTCAAGGGGTATATTTAACATGTATAAATTGGAAACTTTGTATTTCTACATCAAAGCTTTGTCCTTAGTAGTTAGATTGTCAATTAACCCTGTTTGTTTGTGCCCTCAGTTTCGTTAGCTTCTTGTTTCAGATCTTTGAAGCTCGCGAGAGGAATATATGGCTGCCCATAAAGTTGCACATGCTACACTGAAAGGCCCTAGTGTGGTCAAGGAGATCTGTATTGGCTGGACACTGGGACTGTTGGCTGGTGGCCTCTGGAAGATGCACCACTGGAACGAGCAGAGGAAAACAAGAGCTTTCTACGATATGCTGGAGAAGGGGGAAATTAGCGTAGTTGCTTTAGAAGAGTAATCATATAATCGATCCTATCCAGTGGGATAAAATTTGGTGGCTGTTATTTCAGAAGACATCTATTTTGCTTTCAGTATCAGAAAAATAAAGACCTGCATCCTTGTCTCGGAAGGTTCTGCCCTATGATCGCACTTGTTAGTCTTGGATTCAAATAATCTTGGAAAATGTTAGCAAACAATAGTTATGCTACGGTCCAATTCTAAGAATATTATGTTTGATTCATAACATGAGCAAGGTCGAAATAATTTTCATTGTTATTAATTTGTATGCTTACAGTGTCTATCCAGGTTTTGTTGTTCCACTCCCTCCTGAATAAATAAAGCTGAAACATGCCCTTTTAATGTGTTTCCCCTCAAGACTATTGACCGTATACTAGTGAACAAGCGGTCACCTTGCCTGCATGTCTAGCGAACATGCCCTTTTAATTTCTACGTGGGCCACACAAGTCTAAAAGTGCGATCTCCCGTCATGATAAATTCATCTTGCTCTCGAGGAAAACAAACAAACAACAATGCTATCCTCACCGCGTTTGAAAAACGCAACCCCAAACAATCTGCAACATTGAAAGAAAGAAAGTAGTCTTTACTTGCAACAAGACAAGACTACAGTGTTCATTTTGGAAACAATACATAACATCATATAAGATTAACTCACAAATTATTATTGCACGATAACAACACACAAATGCCATTTTTTTCCTTGGCAAATGGTAACCAAAGCAAAACATTTGAAAAAGACAGCTAGCGTGCGTACGGATACACCATTAAAATAAAAGCTTACGTAGATATAGTTAATTTTTATTATATAATCTTCCTTGGATTAATCGTCTCATCATGAGGATGGCAGTTCTTCCAGCCCTACCTCCTCTATGACGCTTCCGTGGCCGAAGTGATGAAGCCCCTGCACCTTCTCGCAGCATTTGCAGGGCCTCATCACTGCCGGCGGCGGCGGCGGCGGCTGATGCCCCCCGGCGTGCGTGGACTTCCTCGCGACGATGACCGAGTTGATGACCTCGTCGTCGGGGTGGTGCACCGTCAGCACCTCGAAGCCCTTGAGGTCCTCCGCCGGGTCCACCACCGGGTAGAGGAACGCGCGCGCCCCGTGGGCGCTCCGCGCCACGAGGAAGGCGCCCGGCGCCATGTGGCGCGCCAGGTGCTCCACCACCCGCACCTTCTCCTCGCGTTCGACGCCTACCAGCGCCGCCAGGAACACCACGTCGTACCCCCGCAGCGCCTGCGTCACGCACATCACGTCCGCCGTGTGAAACGCCAGCCGCGCTGCCAGGTCGCCGCCCCCTCGCACCAGGCGACGCGCCCGCTCGTTGGCCGCCGCATCGATGTCATAATTGTCGATCTGCGCGGCGGCCGGCATGTGTTGAGCGGCGAGCACGATGGAGCTCAGCGGCAGGGGCCCGGAGCCGACGAAGGCCACGCGGGTGGGCGCCGGGGCGTGCCGCGCCAAGAGCGTGTACTCGAGGTGGCTCAGCTTGAGGTAGTTGTTGTAGTACGGAAAAAGTTGCAAGTGGTCGAGCGGATTCTCGAAGGAGGCCAACAGGTCGGAGTAATGGCACTCCATGAGGCCCTCTGCCTGGCCGCACAGCTTGATGAGCTTGGCCCTCATGGCCTGCACCTCCAAGCTCAACTTGGACACATCAATGGCCACGACAGGGATGCACGCGTGGACCAGCTCAGTGAAGAGCGCGTCCACCTCCTTGGATGGGCTCAGGTTGCTGAGCTTGGAGATCCTGCCATAGATCTCCGAGATCCTCAGAACAAGCACCAACTCTTCTTGGCCACTCTCTCCCATTGAAGAACTCTCGTCGATGACTAGATATTCAAAGGCAGCCAGAGCTAGACGCCACACTCCCCAATGCCAGACGGGGCTCTGTTATATATTGTGAGCCCGGGGAAGGGGGACGTTGATTGTGGATGGAAATTACAGAGGAGGAGGTGCGTATTTCTCTTTTTTATAATCAAACTATACACATCGATCATACCACAGAAAATCTAATAACGTTTGGCAACTAACTCTATCAACCGTGCCTCTTTTCTTTCCTTCTCCGTTTCTTCTTCTGAAAAAGACAGATAGAGGAAGAACCAACAAAAAAGACAACGTAGGATTCCATTGACTCCGTTGTTTTCACACGGGGCGTGACGAAGACACCCTTTGGCAAGGAAGGAAACCACGGGGGTATTTCGGTAAGATCAGATTGTAGTCGAATCGGTTTATGCTTTATGACTTTCTGATATTGTAAAGTTATTGCATCAATTTTATTCCATTATATTAATCCATCAAAATAACTTGTCAAATAATATATATATATATATATGTATCCATGATTCATGCATTGGATGGATGCGTTCCTTTATAAAATATACAATATAGTAAATGTAAATAAAAATTAGGATGAAGATCCACTTCGCCCGGGCTAATCTAGTGAATATCTCTTTCTGTGACACTTGTCATAGATGAATTTTGCACTGGATCTACTCCTTGATAAAAATAATAAAAATAAAGATGTTTGATTTAACTAAATAAACACAATAATTAGCTGCGAATAAAACCTAGCTTCTTGCATCAGAGGTTTTGTGCTCGGGAATATATTGAGTTCACACTGCACAAAGTATGTAAGAATGCATGCGTGAGGTTTAGCTTTTTAATTAATTAAATGCTCGAACACTACGGATAAACTGGGCCGGGTGTCGATCGACGTTGTGTGCCATAATCATTGATTCATTCACTTCATGGAGGAGTAACGACAGAAATAGTTTTCCCTGTTCTTGATCAAACAATGGCAGAAGGTGCATGGTTCCTTTATGATGGTGGGCGGTGGCCATTCCACCTAAAATCTGTGGTCAAGTGGCACCCTGCGTCGGAATATATAGCAGCACTGTTCGTAGTCAAATTCCGGCACTATCTTGCAGAGGAGAACAACCTTCTTTTGCGACTACTCGACGCATGCAGAGAGATGGACAGACAGGCACGTACAGATCCCTCGTTGACTCCTGTCGTTCCCACGTGCCGTTCTTGAAAGCCTCGGAAAAGCAATGGCAGAGGGCCGACGATGCTCGCTGCGACTCACTTACAGCCAATCAATTCGATGCCGATAACATTGAGAATTAATGCTCTCGAATTAAAGATGTCTTGTTTGGAAAAAAGATAAGCCCTGCAGAAAGAGTACTTGTGGAAGGTCGTCACTGTGCATGATTGGTGCCGCAGAGCTTCTGAAGTTCTGATCATCTCATGGCTCTTCAAGGAGACTCAAAGAAGGTCTCACGGTTATAGTGTAATGCTAAGATGTTTTGGTAGTTAATTAGATATTAACGTTGGGATTTTTAATTATCACATTGCGGATTAATTTCCTCTTTAAAATAACTCTGAAACGTTAGCAGTGAGGTGATACATCTTTGTACCTTTTGATTTAAATTTATAATTGATGAAAAATTTTTATAGTACTAAATTAATAACCTTTGAGATTAATCAATTCAAAAAATCAGATACTTGAATTACTATAAAAAAATAAAAATCAAGAAGATATTATTTTTTAAAGAATCATTAAAAAAACATCCCATTTTGATTTTTTTTATTAAAAGAGTATTTCATCCTCATGTAAAATGACATCACTATTCTTCCAGTATTGTTCTTATTATTATTCCGTCTAGATTTTCTATTTAAATTCTGAATTGATCGACTGTGTTATAACAGTTATAAAATCGTAGCTACTACACAGTTGTAGTAGGTATGAAATTTGGAACTACTATAATAAAGAGAAATAATTTTAAATTAAATAAAGAAGATTAAAATTCTTATAGTCTAAGACTGAGCCATTATGGGTAACTAAATGTAACTATTTGAGTGAGTTTCAATTTGATATATTGTGTGTCTCTTGATTCGATTTGAGATTAAAATTATGATATCTTAAAGTTTACCTAATATTCATAGTTGTGACAACTACAAAATTGTAGCTATTACAACACACCTGATCAATTCAAGATTTAGACAAAAAATATAAAAGAGATAAAAATACAAATATTATAATGAAGGGTACTTAGGTAATTACACAATAGGTGGGACGTCATTTTAATAAAAGAAATCAAAGTGAGATACCCCCTTCATCAATATTCAATGTAGATTAGAAGCATGCTTACAGGCATAATCGGAAGTTGATACTCAAATGATAGAATTACTACAACCTAGATCTCAGGAGCTTAAAAAGAGATTTTTTAAAAATAATTTAGGCATTTGGGGGCTTAGCCCAATCTTTTATTTTGTTTATCGAATAAACTCTAAGTTAAAAGTTCACCTCTAAAATATCCAATTATACTTCTTTTATTATTTTTAAAATTATTTTATTATTGCAATTATACGTTTTAAGAAAAGGATATTTGGTGGAAATAAGAAGATTTTATTGACTTTAATGCCGGTCAATAATTAAAAAGGAAAGATATTGTTTTTTTTTATAAAAAGAAATAGAGAAAGATTATAGTTATTTTTAATGGATAATCTATTCAAATAGTTGTCTGTTGATAATGATTTTAACTATGGAAAACTATATAGTTTTAATTTTAAAAATCATTTAGTTTGGTACTTTAATTTTAAAATTATTTTTACTTATTTGTTGCCAAAAGTATTTTCAATGATATAAATTAATAGAATTAGATCACGAAGATTTAATTTATATAAGAAAGGTAGGATCTCAAACTCCTACCTTATATCATTAATTTAATCATAGTATAATCAGTTTATATTATTAATTTAATCATATTACTTAACGAGATTTTATTATTATACAACTCTTAAAAAAACAAATATTTAGTTACAAATACAAAAGTCAACACCCCATAAAAAATGTCAACCATAATAGTAGAAAAAGTCAATATCGTTTAATGTCATCCTAAAATTGTCACCCTAAAATTGTCTGTTTCTCAACCACACTCAAGCCATTGCTTTCCCGTTGAAAATATTTTAAATTTGATTTACACTGAATAAAAGTTTTAAATTATGATTTAATTATTATTTCTTAAGAACGACGATAGTTCCATCTCTTTTTATATAATTATGTTGCCAAATTATTTATGAGATAATTGAAATAGTTTGCGGGGTCGAATTGATATTTTAAAACAAAATTAGAATTTTAGGATTAAAATGAGAAAAACATGAGTAAAGGGGGCAAAAAGAGAAGTGCGGGAGAGTCGCACATGGACATTCTCCTTCCTTTACCATCTCCCTCTCTCTCTCTCTCTCTCGTACGGTCCGCTGTCCCTGTTGCCGTCGTTCTTCCGCACCTCGTTCACTCTCCCTTTCTTGCCAGCCTGAAGAAGCTCGACGCCCTCTGTTTATCCTCTTATTTCTGCGAAGGAGACACTCTCTTCTGATGCAGCCATGGAGAGGCCCAGGGGGTTTACCAGGAGCTTCTCGATTAAGCCCGCCAGGCTTCTACTCCTCTCCTCCGCCATCTCCTCCTCTCTCCTCTTCTGCGTCTATTTTTCCTTCTGGCTCCTCGACGCAACCCCTCCTCATCGTTCACCGCACTATGCCCGCGTCAAGACTGTGAAGCATAGTCCTCTGGCTGAAATCCCTATTCCTGGGGATGCTTTCGTGACGGTGGTCAGTGACCCCTTTTGGGAAGTTCCGGATGCTGGAGTTTTGGAGAAAGATGAGATCTTTGACGGGGAACGAATTAGTGAAAGGAGCGACTTTGATTTGGTAGGGAATAGTTCGAATGTTGTTTCGAAGCATATGCTCTTCAGCGCCGCTGTTGATTCTGGCGGAAATCCAAGTGCGTTGGAAGACTGGAGCAGTGCTGATTTAACCGACGAAGATGAAAATGAAGATGCAGCACCTGTAGGTATTTTGGGGGAAAACAGTGAGTTTGGTGATAGAGTAATAGAAAAGGAGGAATTTGAGGCAGATACTGTGAGAAGCAACATTAGTTCTTTTGTTGAGGGCAAAGTTTCTCTGGTGGACAAAGACAAAGGCTTCAGTTGTGATGTTTTCGATGGAAGATGGGTTTTCGATGAGAGCTATCCTCTCTATGCGAGCAACTCGTGCCCCTTTGTAGATGAAGGGTTCAGTTGCGAGGCTAACGGGAGGATGGATAACGATTACATGAAATGGAGGTGGCAGCCTAATGGATGCAGCATTCCAAGGTACTTGTTGATTTTAACTTTATGCTGTGTATGCTTGGGTCTGAAAATTATATGTCGAATGTATCGTGATGCGTTTGTTTGATTATATTTAGGTTCAACCCTGTGAAAATGCTAGAATTAATCAGAGGGAAAAGATTAGTTTTTGTTGGAGATTCAATTAATAGAAACCAGTGGGAATCAATGCTATGTATGCTACGAACAGCTCTTTCTGATCCTAGCAGAGTATACGAAGCTCGCGGGCAGAGGATAACAAAGAATAGGGGAAACTACAGGTTTAACTTTCCAGTATGCATCTGGACCTGGACATCTTTTGGCCTCATTAATATGGGAGTCAATAATTTTTTGAGAGGGGCTTTTGCAGGACTATGATTGTAGCATTGAATATTATGTCAGTCACCATTTGGTCCGAGAGAGCACAGCAAGAGTAGGAAAGAGGCGCGTGGCTACGCTTCGACTTGATACTCTAGACAGGAGTTCATCCAAATGGAGAGGAGCAGATATCCTTGTTTTTAACAGCGCTCATTGGTGGTCACACCACAAAACTAAAGCTGGGTAAGTGTGCCTTTAGAGCTTCTGTCAATTTAGTATGTGATTGGAAGACTCTGCTTAGTCTTTTTTTTCCCCTTGATGATGATTATTGCAAGGTGGTTTGTTAAGCAAAAACTGGTGTTGCTACTATTTTGTTAGGTGAAAACAGGAACACAAGTTTAAGAGGTATCTTAAACCCAAACTTACATGAATGACACTAGAATTTATTTGAAAGAACCTCTTATGAGTCTAAAATATTACTGTGAAACGTAGACTAATAGCACTTAATGTGTTGTCATCCTTCTCATTTTACTCTAGATACACAAATGTTTGAGTGGGGTTAACAAATCAAAGATTTAAGATATTCTACATGGATTAAGAGCCTAATAATAAATCACAAAATGGTCAGGTTGCTAGTGGAAGAGGTTATTACAGTTTGCTGGGATGGAACAATCAAGGGAAGGGGGTGCAGTGAAAGTTGTGTCTCATAGGCAGCAGGCCATAATGGAGGTCCAATGGAGTCTAAAGGGGATTCAGGCGACATAGGTTTGGAAGGTGAATCTAGAGTTGTAGAGGGAGAAGGTCGACAAGTGGAGTCGTCGAGGACAAAAGAAAGAAGGCACATGGATAATGGAGGATATCAATGAAAGGAGGGTGGGCAGAGATATGGATGATAGGGTAAAGAGCTATGGGTATAGGATGCTGGAATAAGTAGGGAAGATGAAAGATGTACGGGTAGGGATGAAGATTAGACAAAGGAAAGGAAGAATTTACAAATGGTTAGGAAATATACAAATAGAGATGACGTTCGGTGGGAGGGAAAGGAGCAGACATGTGAAAGAGGAAAACTGGACAGAAAGAGAGCCTCAAGCAAAACAGGGTGATTATGAATGATTTAAACTAAAATTTGATTGATATACAATAATTCAAACCTTTTTTTAATGTGCAGTGTGAATCACCAGTGGGGCAAATTGATCCAATAAGTTTATTTTGCCTATGTCCCTGATTCATTCCTTATTGTTTGGTTCTTATGATTTTCCATGAATCCATTCTTCCAATCCTTGCTGAATTATAGTATTCCTACCATCTAGACTTTTTGTTGAAACTCTTGATTCAATAAGAGAAATCTTAAAGACCCACCCCAAAACCACTGTAGAAACTCCCATGCAGGTGCCAAGGGAACATGTCAATCTTGAAAAGATTGAAAGTAATTGATTTTGAGCCAGTTCCACAAGCCAAAGACCAAAGAACAATTCAATTACATCAAGAAGGATCTTGTAAAATATTTATAGCATCATTCTAAGCCTTATGCTTTGTTTGGTTCATGAAATTGAATTGATAAATAATATAATATAGTTAATCCTGGAGAAAGGAATAGGAATATGTTTTTCTTAGTTTGACTCTTGGAATGAAATAGATTGTTCATTTTCATTCCTATGTTTGGTTTGAGCAATCTTATAATTGTTGGCAAGGAATAAGTCTCAACAATGACAAGATATCCCTCTAAGTAATAGATAACAACTTCTCAGCTTCTTAAGCCCTCCTGATTCGTTGGTCAACCCAACCCATCAGCTCACCATCCTGTTTGACCATGACCCGCCCAACTCATCCAATATTTCCAGCCCTCTCAGCTTGCCAGGCTGGCCCAATCCATCTGCCCGACCCATCCAAACTATGTTAAAAAGATCTTTGAGAATAGAATAGTATGTGTATCTTGCAATGGAGTAAGGAATAGCGAAGAAGGACGAGATTAAAGAATAATAATTCCATGTGAATTGGTATGTGCCGAGTTTAATTTTAAAACTAAAGATAGAAATACTGTTGCTACAAGAATTCATATACGAGGAAGAGAATATTCCTGTGAAGCTAACACACTGTTAGTTTTGTGTCTCAAGTAACCAATCACCAATGTGATTTCTCTGAGACTTCTCATGTACCACTTTTTTTTTTTTTTTGCTTCAAAGACTGCAATCATACTGGTACTAGGGGTCCTTTTCTGATATGTTAAGATTTTTGGAGTTTTGCAAGCATACAAATACAAGAGGCCCCTTTGCACCCAACTCAAGTATAAATAAAGACTCTAGCCACACCATAACGCATGTTTACTAATTAATCTGGCCTTGTTCTGAAGGCTACATAAAATATTAAATTGTAAACAATCCTGTCTAAACCGTTGGGGTTCACTCTTGAAGTGAAAATGTTAGAGATTTTTATGAAATATTATAATATCTGTGAAGTGCTACTCAGCTATTAGGAAGGCATCTATTGGTCGTTGTTAGAAAACTTTAACAAAACAAATCAAATGAACAGAATATATTCCATAAACACTTGAATCATTTCATGACCCAACAAAATAATTTAATTGACATCCTCACCATAGTACCTCAGAAACTGTTATCAGGGACGCAAATTCAAATATCCAAACTTTAGATATTTTCTACCTTGCAGATTCTTCTCATATACCATTAATACCTATCAGCTTTGGATAAGAGAAATGTTCCTTGGTCAATCAAATGCCTAGGGTTTTCCCCTTCTTAAGCGCCCATCAAAGTCACCAGTATGAATAAAGATTACCAGAAGAAAGATTTTCACCACACTATAATTTACCAGAAGAAAGATTTTAACTACTCTATACTTTCTCTGTAAATAAAAAGGTATAACAAACATTCCCTTCAAAATTCAGATATGCTTCTAAAGTCATTTGCCTTATGAAAGTTCATTTGGATCCTTTATTTTTTTATGCATTGGAGAATGTTCAGCTTGATCCATAACATTTTTTCTGCAAAGCTTACCATGATAACTTATTTGTAGGACTTGCACAGAATTTTGATGCATTATGCTGCGGACATCTAGACATACTTTTAGTTGTCCTTATGTTTAATGTAGCATTGTAATTCTTACAAATATTTTAAATTTTGCGACACATTTATCTATATTCTGCCCGTCTTTATTTAAAGGTATGTTTGTCAGATGAGTAAAGGATTTGAAGAAACATCATTCTTCACTTGTTTCTACTGCACTAAGATTTTCATGACAAACGCAGAATATCCATTCTTATTGAATCTCTTAAAACTTAACTCACATTTACTGGTTCTTGACAGTGTGAATTACTACCAGGAAGGAAACCTAGTGCATCCCCGCCTTGATGTTTCCACTGCATTCAGAAAAGCTTTATCAACTTGGGCAATGTGGGTTGATCAGCATTTCATTCCCAGCAAAACTCAGGTCTTCTTCAGAAGTTCAGCACCGTCGCATTTCAGGTACAGACATCAAAAGCTATGGTACAAGCAATGTTTTTGGTTTTTTTGCATACAATAACATCATGGCCTCTGTTATTGTTAATATAAAACACATTAGGATTTAACACAGAGGTATTGTTTTAATTATATTATCTGTTATATACAAAACTTAGTTTATAGCCTCTGTCACACAGTGGTGGCGAATGGAATTCAGGAGGCCACTGCAAAGAGAGCATCCGTCCGCTGAATGAGACCTTTGTCAGAGTTCCTGAGAAAAATATTATCTTGGAGGAAATTGTAAGGAAAATGAAAACACCTGTAACTATTCTCAACATCACTAATCTATCCGGACTTCGAATTGATGGTCATCCATCTATTTATGGGAGAACCCATGTTAGAGGACCTCCGATCGGCATTCAAGATTGCAGCCATTGGTGTCTTCCTGGGGTCCCTGATACATGGAATGAGTTACTCTATTTCCATTTGTTATTAAGACATAAGCCAACATTTACAAGCTGAGTATATCACTCAAACAGTTTCAATGACACCATCCTCAATTGACCAGCGTGCAGCAAGATTATTGAATTTTTCCAGGAGATTATAATTTGTGAAAAAAATCACATGTTTCTATTGTTTGTAATTATGCACAATGTAGCAAATTGCATTGCAGTATTTGAAATGAAATGGTGTTCTGTTCTGTTCTTTATTTATCATGCACATTGTTCTTTATTTGTCATGCCCAAGTGTCCCGGCAATGGAAATTTTTTAACACATTATCCGTTCATGAGTTGACTTAATCAAAAAGGATACTGTCAACAGAAGTGCCAACCCTGGCTAGCTATTCCGATCTGCACCTCGTCCATCCCAAGTTTGACCAGTTCTCCTGCTCAATTATCTCCCGCCAACCAACCAATAATAACCGCTTTCCCGCCTTTCATTCTATTCCTCCCGCCTCTGAGTCTGAGCCTCCTCGTCTTCCTCGTTTCCCAACCAAAAATTCACAACAACGGAGAGAGAACGCAGAGAGGCTAATCAAAAGTTCCTCTCTCTCTCTCTGTTGCCCTCCTAATTCTTCTCCCTTCACATGGACTGATCTATTCCGATACCATTCACTTCCTGTTTGGAGAACAAACGCCATGAAATCCTTCGGTTGCCTCCCTTTACTGCATTTTTGCGTTCTACTTTTTCCATTTGTCGCCGCCGACAGCGCTTATGTTCCCTCCGATCAGATCCTCCTCGACTGCGGCTCCTCCTCGGAGGCTGTCGACGGCGACGGCCGCAAATGGCTGGCCGACTCCACCTCCACGTCCACGCTCACGTCCAAGAACTCGAACCCCGCCACCGCCGCAAATTATTTATTTTTATTCTAGTAATAATTTTAATTTTATTTTGATAATGCTCTCTCGTTTTTTATTGGATATACTATTTTATTATGTTTTTTGTGGGTAAAATTTGAAGGCAGACGATTTGGGAGGACATTTTTGCAACTTTGCGCAAGAAAATTCTAGGACTAATTCCTCACTCTAGCCCAAAGGAGAGAAAGATCTCGGCGGAGAGAGAAGCGAGCGAGGAGGGGAGCAGTCGTCTACTCGTCTTCCAGTTCACGGCATGTCGTCTTCCTTGGACAGCTTCGGCATCGATGGTGATGACATCTCTGCTTCGGTAGCAGGAGGATCCGGAATCGCCCGCCCCTTCGATGATGGCTATCTGGGCTACGACCCCCGCCTCCCCTCCCAGCGCTTCGACGCGTTCTCCACCTTCTCCCCCTCCGACGACGCCGACCACTCCGTCGATCACCTACAACCGGGCTCCCAAGGCTTCCCCGCCGATGTAGCCGCCAGCGCAGGCTTCGGACTCCAGCCCGAAGACGTCCCCATCCACCACCACCCGGCCTTTGGAGGCGGCGGTGACAGTATCCCCCCTTCCCCCGAAGGTTATGGCTTCTCCGCGGAGACGGCCCCTTTTGCCAACGGAATGTCATACGGAGTCGAGAACGGCGAGATCTTCACTTCGGATGGACCGATTCTTCCAGATCCGGACGAGATGCAGCACGAGGAGGGTTTCATCCTAAGGGAGTGGCGCCGGTAAGTCAGTTTTCTTCTAGATCTAGCCAAACTTTGTTTCACTTCTACTTGTTTCATGGCGATTAGTTTCCTGAGGTCGTTTATAATTATTCCGATGTTCATAGATCGGTTCTTTTGATGAATAGATCTAGTATGCTGCTACTTGTATTTTAATTTTTGATGCGATTCTCTGGATTCTTTATATCTTACTAGAGTGGATCTCCATAACTCCGTTATTATTATGTGATTGAAGGATGCTGTGATATATCGTGTCAATTACTTGCTTAATTTAGTTCTATGTTATTCTTCCTGGCTTATGCTTGCCGGTGTACTTTTTTGTCGATATGGCCATAAAACATATCTGTACAACTATAAACGTTCTGTATAACGAGTGAGCTACAATCCAATATGTTTAATTACTTTTCCCAGATTTCCCCATGGTACGATGAGATTGATACAATATTTTATCAAGCATATGCAACACCGGTCCGATCCTGGTAACCTGGATGAAATTATAGGGAAACAATCAAGTTAGCAAACTGAAGTTATTTGTGATCAAAACATAAGTTATCTGTTTTCCCTAGTTTCTGGTATGAACGTTTTCTAAGGTTAATTGTGTCCATAATACAGATGGGAACATGAGTTATTAACATGGCTCAGTTGATTTGGAGTTATATATGACATCAAGGATAATCTTTAACTTCTCTTATGCGCATATTTGCTTTTGAGTGTTCCAACGTTCAAGCGTAGTTGTGTAGGGTGTGGACTGTGGAGACTAAATTTATTCTACTTTCTAACTTTTGGAGGAAAAGTTGGGTTTTTTAATTGATCCACTCTCATTTTGAGTCTGGTCACCAGCTGATTACAGCAACAACACCTTTGCTACAGAACAAAACAAGAAACTATTGCTCAACACTTGGAGAAAGTTCGGGTTCATAGTATTGTAAAATCAAGTGCAGTTGCCAGACTGATAAGGATTTATTATTATATGCTCTTTGGTTCATTATTATGAAATATTTAAGGATTAATTATTATGATCTGCTTCAAATGTAACCTAGACGTGAATAAATTGTGACATTTGATACCTAAGTATGGTTGGTTGGTTGAACATTGGCAGCCAGTTGTTCTCTGCCGATATTTTGACAGAACGCTGCAAAAAACATGATGGGATTTCAAAGATGAATTGTAGAGACAAACGAAGAGTAACTGTTGGTCAAACATTGTATTTTATGGCATTTGACACACTAGGCACTTATGATTCTCTACAGCACTTGTGATGTTTAAGGTTTTCATTCTTCTCTATCACTGTCATGGAAGTGGGGAAGCAGATCGAAAAGGAGGGATTTTAGTGTTAAGAAATTTAGTGAAACCATAGTTGCAATTGTGATCTTCAAAGAAAAATTAGATATCCTGAGTTTCTTTTTTAATCACTGTTTGAAATTAAAATGGGCTTTCCCTGATTATAAAGCTAAAAAAATGCTTGTTAACAATTTGATTATACACCAACATGAGCATTCAAGTCATTGACAAAGAAGAATGGCAGGCAATTAGATGTTCACTTGTTGATTGAACTTTTCAATTTCATGTTGTTCAAGGGTACTTGAAAACTGGTACTTTTTGATGGTTGTCTAATTTTTATTTTATATGGAATTAATTTTCATAGCAACTATGTGACCAATAATGTAATAGTATAAAATAATCTCTCTAGAAGTTATGCAGTGAAATTTCCTGTTAGAGTTTTTAAGTACAGTAACACTAAAAATAGGCTGCCCATGACTTTTCTCTCAATTCTGTCTAGAGTATTGGGTATGTATCTCCAGCCTTTTTTACATATGACTTGAAGTAGCCTTTATTTTATTACATATTTCTTCAGTCATCGAACATGGTAATTTAGGATGGTTATCTAATTTTTATATGACGTGGAGTCACCAATGATGCATACTTTTTAAGAACTTCATAATCTACTCAAGGCAATAATCATTTGCTTATGGCATTAACCAGGTGTTGTGAGTTTTTTCCTTTAACCCTTGGTGAACATGAAATGCATATTCTATTTTGTTGCTATACAGTGATATCTATTAAAACTTCTACATGGCATTTGTTCCTGCTGCATTATTTCCCAATAATATTGAATTTTCATAACTTTTTTTTTCAGTGACTGTCTGGTAATAAGTTAAATAACATCACATTTTCTTTTTTCACTACTTTTGTTCTAGGCACCTACTATAATAATGCATCACCATGATTTTATCATCTTGAAAACTGAAATCATTATGCTAATTACTTTTGTCACAGATCTATCAGCTTCCTGAAACTAGAATATAGTATTCCATTGAAGTAAAGCTATTAATTCCTTTACAATAATGGGCTGTGCTAAATTTGCATGACTGTTACTATCTTTAATACAATGGTTTCTTGTTTTGGTTTGTGTATATCATCTTTCACAAAATTTATGTAACTTTTTAAAAAAATAATCAGATTAGGAATATTTGATGTCAATTATCAATAGTTCTTTAGTTAATCAGCTACTTTTGTACCCTATCTTGGTGACCCTGAGCATTTTGCTAATTTCAATTGATATGTTAAACATCAGCCAAAATGCCATCCTTCTCGAGGAGAAGGAAAGGAAAGAAAAAGAGCTTAGAAACGAGATCTTTATTGAAGCTGAAAGTTTCAAGAAAGCTTTTTATGAGAAACGGAAACTAAACTGCGAAACAAACAAGGTCCAGAACAGAGAAAAGGAGAAGGTAAGTAGTTTTATATGTATGCTCCAACGCCTTGCATCCAAAAATATAGTCTGAAGCTTGCACTAAGCATCTATGGTAATTGGCAGCTGTATCTCGCCAACCAGGAGAAATTCCATGCCAATGCTGATAAACAATACTGGAAATCAATTGCCGAACTTATCCCCCATGAGATAGCTAACATCGAGAAAAGGGGGAAGAAAGAGAAGGATAAGAAGCCTTCAATTGTCGTGATTCAGGGACCAAAACCTGGAAAGCCCACTGATCTTTCAAGGTTACGCCAGATCTTGATAAAGCTGAAGCATAATCCCCCACCTCACATGAAACCCCCAACACCTCCGGCTTCAACAGAAGCCAAAAATGGAACTTCAGCTGCAGGGAAAAAACCAGCTTCTTCTGCGAGTGATGCCGAAGCTAATGGTCCTTCAGTTTCATCAAAGATAGATACATCTGCAGCAGAAGGGCAAGCAGTCAAAGCACCTGAGCTAGTGGCCGCAGCCTGACCTTCACTTTAACTGCTCCACGTCTTGAGTGGCAAGCAAGGAGTACATAATTCATATCTTTGCCTATTCATGAGGGTTGCACAAAAGATGATCTCCTTGCACCTTTATTGCGATATTTTGTCTGTGATCAGGTTTCCAGGACTTCAAACTTCATTCGTCGTTGTCACTGTCCATGTCTGCATTTTGGTGTATTAGATTTTATTAAGCCGAACATATTGATGTTGCAACAAAATTTATCAATCCTGGTATGTAACCGTAATTCGAACATGTTTTACTAGGTTAGCATTTCTACCAACCGAAGTTTGACCAATTTAATTAGCCAATAAATAAATAAATAAATAAAATAGTTAGAATAGTCGGGCTATGAGACATTCTGTCGCTATTATGACCTTTGTTTTTTTACACTTAGGCGAAAGAGTTAATAAAAAAAGTCACTAATTTATAATGTTTTATAAAATAAAATGGCAACACTTGAATACCAATGTTAATTTAACTTTTTTGTGTTTTGATCTGTTTTAATCTTTAAAAAATTAATGATTAGAAAACGGATTTGGGAGTGCGAACCAATCAACTTCTTCGTGCTTGTTTAATTGTAAAACACTTCGCTACAATTTGTAATATTTTTGTTTAACGAACGGGAAACCCTAGAATTGGTTCAGTTTCAAAATAGCAGCAGGAAGTTTCAGAACGTCGACTGGTAGTAATTCAATGATGAACTCACTCCATCCAAAAACCATGGCAATCAAGTCTAATAACAACCTTCCATCCTATAAATACACGAAACAAATAGAGAAGAAGGCAGATCGCAGAGCAAATAAAGGTCCATCCTCCCTCTCCGAGTCTCTTTTCTGAAATCTTATGCCATCAGAGAGAGAGACAGGGAAATGGGTAGGGGAGGCAGTGCAGCGGACGCCAGGGAAGGAGTAATGGCCACGGATTTCTTCTGGTCGTACACGGACGAACCCCACGCCTCGCGCAGAAAGGAGATCCTCGCCAGATACCCTCAGATCCGGGAGCTCTTCGGCCCTGATCCCCTCGCCTTCCTCAAGGTCACCACCACATTCTTCTCTTCTCTACAACCTTTGGATCCTGCTTTTTCATTGTTTTCTTTTTCGAGCAAAAGCTAGATTTTGGAGTTTTTTCTTTTTATCTTTTTCTGCGGAGTGCATTTTTTGGGACTTTACTCTTCTTTCAAAGATGAGATTTTTTGTAGCATTTTATGTGAATGGTTTTTCATTGTTTTCTTTTTCGAGCAAAAGCTTTTTGGGGTTTTTTCTTTTTCTTTTTCTGCGGAGTGCATTTTTTGGGACTTTATTCTTCTATCAAAGATGGTTGTTCTAGGTTGATTACTTAACTTTGAGAATATATAGAAAGTTTATTTTCATGCTTTACCAAGATTCTGATCCTTTCTCTAATAATTCCTACTATTCACAAAAATAAAACTGATTGCGATGTGTTTTCTGAAGATTTGAGATTGATTAATTTGTTATCGAGTAGATTTGTTGTTATCAAGGAACTAGCTCTTGCAATCACTTTTATCTTATCTGGTTTTGATTTGATAACCTCCCCTTTCGTGTCGTTCTCCCCATTACAATATGTATAATCATAGCCTCTTTTTTTTGTCTGTGAGAGAATGAGATTTATGGTATTTTGTTCTGGAACTTCTGTATTCATATAATCCTACAATTTACTTACCTGGGAAAGAAACGATTGTTGGTTTGATGCAATGAAGACCCTGGATTTAGGGTTTGGCGATTTCAATACACTATAGTGTACAACTTTTCTTTTGTAGTTGTGTTCAGACAATTTTCAGCTTTCTTCTTTTCTTTACACCTAATTGAGTTGCTTCTATACCTATGATCTGCCTGTTGGCTTCTAGCAATATCTGAGTGTTATAGGAAATTTGAGTATCTTTTCACTACCTGAACTTTACTTCGGAATAAAGTCTTCGACGGATTATTCATGCCCCTTTAGGGGCTTTCAATTTACCATTTCTGTTTCGCTCGGATTTGGAACATTTTAGAATCTAAGTGATACAGTTTATTAAATCAAATAATTACAGCTTATTGATTATCACATGCAATCTTTTCTCTTATCTGCATTCTTTAGTGAATTCTCATGAAAAAGTTGAATATTTCAAAATGATAACGGACAATAGAATAGGATCACTTGATGCTTCAGCGTGTATTAGATATATCTTATATAGTTAGAGATTTTCTTTGGTTTTTAACAATCTCTATAACTATATGTTAATGCTTGATCTTGTTGCATCTTGTATACTTTTTATTCTTTTGTAATCACTTTTTTCAACAACTAAAATTCTGTTTCATCAGTGAAGAACAATTTTACTAGTATAATACTTATCAAACCCATCATCTCATTGCAGCTTCTAGAAATTTCAAAGTTATGAGCATACAAAGATTTTTCTAATGCTCATAGAATGTGAAGAAATAGTAACAGAAACTTCTTTCCAATAGCAGTTTTAAACATCATGTGACATTCTCCTCTGATGGTTCTGAAAACCTTTTAAATTTTAGTGTTTCTCATTTCCCGTCTATCCATAGCACATTGTTTAAGATAGTTTTCTCTCCTTTTCTTTGTCAACAATTTGCAGATAAGTGCAGTTGTTCTTCTTCAGCTATGGACTGCTACCTACCTTCACAATGCAAGCTGGCTCAAGATCCTAACAGTTGCATACTTCTTTGGTTCTTTCCTCAACCACAACCTATTTCTGGCCATCCATGAGCTCAGCCACAACCTAGCCTTCTCAATCCCATCGTACAACCGATGGCTAGGGATATTTGCCAATCTTCCAATCGGCGTTCCCATGTCTATTACATTCCAAAAGTATCATTTGGAGCACCATAGGTACCAAGGCGTTGATGGGATGGATATGGATATTCCTAGCCGCGTTGAGGCTCTTGTAGTCACCAATGCAATCACCAAGTCCATTTGGGTTATTTTCCAGCTTTTCTTCTATGCTTTACGACCAGTCTTCCTCAAGCCCAAACCACCTGGCTTATGGGAATTCACCAATCTGATAATCCAGCTTTCTCTTGACGCTTCCCTGGCATATTTCTGGGGATGGAAATCCCTTGCGTACCTGATACTAGCAACTTTTGTTGGAGGAGGAATGCACCCAATGGCAGGCCATTTCATTTCTGAACACTACGTCTTCAACCCTGATCAGGAAACTTACTCCTACTATGGACCTCTGAATCTGATGACTTGGAGTGTGGGATATCACAACGAGCACCACGACTTCCCTAGAATTCCCGGCAGCAGGCTCTATAAGTTGAAAGAAATTGCCCCTGAGTACTATGACAACTTGAAATCATACAAATCGTGGAGCCAGGTGATCTTCATGTACACAATGGACCACACCATTGGACCCTTCAGCAGGATGAAGAGGAAGGCATCAAAGGGTACTGAGACAATCAAGCAAGAGTAGAACTGCAGATTTTGGTGGTGAATCATTTCATTCTTTTAGATTGTTTGGGATTCAGAAAACCAATTTTCAGCAGATCTTTTGATTTTTTTCTCCTAGTCATTGTTGATGCCCTGTGCCACTTTGGATTGCTGTCAGCACAATTGAGTTGATTTTGATGCTGGAATTCATTTTCTCCATATAAATGCTTCATTAGTGTCAATGTGGCCTGATACAACTTGTATTACGAATATTACAATTCTAATCTTCATTCAGCATTACATGTTTGATATCCACATCTGAACATGAACACTTCGAGTAGACATTCAATCATGTATAAAAATTTATTAGAAACAATCGCAACAGGTCAGATACTTGAGGAGAACAACCGTGGGATACTTTAATCATATCCATGTGATCATTTAGTTATAAAGTATTAATCAACAATTGTGATAGGTGAAAAAGAATTATAACATTAGAAATAACATTAATATTATAGTAATTTTAAATAATAACTAAAATATACAATATAATTATACTTATTCCTTCTCAATGTTCCATTAAAGAAAAAAGAAAATTCAGGTATATCAAATCTCTTTTTTACTTGTTCAAATTTGCTTTTATTTTACATATTTACTATTATAATCAAACTAAACTACTTTTAAACATGGTCAATTTATTCGCTATCTTCGTTTGTTTTAAATGTAAACTTCAATTTATATTTTTATATTTTTACAATTTAATTGAATGATAATATATTTTATTTTAAACCCAAATAATAGTATATTAATATCCTAAAATTATACATTTTATGATCTTTTTTTAAATTTGTAGATTAATTCCAAATAGTTAATTTTTGAATGCAAATCCTGATCATTTATACACATTTTTAAAATTTGTTAAATAAATAATATTTTGTTCATTTACAGCCTTGCCAATCCTGAGTAATTTTTTCCTTTAAAAATTGTCTTTAAACAACCTCAAAATCAAAGTGATGCTGCAACTTTTATTTAGTTAAATATGATGGAATATCTATGGTTAGTTGTCCTCCCCAACACATTTTTTTTTAATCAGAAATTCAATTTGTACGGATTAATCATGATATGGACAATTGGCCTTCACAGTCCGCCCATTAAATAAATTAAAGAAACGAGATGCATTTTATGTGATAATTCAATATCACTAATTGTTTAAACTTTACATACATAAGCTTGAGTTTTAAATCCTGATTATTTAAAAATATATTTTACCTTTTATCATCACACTATTCGCACACAATTGCTATATTCATTGAGAAGCATTTTAAAAAAAAATGATTTTTGGACCTCCAACTAACCGTTTCATTTTTAAAAAAAATTATAATCCTCCGATCTGTTCCTTGTTTTTTAATTAATTACTAAAATCCAACAATTAGCTGTTAGGGATTTTAACCTATATTTAATTTTGATATATTATAATTAAATACCAAAACACGCAATGGTCCCGTAGCTCAGTTGGTTAGAGCGTTGGTCTTATGAGCCGAAGGTCGCGGGTTCGAGCCCCGCCGGGACCATCCTTGGTTCGAATATCAAGTG